>NW_008705563.1:762835-809444 GCF_000186865.1 Aureococcus anophagefferens
CGACGACGACGCGCATTGGGGCGATAGCTAGGGATCACCTTTAATCTCGCGGATCTCGAAGACGACCTCGGCCGCGGGCGCGCCGCGGAAGGACGGCCGCGCGGCGAGCTCGACGACGCCCGCGGCCGCGAGGGCCTCGGGCGCGAGGTTCGCGGAGCAGAGCGGCGCGCCGCCCGCGGCGAAGACGTTGACGCGGAGCGGCGCCGCGCCGCCGGCCGAGAGGCGCACGATGGGCGACCGCACGGGGCCGTCGCTCTCGCCGCCGAGCACGGGCACGGCGCACTCGACCGTGGCGCCGCCGCAGCGCACGACGGCCGCGAGGGTCCTCGCGGCGCCCGCGGGCAGCTCGTCGTCGGGGAAGCGGACGCCGAAGCGCACCTCGCGGAGGGCGCCGCCGTCGGAGAGGTCGACGTAGGCCGACCGGCGCCGGCCGCCCTCGGCCACGCGGCCGTCGCCCGCGAACCGCGGAGGCCCCGGCCTCGGGCCGCCCGGGACGACGTCCGCCGGCGCGGCCGCCTCCTGCGGCGCGGCCGCGACCTCCCGCGGCGCCTGCTCCTCGGCGGCCGCGCGCCGCGCCGCCTCGTCGGCCGACGAGCGCCGGAGCTGGTCCCGGAAGACGAGCGGTGCCCGCGAGCCGAGGTCGACGGCGTCCGCCGCGTCGTCGAACTTCGGCGTCCGCTGGAGCTCGCGGGCCGCGGCGACGAGTTTGGACGTCGCGGACCGGCTCTCGGCGCGCGCCGCCGGCAGGTGCGCGTTCGTCAGCAGCAAGCGCTCGAGGTCCCGGAGCGCGAGCTCCGGCGCCGCGTCCAGACCCGCCGCCAGATGCGAATCGGGCGGGTTCGCGCCGCGCAGCGCAGCCCAGGACCGCCGGACGACCGCCGACGACGCGTAGCCGTTGCCGTAGGGGTCCGCGTCGTAGAAGGCCCTGCGCAGGTCGCAGTGGCTCGGCAGCTGGCGCGGCGCGGCCGCGACGGTGGGGACGACGCGCGGGGCCTTGGTCTGCGCCGAGAGCTCCGCAGCGGTGATGATGTCGAAGCCCCGGCAGAGGTCGCCGGCGTCGTCGAAGGCCACGAGCGGGCGCACGTCGCGCGGGAGCTGCGCGGCGGCCGCGGACGCGGAGACGAACCCGTCGGCCCCGCGGTCCTCGTCGAGCGCGTAGACGCGGCGCCGCAGGGACCGCAGCGCCTCGCGCCCGCCCGCGGCGCGCATGGCCGCCGCCGCGGCCTCCGCCGCCTCCTTGCGGTCCTGGTCCGCGGCCATGCGGCTCAGCTCGCGCGCGGCCCGGAGGTCCCGGCCGCGGTCCGCGACGCGCCGCTCCTTCAAGCGCTCGACGAACTCGTCGCGGTCCGCCTCGTCCATCATGTGCGCGAAGAGGTCGACCCAGGTCGATTTGATCACCGGGTGCGGCTCCACGGGCTGCGCCGCGCCGGCGGGCAGCGCCGGGCGCATCTTGTCCTTCTTCGCCGCCGCGAGTGCCCGCGCCGCGGGCCCGTAGGGGTCGACCTCGGCGTACGGCAGGTGCGGGCCGACCATGGGCCGCTGACCCCCAGGCTTGACCACGAGCGGCCGGTCGCGGGCCTCCATGAAGTCGGCCATCCTGGGACAGCAAAGAACGACCCGGGTGGGCTACGATCCCACGACCATCGTGGGTTTCAACGCANAAAGCCAACGATCTTGAAGCGACGTTGAGGCTCTGATATTGGGCTGCCCTCGGCTTATGCCCTGCAGGCTCCGTCGAGCCTCGTGAGTTCAGCACTTCCCCCCGTTCCCCCGCGCGTGCGTCGGGGCCCGTCGCTTGAAGCACCGCGTGATGTCTGAGCCCATCGACAGCCCGGCGGGAGTTTTGGGCGCGGCTGCTTGTAATGGCGACATGGACCTGCTGACACGCTGCTTGGCTGACGGGACCGATCCGAACGCCGCGGTTGGTCCTATGGGCGTGCGCGCGTTGCACGCCGCGGTGCGGGGCGGAAGCATCGAAGTCATCCACACTCTCCTCGAAGCAGGCGCGGATTTAGAGCTGGCCAACCGCGAGGGGTATACGCCGCTGATGGCGGCGGTTTTCATGACGGCACCTCGTGCGCTGTATGGAGAACTCGAAGACACCTTCCTCGGGCTGGACGAAGCGCGTGACGCGGTGGAGCGCCGGCTACTTCCAGCGGTCGTCGCTCTCATCGAATCAGGCGCCGACTTCGAAGCGGAATATTCTACCAACGATTTAAAGATACTGTGGTGGGCCGTCAAGTCCGGGCGGCGTCGCACCGTCCTCACGCTCCTGCGAGCCGGGGCCAAGTCTGAAAGCAAGGATCGCTTGGAGCTCACCTACACGGGTGACGAACCCTTTCCTCCCTTTTCGTGCTATCGCAAGGACCGTGGCGAAGCGAAACCACTTCGCGTCCGTGACATAGAGAGCAAGTTCTTCAAGAATCCTAAGTTCGGCGGTTATCTGGAGATCGTGAGCATCGACGGCAAGCCCATCACCGCCGATTTCAGCAGTGATGATCTTGACGCCTTTCTCGCTGCTCGCCAATCGGCCGCGCAGGCGGGGGCCCATCAGCCGTATCGCGTCGGCTTCTTCCATCAAGAGTTTCACTTCTCGCCCGCGCGCGAACCGTTTGGAAGCAACGACTCCACGCTCGCTCTCATGGATGCCATCAAGAAGGCCGGCAGCTTCGACGAGTACGCGCGCTTCCAGCAGCGCTACATCCACGTCGGCATCATCACCAAGTGCTCCCAGGACACGCTCCCGCTGGAGACCAAGACCATCATCACGACCTACCTCTGGAAGTGGGGCGGCGCCTGAAGATCCCCACCCCCTGTGTCCACCCCGTCCCCTGAAGCCCCTAAGTTACGCCTCCTGCGAGCAAGCGCCGCGCCTAGGAGCGCGCGAGCTGGCTGCGGTCGACGGTCTTGACCGTGAGGGTCTCCTCGTTCTTCGCGTCGGCGCTGCGGTGGACCGTGAGGACGACGGAGGAGCCGATCTCCGTCTCCTCGACGAGCGTGAGGAGGTCCTCGACGGTCTTGACGGGCGTGCCGTTGACGCGCGTGATGAGGTCGCCCAAATAGAGCTGGCCGTTCTTGCGCATGCAGCCGACGAGGCCCGCGTCGGCGCCCGGCGAGTTCGGCGGCGCCTCCATGACCAAGACGCCGTCGAGGGGCGCGCCGAGGCGCATCGCGAGGCCCCGCGTCATCTGGTCGTCCGCGACGGAGATGCCCATGGACGGCCGGAGCATGCGGCCGTAGCGGATGAGCTGGTTGACGATGCGGCGCACGGCGTCGACGGGGATGGCGAAGCCGATGCCCGCGGACGCGCCCGACGGCGAGTAGATGGCCGTGTTCACGCCGATCAAGCGGCCCTTCGCGTCCAGGAGCGGCCCGCCGGAGTTGCCCGGGTTGATGGCCGCGTCGGTCTGGACGCAGCCCTTGATGGGCCGCCCCGCGACGCCCTGGACCTCGCGGCCCACCGCGGAGACGATGCCCTTGGTCAGCGTGTGGTCCAGGCCGAAGGGGTTGCCGATCGCGAGGACCGACTGGCCCACGAGCAGCTCGCTCGAACTGCCGACCTCGATGGGCTCGAGCACGGACGCCGGCGCGCGCACCTTGAGCACGGCGATGTCCTTCTCCGGCTCCGCGCCGACCAGCGTCGCGTCGTAGGCGGCCATCGACGCCGCGTCGCCCGTCCCCAAACCCGTCACCGTCGCCTTCTGGGCCTGCTGGATGACGTGGTAGTTCGTGACGACGTGGCCCTCCGTGTCCCAGACGAAGCCCGACCCGGAGCCGCTCGGCGTGACCTCGCCGCGCATCGACAGCGGCGACGTCGACTTGACCTGGGCAGGAAAAGGGTGCGAAATTCCCCAACTTTGGAGGCTCCTATCTCGGTCATTTTCCACTCGTTTCGGCTGATTTTGGGACGAGTGATCATCCCTCGGAGCGCTCTCGACGCGTGGATGCTTTTTCCGGAACGCGCGCGCGCGGAACACTCACGTTGAAGCGAAATTGAATCACCCTTTTGCTGCCCTGGACTTGACGACGGACGTCTGGATGAACGCCACGGACGGCGCGACGCGCTGGAAGAGCTCGACGACGGACCGTTCGCCCGCGTCGAGCTGGCCCATGGCGCTCGCGGCGCCGCCGCTCAGGCCGTCGCCGCCCCGGAGCGCGTCCTGGAGCCGCTCGACGAGCTCGCGCTTCTCCAAACAGTCGCGGAAGTCGATGCCGCGCTCGCCCAGCAGCCGCTTCAGCTCCGACGTCGTGAAGTCGGACGCGGACCGCGCGCCGTGGAGGGCGCCGCCGCGCCGGCTGAGGCCCAGGGTCGGCGCCGCCGCGCCGCCGCGGAAGCCGCGCCGCGCCGCGCCGACGAGCGGCGCGTTGAGGAAGCCGAAGGCCCGCGCGTTGAGCACGAGCATGGACCGGAGCAGCGGTGAGCTGCGCATCATGAGGTTGTTTTCGATTGGTGCGTGTGCTCGGTGGCGGCTCGCGCGCTGCTGTGCGGCGCCGGCGGGATTTGAGAAGGTGCTCTTCTTGTTGCTTTTTTGTGGAGCTCGATCGATCGAGATGCGGGTTTGGGCTCTCCAGGCAACATGCTGCCACAACTCCTGCTCACGCACGCTTCCGACGCCGAACAATGCGCTCGGCAGCCGCATGCGGGGGCGCGGAACCCGCGCGCGAGGTTCGATAAACCCCTCCCGCGACCGCGTTCCAGCGCTCGACCTTCCGGACCTTCGCGCGGGGCTCCTCGGGCAGCATCTGGGGCAGCACTCTTCGACGCTGGATTGGATGCCACCGCGCGCTGGCGCCGCGCTGCGAGGGGCCCGTCCCGTGCGCCGGGGCAGCGATGTGCGCCTCCGAAAAATGCGCGCGGGGCGCTGCCGCCCAGCGACACGAGGCCCTCGCGGACCGCGGCGCCCGTCGGGGCGTCCGCGCGCGCCGCCCGTCCCGCGACGGACGACGCGCGGCCGGAACCGCTTCGACCGCGGGAGACGCCGTGCTCTAGGGCGGCGTGATTTTTACGAGCCTCGGGGTCGTCGGAGCTCCCGGAGCGGCGGCGCTCGCGGACGCGCGCGTTCGCCGCGGCGGACGCGCCGTCCTTCGGGCGGCGGCGCGGCGACGGCGCGAACGAGCGATCGTGCGCGCGCCAGCCGTGCCGCGGATGGCGGCCATTTTTTTCGGCAGCGACGCGGCGACGCGGGTCGTCTGGTCGTCCTTCGATGTCGACGACGCGCCGCGCGCTCCGGCTGCGGCGCGGACTGCGCGGCGTCCGCGGCTCCGCGAGGCGATCCGAGACGCAGCGGAGGCGTCGGTGCACCGTCGCGGCGCGGAAAAAATCGGCGGCGCCAGCGCGACGACGGGCGATCTCCGTCGAGGGTGCGACGCGCGCGATCCGGCCGCGCGCTCGCGAACGATTCGAGAGGCGCGGAGGACCGCGGACGCGCATTGTGCGCGCGGACGATTCGAGAGGATCGCGGCGGCGGCGGCGGAACGACCAACGACGATGCGACGTGCATGGATGGATGATTGGATTGGATTGAGATTGGATGATTGGATGATTGAGAGAGGAAAATGGGGGTCGACGTTGCGCGGCGGTGGTGCAAGACCGCGAACATCTATGGGGGTCGGTTGCAAGCAACGCGAACCAGCCCGGAGCGTAAAAATACATGTGAAAATTTACCAAGGCATTGCCTTGGTTACCAGTTTTCACACTGATAAGAACAGATACTACACTTGATCTTAGCCAAAAGGCCGAGAAAGGTAAGAGCAAGAAGAGCGCGCGCGGCGGCGCCATGTTGGCCCGTCGCGGCCGGCCATCGTCGCCTTCAGCGGCAATTCACGTAAGTATCATCATACCGCGCTAACTAATTCATGGCCACTAAAAAAGTCGCCGCGCCGCTCGCCGCACTCCACTATCCGCAGCGAGCTCCTCCTGCTCGCTGCGTTGGCACCGTCCTCGGCGTCCTCGAGCTCCAAACAATCCTTTTGGAAGCCCTAAAGACCGTGGGCAACGCCCCGAGCCGCCGGAAGCCCGAGCCGCGGCGCACACGAGGCGCGTTGCGCATTGGCTTCGGCCGGTGAATGCGCGCGCTACCGCGGGCCCTCCGATTTCGGCCTCCTCGTCCTCGGCGAGCCCTCCTACAACCTCCCAGGACCGCGAGCACCGCCGCGGACCGGGTCCGGCGCGGGCTCGGCTCGCAGAGCCAAGCAGGAGCTGCCCACCTCGCGCTCGACCTCGGCCGATTCCTCGGGCCGAGGCCGAGCGCCGCGCCGCGGCCTCCTCAAGCCGAGCCCCATGGAGATCCTGTGGCTGGGCGCGTGCGTCGTGCCGAGCGCCGCCGCGGGCCTCGGCCTCGGCGCCGCGGGCCGCGTCGGCGCGCGCGGCCTGGCCAAGTCCGCCGCCGCCGCCGCCGCCGCCTTCGCGGCCGCGGCCCTGGGTCAGACGCGCGGCGACACCGGGTCCGAGGGCGCCCAGCTGGCCGCGTTCGCGGGCGCCAGCGGCGGCCTCGGCGCCGCGGGCTTCGCGGCCGGCGGCGCGGCCGGCGCGGGCGGCCGCGCCGCCTGGCTCGCGCTCCGCTGCGCGCGGCGATGACGCTAAGACCCCTTAACCTCCAACCCCCCGAGCACGACAACAAGCGCCGCCTCGTCGGGGACGACGTAGGGCGCGGAAAGGGCCGCGTCGTGCTTCCACTTCTTCCGGAGCGCCTTCTCGAACTTGGGGAACTTCTTCCGGTAGGCCTTCTCGGCCTTGGCGTCCAGGGCCGCGAGATCCGCGGGCGCGTAGGTGTGGCGGTAGACGGACTGCTGCACCGCGGCGACGGCGTCGCGGATGACGCGGTCGCGGTCCGCCTCCGCGGCGTCGTACTTGGCCCGCGCCGCGGCCGCGGCGTCGCGCGCGGCCTTGGCCTCGGCGACGCAGGCGAGGAAGGCGGCCCCGAGCGCCTCGGCGGCCGTCGCCGCGGCGGCCTCGCGCTTCGCCGCGCGCGCCTCGCCCTCGGCGCGCTCCGCCTCGGCCTCGGTCGCGGACCGCGCGTCGCGCGCGCGCTGCGCCTCGGCCTCGGCCTCCAAGCGCCGCTGCTCCTCGGCGGCGGCGCGCCGCGCCTCGGCGCGCTTCGCCGCGGCGATGGCCTCCTCGGCCGCGACGATGTCGCGGTGCTGCGCGGCCGCGACGACGGCGAGGTCGTGCTTCACGCGGAGCGCGTTGTACGCGGAGTAGACGAGGTGGGGCAGCGTCGCCTTCTCCGCCTGGGCAGGAAAAGAGTGCGAAATTCCCAACTTCAAAGGCTCCTAGCTCGGTCGTTTTCCACTCGTTCCGGCTAATTTTTGGACGAGCGATCATCTCTCGGAGTGTTCTCGACGCGTGGGTGCTTTTTCCGAAACGGTCGCGCGCGGAACACTCATATTGAAGCGAACTTGAATCACTCTTTTCCCGCCCCGTTCTCCGCGGGCCAGCGCGCGCCGGGCAGGGCGCGGATCGCGAGGATGGCCGCGGACTGGAACGCGGCGGACCCCGGCGACAGCGACGGGTCCGACGGCTCCGCGCCCGCCGGCAGCAGGAGCTCCACCGTCGCCGCGGCCTCGCCGAGGACGTCGGCCGTCGCGCCACCGTCGTGCGGCGGCCGCGGCGGCTTCGGCGCGGGCACGTCGTCGTGGTCCTCGGCGTCGACGAGGGGCAGCGGCAGCCGCACGCAGCCGCCGAGCACGGCGCCGAGCGGGCCGGCCACCTTGCTCGGCAGCGTCCCGTAGAGCGCGGCGAGGCCCGGGAGCGCGGCGGCGACGGCGGCGGCGACGGCGCGCTTGATCGCGCCGTCCGCGCCCGCGCCGATGAGCTCCGCGGCGTCGCGGAGGCCCTTGGCGTTGCTCGGCGCCGCGAGGACGCGGTCGACGACGGCGGGCAGCGTGTCGCCGTCGGGGAAGACGTCGACCCAGTCGAGCGCGAGCGCCGCGCCGTCGACGTCCGCGGCGACGTGCGGCGGGCTCGACGGCACGAAGGCCGCACCGTCCGCGAGCGAGTGGGGCGCGTCGTCGGGGACCGGCGCGGCGTCGAGCGCGCCGGGCAGCGCCGCGTCGAGGAGCACGCTCGGCAGGCTCGGCGCGAGGGGCGCGAGCGCGCCTGGGTGGAATCAAAGCATCGACGCAAGCTCTTTGGCCGTGCTTCGAGAACTCGCCGAGAGAAAACGACCCGTCCAAAAATCAGCCGAAACGACGTCGATGTGACCGAGATCGAGAGGTTTGAAGTTTTGCTGGACCCGGTCGCGCGCCCTGGAGGTCGCGCGGGTGGAAGCCGAGGACGTGGCGGAGGCCGTGCGCGGCGAACTGGGCCTCGAGGTCGCCGGCGGACGCGTCCCTGGCGACGGCCTCGAGCGCGCCCCGCGCGGCGTCGCCCGCGTCCTCGCCGGCCTCGAGGCGCGCGACGCGGAAGAGGACCGCGTCGCGGACGCAGAGGAGGAGCGCGGCCGCGGCCGCGGGCAGGACGCCGTCGAAGGAGCTCAGCACGCACTGGTCCCAGACGTAGAGCGCGGCGGCCTCGGAGCAGACGTCGACGAGGCCGCGCTTCATCGTCGCCCCGACGGCCCGGCCGAGGACGTCGCCGCCGCCGCCGAGCGCGTCGAGGAGCTCGTCGTCGCCCGCGCCGCGGAGCACGGCCGCCGCGCGGTCGAGCCAGTCCTTGGGCACCCACCAGGCGGGCGTCGCGGCCGCGCGGGGCAGGCCGATGCCCAGGCGGAGCGCGAGGGCCGCGGCGCCCGCGCCGCCCTCGAGGAGCTTCGCGTTCGGCGACGCCGCCGCCGCGTCGCCGGCCGCGGCGAAGGGCGTCCCGTCGGGCCGCGGGCTCGCCTCGACCGTCGCGGGCTCGAGGCCCCGCGCGAGCGCGGCGCTCACGGCGGCGACGACGGCCTCGGCGTCCGCGGCCTCGCCGAAGACGCGGAGCGGCGGCACCGCGAGCCAGTACGCGGCCTCGGGCAGCGCGGCGGTGCGGCGGGAGCGGTGCCGCGCGTCGAGGTAGGACAGGGCCGTCTTCATGGCCGCGAGGCCGTCGGCGCCGAAGTCGCGGGGCCCCAGGATCTCCGCGCAGCGCGCGGTGATGTCCGCGTCGAAGGGCGAGATCGTCGCGACGACGCCGCGGCGCCGCAGGTCGCGGAAGGTCGTCGCCGCGGCCTCGTCGCGGAGCCGCGCGCGCCAGAGGGGCCCCCGGAGCGCCCCGGGCAGGGGCCGGCCCAGGAGCAGCTGGAGCGCGCCCAGGCCGTTCTCCCGGGGCAGCCCCTCGAGGAGCGCGAGGATGCCCGCGGACGCCTCGGCCTCGATGAGCTCGACGACGCTCGCGGAGCCGCCGCCGCGCTCCTCGCCCTCGAGCCGCGCGGCCGTGACCGCGCGCGAGAGGCTCAGGTCGAGCTGCGCCGACAGCAGCGCCTCGAACTGGCCCGCGGACCCGCCGTCGACGACCATCTGCCCGTAGACGTCCTCGAGCAGCGCGTCGCGCGCCGCCGGCGACAGCGCGCCGAAGCCCGCGCCGCCGTCCCCGCGGTGCTCGACGCGCCAGACGAGCTCGCGGCAGAGCTGGCGGAACGCGTCCGACGACGCCGTCTCGTCCTGCGCCGCGCGCAGCCACGCCGGGCAGGCCGCCGCCATGGCGCGGCGCCGCGCTCGGCGAAGCGAGCGGGCGTTACCGGCGCGACGCCAGCGTCGGCGGCCGGTCGTCGGCGACGCGCGCTGGGAAGGCTGACGAGCCACTAGGCGGCTGCGCCGGATAGCAACGAGAGATGGCTCATCATTGGGCTGCCCACCCGGTGCTCCACGATTGTTCCCTTCAGCTTTGACATCGATCCTTCATCAGTGCGGGAATACAAACTTGGACCCGGGCAGCTTTCCACGATGGTTTTAGCTATAGGCTGACACCCAGATGGAGCTTTGGCTCCTCGCCTTGCTGCCGGCGCTGGCGCGCGCCGCTTGCTCGCCGCGCGTCATCACGGCGTCGGCGGACGCGGTCTGGTCCGTCTTCGCCATCGACGTCGACGGCGACGGCGACGTCGACGCGCTGTCGGCCTCCGGCGACGACGACACGGTCGCGTGGTACGAGAACGATGGGTCGCAGTCCTTCACGGAGCGCATCATCATGACGCTCCACAACAATCCCATCTCCGTCTTCGCCATCGATGGTCCGCAGTGCATTCGTCCGTTCGCCGATATAAAGAACCGTCATATAGGCCACCCTACTCGGGGACGACGCCGACGAGCGACCCGGCGAAGGAGAGGATGCCGTCCTTGTTCTCCCGCCGCTGCAGCCGGAAGCGGACGAGCGTGCCCACGGCGAGGTCCGCGTCGCCGTTGGTCCACTTGGCGCCGTCGAAGGCCCAGCCGCCGAGCTCGGCCTTGTCGACGGACGCGTTGAAGTAGCCGTGCACGAGGAGGCCGACGAAGCCTGGCGCGACGGCGTTGACGCGCGCGGGCAGCACCTGCGGCGGCTTCGGGCAGAAGACGGTGCTGTTGAAGCGGACGTCGACGTGGACGTGCGCGTCGCCGCCGTAGACGCGGCCGTGCTTCGAGCCCGGCGCGAGCGCGACGTCCGTCGCCGTGAGCGGCACCCCGCCGAGCGCCGACGAGAAGCGCATGAGCTGGTCCTGGAGCAGCTGGCGGATGTGCACGCGCACGTCGTCGAGGCAGTGCGGCAGTAGCGCGAAGTGCGCCGCGACGGCCATGGACTTGAAGGCGCCCTCCGTGCCGTCGCGCGACGGCGGCGCGGCAGGAGTGAGGGTGACGGCGTTCGCGGGCGTCGCGGAGGCCTTGGCCTTCTTCTTTTTGGTGGACGCGTCGCCGCTCGACGTCTCCTTGCTCCGCTTGCCCATGATGCGCGTTGCGTCGAGGCGCGCGCTCAGTCAGCCGCAAAACTTTTCAGCAAATGGCCGCCATCGCTCGGCGTGCTCGGCGCCGGAGGTGCCGCGACGGTGCAGTGCTCTCTCTAGAATCGCCATCGGCGCCGACTCCCGGCCCTCCCGCCACTCCCAGATGGCGTCCTACGACGAGGCCCTGACGAAGATGTACGAGGAGCGGCTGACGGCGTTCTACGGCAAGTACGAGCCCTCCAAGGTCGCGGGCGTGGGCGCGCTCCTGGCCAAGTACAAGGGCAAGGAGGAGCAGCTCCTGAGCGCCATGGTGAAAAAATACGGCCCCGAGCCGACGCCCGAGGAGGCCGGCGGCGACGACGACGACGACGACGACGAGGCGACGGACGACGAGGACCCGACGGTCGCGCCCGGGAAGGACGGCCGCGCGGACGACGACGAGGACCTCGAGGAGGAGGAGGACGACGACGAGCCCGAGTCCGACGGCGAGGACAAGGCGCCGATCTACTGCCCCGTCAACGGCCTGCCGCCGGAGTACGCCGAGTTCGGCCCGGACTACGAGAAGTCCATGGAGTGGATCAAGGCCAACTGCCCGCACCTGCTGCCCGCGGGCGACGACGACGCGCCGGGCGGCGCGAAGAAGAGCGGCAAGCGCGGCGGCGGCATCCTGCGCAAGAAGGCCGTCGCCGAGGAGAAGCAGCGCGTGACCATCGCCGTCGAGGTGCGGTCGAAGAAGAAGTCCGTGACCGTCGTCGAGGGCCTCGAGACGCTCGGCGTCAAGCTGAAGGACGCGGCCAAGTGCTTCGGCAAGAAGTTCGCCGCGTCGAGCTCCGTCAAGGAGAAGGACAGCGGCGGCATGGAGATCGTCATCCAGGGCGACGTCTCCTACGACCTGCCCGCGCTCCTCCAGAAGGAGTACAAGATCAAGAAGTCGAAGATGTTCGAGAAGGAGAAGGGCGGCAAGCTCACGCCCGTGCGCTAGGACGCGCGGCGGCCGCTCGCGTCTTAATCGGTCTTGCGGGGCTCTGTGTGCCCAAGTTAGGGAAGGGGGCGCGCGCCCGACGGGCGGCGTCCGAACGTTGCACCGCACTTGCACACCGCGAGAAGCGCAGCCCCAAGCATGCGATGGGCTCCCCGAGCGGCTCCACCCCCGGCACGTTCAAGTACGAGGTCGAGTTCGTCAGCGACGACGAGGACGACGCGCGCGACGACGACGACGTCGTGCGCGCGGAGATCCACTTCCACGACGTCCTCACGGAGGAGTACGCCTCCTACGGCGTCAAGCTGCCCGTGCCCTGGCTCCGCAAGGCGACGGCGAAGGACCTCGTCGACGCCTTCGCCGACGAGTACGCGCGGACGCGGCCCGAGCGCGGCGCCATGGGCCGGCTGCGGCTCGTGACGACGCACGGCGCCGCGCTCGAGCCGGCCGCGGCGCTCGACGGCGCCGTCCGCGGCGGCGCGACGCTCCTCGTCGCGCCCGCGGCGGCGTCGTTCCGGCCTCTGCCAGATGCGCCGGGCCACGAGCGCGCCGGCGAGGACGGCGCCGCGGCCGCCGAGGCCCTGGGCGTCTGGCGGTGCGCGCGCTGCGGGTCCGCGGCGCTCGACTGGGAGACGCGGTGCTGGGAGTGCGGCGAGAGCCGCGGCGGCGGCGACCCGGGCGCGGCGGACTCGGGCTGGCGGGGCGACGGCCGGCAGGTCGAGGCGCACCTCGGCCCGGGCTGGACCTGCGCCTGCGGCGCGACGTGCCTCAGCTTCGAGGGCGCGTGCCACTCGTGCTTCCGGAAGAAGAACTACGCCGCGTAACGTCGTTTTTATCGGGGGGGAGGGGAGGCGGGTCGGGTGCGTGCTCGCTCACGGGGGCGCCACGACGGAGGCCTTGCCGTGGGGCTTCTCCGGGAGGAGGAAGCGCGGCAACAGCGTCCGGTTCTTGCGGAGGTAGCCAAGAACCGCGGTCTCGAGGAGCTGGCGCGTCTCCTTGGGCAGGTTCGAGCCGCCGACGCCGACGGCCTTGGCGCGGAGCTGGCGCAGGGTCTCGTCGTCCTTGCCCGCGTCGAGCCCCGCGAGGAGCATGGACACGACGTCGCGCGCGCCCTCGTCGCGGTCGATCATGTCCGCCAACGTCCGCTGCAGGTCCGCGAAGCGGTCGTGCTTGAGCGCGGAGCACCAGTCGGAGCGGAAGAAGGCGATCCAGTCGTCGACGATGCCCCGCTCGTAGGAGAGCCACGCGGAGTTGAGGTACGCCTCCTGGTTGCCGACGAGCGCGGCCAAATTCCGCGGCTCCACGGGCTCGCGGCCGAGGTACACAATCTCCGCCAACACGCCGTTTTTGTCGATCTTGAGCACGCTGTACTTGTCGCGCGCCGCCGCGAGGTCCCGCAACGACCGCACGCCCACGGCGCCGTCGAGCGCCGCCTCCGGGTCGTCCGCGGCCGCGGCCTCGTCCAGCAGCGCGTTGGCCCGGTCGTTGCCGAGCATGCCCGTCGGCAGGCACTTGCAGTCCGGCGGGACCACGGGGAGCGACGACCGGCAGTAGAAGAGCCCCCCCGGGAGCTTCGCGGACCGCGTCCGCGGCTTCCCGAAATCGGGCAGCGCGTCCGGCGGCGCCTCGACGGGGTCGACGCGCGGGTCGAGCCGGTCGAGCACGCAGCGCGCCAGGTGGGCGCCGAGCTCCAGCGAGTTGTAGCGCTCGTGGTAGAGCGCCGTGGGCCCGCCGCCGCGCGCGGCGATCGCGCGGCGGTGCACGTTCGAAAACTTCGTGTGGCGGCCGCCCGCGTAGATGGACTTGTCCGTCGTGCGGAACTGGGCGTCCACCACCAGGCGCCCGTCGTAGACGAGCCCCGCCTCGTTGACGGCGAGGAATAAATCGGAAGTGATGTCGTCCGCGTCCGCGCCGAGCAAAATGCCGCACTCGACGTCGACGGTCATGTCCTGCTGCGCGCGGCGCTGCGCGTCGTGCCAGGGCGGCGCCGGCGGCGCGCCGGCGGCGGGCCGGGGGCGGCGGCGGCGCGAAGACGGCCCGCTCGAGCTCGCCCGTCTCCGCGTCGTGGACGAGGCGCCGGAGCTCGAGGTCGTAGAGCACGCGGACGCCAACCTCCGTGAGCTGCGCGGCCGCCACCCGGTCCACGACGGCGTCGCCGAGGCTCTCGAGGGCGTCCGCGGGCACGACCAATTGGATCTGCTCGCCGTCGACGCCCGCGTCCAGCAGGCCCCGGACGGCCGCGAGCGCGCCGACGCCGACGCCGAAGACGGCGACGCCCCTGAGGTGTCGGCCCCGCGCGAGCTCGACCTTGAGCGCCCCGAGCATGTCGTCCTGGCTCAGGCTCACGAAGCCCTCGAGGGACGGCGGCGGCCGGCCGCCGCCGCGGCCGCCCTCGACGCCGCCGAGCGCGCCCGCCGTCGACGTCGGCGCGTCGGCGCGCGGCGCGGCCGCGGGCCCCGGCCCGGCCTCGCCCAAGTCCACGCGCATGACCTCGCCGTCGCCGAACTCGTCGCCGTGGACGCCGTCGTCGCCGAGGAGCGCCAGGCCCCCCGCGAAGTCCGGCCCCGCGCTCCGCGCCAAGCGCTTCGCCGACGACTCCTGGAGCCCGTTCGTGAGCACGAGGACGTCGTAGAGCACGATGGCGCCGTCGGGCAGCACCACGGCCTTGTTCGCCCGATCTAAATCGACGACGCGCGCGTGGACGACGCGCAGCCGCTGGCCCAGGCCCAGCGCCTCGAACTGGAACCGCGCGGGGAAGTCCTCGTCGAAGGCTTCGTAGCGGCTCGCGCCGCTGTGCTCCGGGTCCGGCACGCCATTCGGGCTCACCAACGTCACGTGGCTCAGGTGGAGGCCCGGCTCAAAGAGCAGCTCCTGGAGCAGCCCCACGGCGCAGCAGCTCAGGCCCACGACGACGACGCGCGCGTGGACCTCGGCCTTGCGGTCCGACGCCAAGCGCCGCGTGAAGTAGTGGAGCAGCTCGCCGCGCGCGCGCGGCGGCGGGCCGTCCCGGGCCGCGGACGCGCTGCCCACCGTCGCCGTGTCGTCGTCGCCGGCCGCGGCCGCCGCCGGCGGCGGCTCGTCGTCGCCCTTGGGCCGGTGCTCGAGCAGTAAGGCGCCGCCCGGCTCGGGCGTCGGCCGCCACCGCGCGCGCACGGGCACGAGCTCCTTGAGCACGAGGGGCGGCATGCGGTCGCCGAGCGCCGACTCGTGGTAGAGCACCGTCTTGTCGTAGAGCCGCATGACCTCCTTCAATACGAAGCGCGCGTGCGCCGCGAAGATGGGGTTCACGACGAGCAGCCCCAGGGACGCCTGGGCCCGCGCGCGGTGGCGCTCGAAGGGCACGAAGTCCTCGATGTGGTAGTTCGCCTTGAGCCAGTTGAGCACGTTCGTCGACGCGGCTTTCCGGGACACGGAGACGACGGCGACGACGGCGCCGCCGACGACGGCGACGAACGCGGCCGCGTTCGGCCCCTCCTCCAGGGGCACGGAAAAGTCGGCGCCCAAACCCGCGACGATCTGGTCCGGCGTCGGCGCCGGTTCGCCGTCCGCGGTCACCGCGTCGTCGCCGCGCGACGCCAACAACGCCGCCGCGGGCGCGGCGTGGACCGCGGGGTCGAAGCGCCGCACGCGGAGCTGCTCCGCGGCGACGAGCGACGCGCGGTGGAGCAGGAAGAGCGTGTGGGAGAACGTGGACCCGAGGCGGCTCGGCACGGCGACAAAGTCCTTGAGGAAGGGCGCGGACGCCTTCATCGTCGGCGGCGCGGTGACCTGGGCAGGACAAGAGAGATTCAACGTCGCTTCAACGTGAGTGTTCCGCGCGCGCGCGTTCCGGAAAAAGCATCCACGTGTCGAGGCCGTTCCGAAAGATGATCGCTCGTCCAAAAATCAGCCGAAACGAGTGGAAAACGGCCGAGATCGGAGCCTTTCAAGCTGGGAATTTCGCTCTCTTGTGCTGCCCTGGCGGTGACGACGCAGTAGTCGCGGCCCGGGAAGAGCGCGAAGACCGAGGGGAAGAAGTCGCGCGCGCGGCACTCGTGGGCCTCGTCGAGGCAGAACAACGTGATGGCGAGCACGTTGGACGCGCCGGGCGCCGCGGCCGCGCCGACCGCGGGCGCCTCGGCGAGCGCCGACGCCGCGGGCGCCGCCGGCGCGGGCGCGGCCGCGGGCGCGGCCGCGGCGTCGGCGACGCCACCGTCATCGTCCGGCGGCGGCGCCTCGGCCGCCGGCGCCTCGGGCCCCGCAGTCGCCACGAGGTTCCCGTAGGGCTCGAGCTGGAAGCACTTCTGGAGCATCGCGACGTCGATGTCCGTCGACGCGGCGAGCAGCCCGACGGCGCGGCCGTCCACGGTCGCGACGACGGCGCGGTTCATGTCGTCCTGGGCCTCGATCATCTCCGCGAGAAAAAAGTCCCCAAAGTTCGCCGACAGCACCTCCGACTGCTGCTCGAAGATGGGCAGCAGGTCGTCGCTGTCCTCGACGCACGCCGCGCGAATCAACAGCGTCGGCACGAGGGCCTCGCGGCCGCAGTAGGCCAGCGTCGACTTGTAGAGGCTCTCCAGCGCCGGGTCCGGCTCGCCGTCGCCCCGGGGCACGGGCTCCAGGCGCCCGAAGAGGCCCGCGCACTCCGCGGGCACGTCCTCCTTGCCCCCGAGCGCGAGGACGACGTGGTCGACGGCCGGGAGCGCGTGGAGCGCCGCCGTCGTCGCCGCCTCGACGACGGCCCGCCCCGCGGACCCGGACTCGGCGACGCAGAACTCGAGCCAGACCGCGTCGCCGATCGTCGGGCCCTTGCCGGGCGCGAAGCGCGCCGCGGACAGCGCGGCGAGCCAGGGCTCGGCGGCGTGGGGCGCGCCGCGCGGGCCGTCGCTGAAGACGAGGAACCCGAGCATCTGGTGGCCCTCGGACGACGCGAGGTCGCGGTCGCCGACGACCAAGGCCAGGTAGCCGCTCTCGAGCAGGTTCGCCACGTTGAAGGTCCCGAAGCGCTTGCGGTACTTGGGCGTGCCGCCGCAGTTCGTGATCAGCGCCGAGATCGCCGGCCCATCGTCGGGCGTCGCGCGCCGCGTGTGCATGGTGCCGCGGCCGGCGCGCGGGCCGATCGATTGCGTTACTTGCAAAGCGCGCAAAGGTGCACGGTTGCCGATACGCTGCACCCGTTATGGAGGCGTATCTTCAAGAAAAACGCTCGTGCTCTCGCAAAGCGCGCTGCTCTGCGCAAGCTCCGCCGCCGTCCGGCGTCGACCCGCGGCGGTTCCCGGCTTCCGGCGCGCGGGCTCCGCCGTCTTTTCGCGCCGCGCGGCCTGCCGCGGCCGCGCCGGGACGCGCGCCATGGGCGCCGCCGGCTCCGTTGAGAAGACGCTCCAGAACGTGCCCAACCTGCTGACGAAGGAGCAGTGCGGCGAGCTCGCGAGCTCCCACGGCGTGACGGTCAACGAGCGCATGTTCGCCATCCTCAGCAACAAGGAGGGCCTCATCCCCAAGCCCGCCGTCGTCCGCTACTGCCAGCTCAACGCCATCGCCGCGAACCCCGAGGCCGCGACGGCCGCCGCCGCGCCGGCGAAGCCCGCGGCGCCGCCGGGCGCCAAGAAGGACGGCCGCGAGGTCATGCGGCGCGTGTCCATGGCCAAGGGCGCGCGGCCCGCGCCCGGCGGCGCGTCCCGGCCGTCCATGGGCGGCGGCGAGCGCGCGGCGGCCGCCGCGCCGCCGGCGCCGGGCGCGCCGCCGGGCGACGCGCCGCCGCCGCGGCGCGAGCGCAAGGCGTCCTGCGTCTTCGACTCCATGCCCAAGCGCAAGCGCCAGCCCACGGTCGTCGAGCAGCGGCTCCGGAGCCTCGTCGACAACAACCAGGTCTTCCAGGCGAAATACCGCGCGGGCGATCCCGACGCGACGACGCTCGAGCGCGGTCGCGTCGCGGCGGCCGATGTTCGGACGGGTCGCGTTCGCTCGTCGAGGGCGATGCCGACGCGACGACGCTCGAGCGCGGTCGACGGGGCCGATGTTCGGACGGGTCGCTTTCGCTCGTCGAGCGCTCCGCGGAGCTCCGAAGGCGTCGCGTCGCGCGCGCGAAAGCCGCGTCGACGCTGGGACGTCCCCAGGCGACGGGCGCCGCGAACAAGTTCGACGCGAACTTCGTCGACGCGGACGAGGAGCGCGCGCGGCGCCAGAAGCACGCCGAGGCGCTGCGCATGCAGGCCGAGGAGGCCATGGCGCGCTTCAACGAGCTGCCCCTGAACGAGCAGAAGCTCGCGAAGAACGACGGGAGCCTCGAGATGCGCGCGGCCGCGCGGAAGCGCGCGCGCCGCCCGAGCGCGCGCCCTCCCGAGCTCGGCCGCGCCGGCGCGCGTCCGGACGCGTCGCGCGCGCCCGTCGACGCGTCTCCACGCCACGCCCGCGCGACGACGCTCCCGTGGATGCGCGTGCCGACAGGTACACGCCGGAGAACCTCGAGAAGCGCATGAACATCCGGTCCGCGCCGGGGCAGCAAAAGAGAGCGACATGCCCAACTTCAAAGGCTCCGATCTCGGCCATTTTCCACTCGTTTCGGCTGATTTTGGGACGAGCGATCATCTCTCGGAGCGGTCTCGAAGCGCGGATGCTTTTTCCCGGAACGCGCGCGCGCGGCACGCTCACGTTGAAGCGACGTTGAATCGCTCTTGTGCCGCCCAGGTCCGCGCCGCCCGTCGAGAGCGCGCTCCAGAAGTGGTGGAAGGCGTCGGCGCGCTACGACGACAAGGACCGCGACGGCGCGCTGAACAAGCCCGAGCGCGGCGCCGGCGCCCTTCGGGGGGGTTGTTCGCGCGCGGCGTCCCGCGAGCGGCGCGCCGCAGGTACGCGGCGTTCCACAAGCGGCTCCTGGGCCTCTTCGAGGTCATGGGCCTGGACCACCCCATCAGCGAGGAGGAGGGGCGGGACCTCATGGAGCAGGACTTCGAGCTCGACTCCGGCGGCGACGGCCTCGTCAACGAGGAGAAGTTCCTCTACAGCATCTTCCAGCTCGCGGACCAGTGGACGGACAGCATCGACGCGGAGCACTACTGCTCCTTCCTCCACAAGGCCTACGACATCGTCTACAAGGAGATGATCGAGAGCGACGCCATCCGCCCGCCCGCGGAGTGGACGGCGGCGATGAAGGCCGTGCCGCGGTCGAACGCCGCGTGGTCCAACTCCAAGGTCGTCGACTGTGTGGAAATCAAATCTTCAACCCGACTTCAATGTGAGCGTGATTGAACGGATTGCGCCGGACTCTTTGGCTGTGCTTCGAGAACTCGATGAGAGCAATCGATTCGTCCAAAAATCAGCCGAATCGACTTCGATTTGACCGAGATAGAGAGTTCTGAAGTTTGGTGGGGATCCCCAAACCAGTGGTTGATTTCCACACAGGTCGTCGAGTTCATGGCGGAGATGTACCGCCTCAAGATCGCCCCGCCGGCCGAGGGCGACGCCAAGCCGTCCAAGAAGGCGGCCCAGAAGGCGCGCGACGCGACGCTCTGCCGGTTCGTGCTCGGCGAGATGGCGAAGCGCTTCGGCGCGGCCGACAAGCGCGACGGCTCCGGCAAGCAGCTCCAGGAGCTCACGAACACGATCCTCGCCGTCATCGAGAAGCCGCCGACCATGGGCGGCGACAAGGGCGGCCTCCAGGTCTTCTCCTGGATGCTCCTCTTCGCGCAGCTCGTCGGCTTCCACACGCTCTCGAGCCGCCTCGTCGCGCTGCCCGAGCGCGCGGCCGTCTACGTGCTCGACGTCATCGACAAGTGCCGGCCCCTCCTCGACGGCAAGCTCCCGACGAACGAGCTCCGCGACTGCATGGCGGCCAAGGAGAACGAGGCCATGGTCGGCTACATCAAGGTCGACAAGGCGCGCGTGCTCATGGCCACGCTCCTCAAGAACGCGCCCTTCGACACCGAGTCCGCGGCCTTCGGCCAGGCCATGGAGAGCGCCTTCCGCTCCATCGTCCTCCACATCGCCAACACGCCCTGCGTCGAGATGGCCGAGTTCCTCACGCTCGTCGCCGCGGGCTTCGTCGCCACGCAGTGCCCCACGCTCGTCAACGAGGGCTAGCGCGGGCGCCCGGCGGGGGGGGCGGCCGGCCGCGCGCGCCCGGGACGCGGCCGCGGCCCGGGCTCGTAGGTCGCTTACGAGTCTCGAGGAGCCCCTCCGTTTCCCCCGCCGGGGGACTCGTAGGTCGCTTAGTCGCCTCACGCGTTGAGGTGGTACGTGGCGCCCCAGGCGTCGGTGCCGTGCGGAGTGCAGCCGTCGTAGAGGCCGCAGCCCTCCGTCTCGTGGTGGTAGATGGCGGCGTGCGCGCGCGCGGTGCGGGAGCAGCCGCGAGGTCGTCGTCGTCGTGTTCTCGTCGTTCTCATCTCGTCGTCCTCATCTCGTCGTCGTGGTCTCTCGTCGTCGTGGTCTCTCGTCGTCGTGTTCTCTCGACGTCGTGTTCTCATCGTCCTCTTCTCGTTCTCATCGTCCTCTTCTCGTTCTCATCTCGTCGTTCTCATCTCGTCGTCCTCATCTCGTCGTCCTCGTCTCGTCGTCATGTTCTCGTCGTCTCGCTGGCTCTCTCTTGCGCGAAACGTAGTGGGGAAATCGCCTTACGCAGTGCTTCCCCCGCCGCAGGCGCAACACATCTCATAGGAATCGAAGTCGTCGTCATCATAATAGCCGCACCAATTTTGCCCGACATAAAGCTCGCACCCGTACAAATCCGCATCGGTCGCGCCGTAGTTGGTATCCTCGCAGATGGGAACCCGGGCTGCGAACGGCGCTTCGGCACCCCTCAGGGACGAGACACTCACAAGATGCAGGGCCCCTCCGCGCACGACTCAGAGGTCATCCCCCCCGGACACGACTCAGAGGCCCAGTCCGGGCACGACTGAAGACCCGAGTCGAAGAACATATCGCTCACGTCCGTCACCGACGACGTTTCCCAGGCGCTGATGTCCTGGTCGAAGCTGTCGGCGAAGGCGAACATATCGCGCATCGTCGTCACCCCCGACGTGTCCCAGGCGCCGATGGGTTGGTTGAACGCTTTCACGCCGCTTTCGGAGTTACCCCAGAACATGGCGAACATCGTCGTCACCCGCGCCGTGTCCCAGCTTCCGATGTCCTGGTCGAAAGCATCAGCGTGGCCGAACATCGCGTACATGTCGGTCACCCGAGACGTGTCCCACGCGCCGATGTCCTCGTCGAAGCTCTTGCCCGCCGCCCGCAACTCTTCCGCCATCTTTTCGCCGTTGAAGCGCAGGCAGCGTTCGCCGGCGCCGGTAGCGCAGAACAACGCCTTCATGGATGTGACTTTCGACGTGTCCCACCTGCCGATGGGGCCGTACTTGACCTCAGCCGCGTTTGCTGCAGCGAGCCATTCGTCGACGGCGTCCGCGAGCTCGACAGGGTTACCGTCGAAGGGGTAGCACGCCGTCGGGCTGGTCGTGGGAGCCGAGGACGGCGAGAGCGTGGGCGCCTCGGTCGGCGCCGCCGTGGGGGCGGCCGTCGGGCTGGTCGTGGGAGCCGAGGACGGCGCGCCCGTGGGGGCGGCCGTCGGGCTGGTCGTGGGAGCCGAGGTTCCCGCCTCGGTGGGCGCGCCCGTGGGGGCGGCCGTCGGGCTGGTCGTGGGAGCCGAGGTTCCCGCCTCGGTGGGCGCGCCCGTGGGGGCGGCCGTCGGGCTGGTCGTGGGAGCCGAGGTTCCCGCCTCGGTGGGCGCGCCCGTGGGGGCGGCCGTCGGGCTGGTCGTGGGAGCCGAGGTTCCCGCCTCGGTGGGCGCGCCCGTGGGGGCGGCCGTCGGGCTGGTCGTGGGAGCCGAGGTTCCCGCCGCGGTGGGCGCGCCCGTGGGGGCGGCCGTCGGGCTGGTCGTGGGAGCCGAGGTCCGCGCCCGTGGGCGCGCCCGTGGGGGCGGCCGTCGGGCTGGTCGTGGGAGCCGAGGTTCCCGCCGCGGTGGGCGCGCCCGTGGGGGCGGCCGTCGGGCTGGTCGTGGGAGCCGAGGTTCCCGCCGCGGTGGGGGCGGCCGTCGGGCTGGTCGTGGGAGCCGAGGTTCCCGCCGCGGTGGGCGCGCCCGTGGGGGCGGCCGTCGGGCTGGTCGTGGGAGCCGAGGTACTGTTGGTACTGTTTCCCGCCGCGGTGGGCGCGCCCGTGGGGGCGGCCGTCGGGCTGGTCGTGGGAGCCGAGGTACTGTTGGTACTGTTCCCCGTGGAATTGGCCGTGGGCAGGCCCGTGGGCAGGTCCGTGGGCTTGGCCGTGGGCAGGTCCGTGGGATTGGCCGTGGAATTGGCCGTGGGCAGGCCCGTGGGCAGGTCCGTGGGCTTGGCCGTGGGCTCGGCCGAGGGGTTGGGCGTGGGCTCGGCCGAGGGCTCGGGCGTGGGCTTGGCCGTCACGACCTCCACCGTAACGGTCGCTTCGGCGAGCGCGTCGAGCGTCTTCTCCTTGTCCACGCCGGCGCCTTCGAGCGCGTCCGCTGCCTCGGGAGACCGCTCGGCGGCCTGCGCCTTAAGCTCTGGGAGGAACTTGCCGCTCTCCACGGCCTCTTGGAGCGCGTTCGTCGCCTCGGCCGCCGCGTCCTCCGCGGCCGACTCGTCGTCCGCGAAGATGGTGGCGTTGAACGAGACTTTGGCGCCGTCCTCGTCCTGGAGCCGCCGCCGGGTCGACGTGCTCTCGGCCACGATGTTCGACACATCGTCGTAGCCGCCCAACGAGATGATCGTCGCCTTGAGCGCCGCCCGCACGTCCGCGTCCTCGTTCACGTCCGAGGCCGAGACCCCCGTCATGAAGAGCGACGTCGACACCTTCGCCTGCGCTCCGGCGGGCGCCGCCGTAGTGGTCGTCTCCACGGGGGGCGCCGCCGTAGTGGTCGTCTCCGGCGGGATGATATACCCAAAGGCGTCCGCCGACGCCAGGAAGGTCGCGGCGAGGAGAAGTCGGGGAAACGTCGTCATCATGATGTCACGGGGGGTGTCCGAGAGGCCGCAGGAAAGTACGTGCGTGGTGGAGATTGCGGGTGCCTGCGGGGGAATCGACGCGGTTCCGCGGCGACGATCGACGGACGAGGCGCGCGAATCAGGGGTTGAAGACCTTTCAGGCACGTCCGCCGACGGCCGGGAGGCCGGCCGCCGGCCGCGCCGCGCCACCGAGGACTCGAAGACGTAGCGGAGCGGGTCCCGGCGCGCCGGCCGCCGGCCGCGCAAGAGCGAGTCGCTCTTCGCCGTCGTCGAGGTGTCCGCCGCGGACCACGCCGCCGGCGGGCCACGAGGTGGGAGGCCGGCTTGCATGCGCTTGGCGTGCACCGAGGACTCGAAGACGTAGCGGAGCGGGTCCCGGCGCGCCGGCCGCCGGCCGCGCAAGAGCGAGTCGCTCTTCCGCCGTCGTCGAGGTGTCCGCCGGTAGCGGAGCGGGTCCCGGCGCGCCGGCCGCCGGCCGCGCAAGAGCGAGTCGCTCTTCGCCGTCGTCGAGGTGCCCGACGCGGACCACGCCGCCGGCGGGCCACGAGGTGGGAGGCCGGCTTGCATGCGCTTGGCGTGCACCGAGGACTCGAAGACGTAGCGGAGCGGGTCCCGGCGCGCCGGCCGCCGGCCGCGGAAGAGCGAGTCGCTCTTCCGCGTCGTCGAGGTGCCCGCCGCGGACCACGCCGCCGGCGGGCCGCGACGTCGGCGGCCGAGCTCGGATGCGCTTGGCGTGCACCGAGGACTCGAAGACGTAGCGGAGCGGGTCCCGGTCGCGCCTCGGCGCTTGGATACCCGAGGTCAACGACTCGACGTCATCAACGTCGCGCTCAGGGACCACGCCGCCGCCGGGCCACGAGGTGGGAGGCCGTGTGTTGGTGGGGGAGCGGGGGAGGGGGGCGGGTGAGGGGGGGGGGGGTCGACACGGGGCGGGCGTGAGCCAATCGGGGGATATTTGGACGCGGGAGGAGACGATTGCGTGCGTCGAGCTGCTTTGAAATTTTCGAGCTCCTCGTCGAGACGGCCTCCTCCTCGTCGGCCGAGGTCGTCGTCGTCGTCGCCGCGGGCTGGTGGTCGGCGCACGCCTCCGGGCAGGCCTCGTGGGCCGCGCGCCCGTCCTCGCCGACGATGCCGCAGCGGCGCGGGGTTGCGCTCGACGTTGTGGCAGGTCTTGATCTTGCCCTTCGTGTTGAAGGTCCAGACGGCGGGCGCCTCCTTGCACCCTTCTCGAGGTTGCCCTCGAAGCGAAGCTTGCGGCCCGCGAGCCGAGCGCAGTCGTTCGAGGGGTTCGTGCCCCAGTGCCACTTCGGGTCGTCGCCGCAGCAGACGCCGCACGCCGCGGGGCACGCGTCGCGCGCGATCACGCCGTCGGCGCCCGCCTTGCCGCAGCGGCCCGGCCGCGTGCGCACCCAGAGGCAGTCCTTCTTCTTGTGGCCCTTGTAGCGCCAGGACGTGGAGTCGGTGCCGGGGCACGTGGGGAGCGAGTTGGCGGCGGAGGCGACGAGCACGAACTTGAGGAGATGATGCATGACCTACGAGCGGGTTCGTGGACGCCCGGCCGGAGGTCGTCGTGCGCGCGCGCGCGGACGTCGTGGGGCGCGCGGACGACGCGGGCTCGCTCGGCTCCGTCGCGAAGGACGTCGGTCGATCGAAGATCGAAGTCGGTTCGGCGAACGAGCGGAGCCGCGGGGCCCCCGGGGGGGGGGGATGTAGCGAAGTGGCCCTCGCCGCCCCCCGGGGCGACGACGACCGCGCCCCGGGGGGTGACGGCCCCCCGGGGGGGGGAACGGGCGAAATGGTGGTCGTCGGGAACGTTTTTTTTTGGTACGGTGCGGGCGTCGCGAAAGCGGCTAAGAGCGTAAAAGCGGGGCGTTTCTTTCGGGGGGCGAATTGGGACGCCGGGAGGCCACGAGAGAGGTACGAGGTCTGAGTGCGAGGCATGGCGAGCGTGCGGTGAGCGTGGAAGGTCGAACGGATCAGGGCGCTGGTTTGGCTGACGACCGGTCGATGGGCCGCGTCCTCACTGACCCAGCCTGGTCCCAGGCCGTTCAAGCACTCACACCTCCTAGTCTCCTCCTATCACGCCTCTATCTCCTCTTCGTCGCGCCGCGCCCCCCGCGCCGCCGTTATGCTGCGCGGTGCCCTACCAGGTCCCGAGGACGGCGCAGTGGCGGTAGCCGCAGGAGAGCTTCGCGAGGCGGAAGCCGTCGAGCGCGGCGACCTTCTTCGGGTGCGGGTGGCGCTGCTTGTCGCCGTGGCCGAGGCACTTGGAGGAGCCGGCGCCGAAGGAGTAGAGGTCGCCGTCGGCCGTCTCCGCGAGCGTGTAGGCGCCGCCGCAGTGGACGGCGACGGGCTCGGGCGCGCCGCCGGCGCCGTCGCACTCGAAGACGTGCGCCGCGGGCTCGAGCGCGTTCTTCGCGCCCCACTGGAGGAGGGCGCCGGATGGCGTGACGACGGCGGCGTGGCTGTGGCCCGCGGCGACGTGGACCGCCGTGAGGGGCGACCCGTCCGGTAGGTCGATGGGCCGCGGCAGGTCCTCGAGCGCGTAGACGTCCATCGCTAAACCGCCGCCGAGCCCGAGCTGGCCCTGGTCGTTGCGGCCCCAGACGCGGACGACGCCGGTGGAGTCGCGGCAGATCGTGAAGGCCGACCCGGCCTCGAGCTGGACGACGTCGACGTCGTCGAGCGCCGCGACGGGTTCGGGCGCGAGCACGTCGCCGGAGCCGCCGTTGCCGTTGCGGCCGTGCTCGCCCGCGCCGCAGGTCCAGACCTCGCCGTCGTCCGTGAGGAAGACGCTGTGGCCCTCGCCGGCGCCCAGGGACGCGACACAGGCGCCCTCGAGCGCGCCGGCGACCGGCGCGGGCGCGTAGCGGTGGCCGCGGTCGCCCGAGCCGAGCTGGCCGCCGCCGCTGAGCCAGGAGCCGCCCCAGCCCCAGGAGTAGACGCGGCCGTCGCTGTCGAGCGCGAGGCTGTGGCTCTCGCCGCAGGCGACGGCGACGACGTCGACGCCCGCGAGCGCGGCGACGCGCGCGGGCGCCTTGCAGTCGGCGTCGTCGCCGTGGCCGCACTTGCCGAAGTCGCTCTTGCCCCAGGACCAGACGGCCCCGTCGCCGTCGACGGCGAGCGTGTGGTTCGTCCCGCAGGCGACGTCGCGCAGCACGAAGCCCTCGAGCTGGCGCGGCGCCAGCTCCGCGTACTGCTGGAGCACGCCCGACAGGGCGAAGGGCGTGTGGCCCAGCTGGCCCTCCGTGCCCTCGCCCCAGGTGAGGCACACGGGCGACGTCGCACTCGCCAGGCACCGCCGGGCCACGGCCGACGGCGCCGGCAAGCGGAGAGCGCGGGCGGAGAGTGCCATGCTTCGCCGAGGATGCGCGATGGTGAAGTCTTCGTTGAACACGATAACACGACGCTGCCCCGCTCGAGGCGACGCGATGCGAGTAGGCCACGCGAACTAAAAACTGCGTGGGATGCGGCCGCGCGCGTCGCGGTCGCGGCCGTGCGCGCTGGCGGCCGTGGGCCTGCTCGCCGCCGCGGCGGTGCTGGGCATGCACGGGAGCCGCGTGCTCTTTGAGCGCGACGTCGCGGCGCGCGACGCCCAGGCGGCCGTCGTCGCGGCGCTCGAGGCGCGGCTCGCGGCGGCCGAGGCGCGGGCGGCCGAGGCCGCGCGCCGCGAGGCGGCCGCGGCCGCGGCGGCCGCGGCGGCCGTCGAGGCGGCCGCGGCGCGCCGCGCGCCGCCGCCGGAGGCCGCGCCGCCGCCGCCGGAGGCCGCGCGCGCGGCCGCGGCCGCGGCGCTCGCCGCGCCGCGCCGCGACTTCGGCGCGGCGCTCGCCGCCGCCGTCGCGGTGCTGCCGCCGGCCGCGGGGGACCCGCGCGGCGACCTCGGCGCGCGGCTCGCGTGGACGATGATGGACGAGAAGTACGCGGCCGACATGCTCTTCGACGTCGCGCACATGGCGCGGCACGCCGCGGGCTTCGCCCGCCTGCTCGTCGTCGCCCTCGACGACCCCACGTTCCGCGCGTGCGCGGCCGGCGGCCTCCCGGCCGCGCGCGCGGGCGGCGCCGCGGGCCTCCGCGACGCCATCCAGTCGTCCAAGTTCTTCGTGAGCCGCTGGCTCGCGGAGCGCGGCGTCGACTTCGTCTTCTTCGAGGCCGACGTCTGGTTCCTGCGGCCCGCGCGCGACCTCTTCGCCTTCGCGGACCGGGCCAAGGTCGCGGCCGTCGGCGCGGGGCCGACGGCGCTCGAGGACCTCGACGTCTTCGTCGCCGCGCACCAGAACAACCCGACGTCGACGAACATCGGCGTCTACGCCGTCCGCGGCACGCGCGCCGCCGCGGCCTTCTTCGCCGACTGCGTCGCCGAGGCCGACGCGAAGCCCAAGGCCCACGACCAGCTCCTCTTCCACAACCTCCTCGGCTACCACCGCATGGCGCTCCACGGGTCGCCCGTGCCCAAGCAGGCCAACTGGAAGGACCGGCCGGGCACGCCGAAGCCCGACGAGCCCATCACGTCCGGCTTCATCGCGCCGCACGTCGGCGTGTCGTCCATCCTGCGCGCGCGCGGCGCCGGGACACGCGCGCGCCGGGGACCGCCGCGCGCCGACTCCCCCCCCCCCAGGCCGATCCTCACGCCGGACGCGGTCTTCGTCCACACGCTCGGCACGCAGCCCCTCGAGAGCCAGGAGGGCAAGAAGCGCCACGCGGGGCAGCAAAAGGGTGCGAAATTCCCAACTTCAAAGGCTCCTATCTCGGCCGTTTTCCACTCGTTTCGGCTGATTTTTGGACGAGCGATCATCTCTCGGAACGGTCTCGAAGCGTGGGTGCTGTTTCCGGAACGCGCGCGCGCGGAACACTCACGTTGAAGCGACGTTGAATCACCCTTTTGCTGCCCAGGCGCCACGCGAAGGAGCTCGGCGTCTGGCACGGCCTCGGCGCGCCGCCGGGCGCGCCGCCGTACTACGGCGCGGCCGCGCACGACGGCCGGACGCGGTACCTCGCGCTCGACGGCGCGCCCATGGGCGCCGTGTCCCTCTGCGAGAAGGAGGGCTACCACAACGGCCGCTTCGTCAAGGCGAAGCTCGCGGTCCTGCTCTGCCTCGCGCGCGCGACGGGCCGCGCGCTGCTCCTGCCCCGGGCCATCGTCGACTACCACACCTACTTCCTCTGGCCCTTCTTCGACCTCGCCTCCGCGGGCGACCTCGTGGAGATCCGCGAGACGAACTTCGCGTCGAACCCGCGCGCGTGGGCGACGGGGCGGCAAATGGGTGATTCAACGTCGCTTCAACGTGAGTGTTCCGCGCGCGCGCGTTTCGGAAACAGCGCCCACGCTTCGAGAGCGCTCCGAGAGATGATCGCTCGTCCAAAAATCAGCCGAAACGAGTGGAAAACGGCCGAGATCGGAGCCTTTGAAGTTGGGAATGTCGCACCCTTATGCTGCCCAGGTGGGCGAACGCGACGCACCCGTTCGCGTCGACGCACCGCGCCAAGCTCGGCCGGCGCGCCGTCGGCGTCGTCGACGGCGACGGGCCGCCGTCCTGGTACGCGGCGGGCGCCGGCGGCCTCGTCGACGCCTGGGCCGACGCGCTCCAGTTCGGCGCGGCCGCGGAGCTGCTCCTCGTGGACCTCGCCTTCGTCACGGGCGACTTCGTCGCCGCGCTCACGAACTGCGACGACCGGGCCAAGTGCGCGCGGACCCACGGCATCCCGGCGGCCGTCGTCGACTACTTCTTCCGGCTGCGGTGGTGCGGCGAGACCGTCGACCTCAAGCGGCCCGCGGCGTCGACGTTCCAGGGCTGGGACTGCTACGGCCGCGGCAAGCCCCACAGCAACGCGAAGAAGCGCTAAAAAAAACGGGCCCTTAGTCCATGGGCGCCGGGATGCCCAACAGGCGGAGCAGGTCCGCCTTCTCGTAGCAGCCCGACGTGTCGAGCGACCTGCGGGCGCACTCGTACTTGAGCGCCATGACGGACGACGCCGCGGTCAGCTCCTCGTCGACGGACGCGATGCCGTCGTCCGACGCGTCGTCGCGGAGCGGCGCGATGCCCAGGAGGCGGAGGAGGTCGCCCTTCTCGTAGCAGCCCGAGATGTCGAGCGACCGCCGCGCGCACTCGTACTTGAGCTCGCGGATGCTCGAGTCGGCCGTGAGGTCGTCCTGCTCGGACTCGACGCCGCCGTCGTCGTCGTCGTCGTCGGCGTCGTCGGCGCTCGAGCCCGCGCTGTGGCGCGCGCGCTCCGCGTCCGCCGCGGCCGCGTTCGCCGAGAGGTAGAAGAAGGCGGCCATGACGCCGAAGACGACGCACTGGACCAGCACGCCCGCGTCGACGGACCAGCCGTCGTCGTAGCCCCGGCCGTCGAAGCCGTGGAACTGGTCGAAGCCGGCGAACTCGTCGACCGGGACGTGGTACACGCGGCCGTTTCGGACGACGCGCACGAACTGCGGCTGGCGCCCGCGGCCCCGCGGCGCCTGGCGGAAGTTGGCGCCGAAGCCGTGCATGTTCTGCATGTTCCGGAACGGGTCGCCGCCGCCGCCGCCGCCGCGGGGGAAGCCGCCGCCGCCGCCGCCGCCGCCGTACGCGCGCTCGTGGTCGTAGTCCCGCCGCTGCGCCGCGTCGGAGAGCACCTCGTAGGCCGACGCGATCTCACTGAACTTCTCCGCGGCCTGCGCGTTGCCCGGGTTCTTGTCCGGGTGCCACTGCTTCGCGAGGGAGCGGTAGGCCTTCTTGATCTCCGCCTCCTTGGCCCTCGGCTTCACGCCCAGCGTGCGGTAGTGGTCGCCGGCGGCGCGCCAGGCCAGCGCCGCGGCGACGAGCGCACCGAGCGCGCGCATGCTGCGAGGCCTGGCGCGCGCGACGGGCAGCGGCTGCGGCGGGATCATCACCTGGCGCGCAGACTGGTGCGCAAAGTTGAGAAGTTCACGGAGGCTTCAAGGAGCCATGTTGACCTCGGATCCTCGTTGTATCTACACCCGGACCCGCCCCCCCCCGCCCCTAGGTGACCGTCGGCTTGCGCGGCCGCGACCGCCGCCGCGCCTCGCCGGCCGCGATCTTCGCGCAGCCGAGCGCGACGACGACGACGGTGACGGCGACGGCGCCGGCGACGGCGAAGGCGTAGGCGCGGAGCGCGAGGAGGAGGGGGCCCGACGCGCCCGAGGAGCCGGCCCGGTCCGGCGGGGACGCGTACTGGAGCCCCGCGATCGCCGTCGAGCACGACGGGAACGTGAGCGCGACGAAGCTGAGGTCGAAGCCGCCTGGGCAGGAAAAGAGAGATTCAACGTCGCTTCAACGTGAGTGTGCCGCGCGCGCGCGTTCCGGAAAAAGCACCCAGGCTTCGAGACCGTTCCGAGAGATGATCGCTCGTCCAAAAATCAGCCAAAACGAGTGGAAAACGGCCGAGATCGGAGCCTTTGAAGTTGGGAATGTCGCTCTCTTTTGCTGCCCCGGAAGCCGCGGTCGAGGATCGGGCCGCGGCGCGCCCAGAGGCAGTAGAGCGTGAGCCAGAAGACGAGGGTCGCGACGGCGAAGAGCGCGTGGCACAGCGCCTGCTCCGCGCGCGCGTCGCCGAGGAGCACGTCGCCGAGGCCCTGGAGCGCCGCGCCGCGGCGGACGACCGCGAAGGTCAGCGCGTTGAGGGAGCAGGGCGCCTGCATCATGGACACGGCGCAGTTCGGCGCGATGTCCGGGTCGCGCACCGTGCGCCAGACCTGCCAGGGCACGAGGAGCACCTGGAGGCCCATCGCGTACCACAGCGACGCGCGCACGAGCCAGTGGCCCGCGCCGAGCGTCGCGACGCCGGCGATGGTCGTCACGGCGCAGTTGACCGTCGGCGGGTTCCAGAGCGGCTCGGGCTTGAGGCCCGCGGCCCAGCACGACGCGAGGAACGCGGCGATGACGGCGACCTGGGCGGCCGCGCCGACGTGGATGCCCGGGCCGACGCACGCGGGGCACGGCAGCGCGACGACGCGGACGAGCACGAAGAGGTACGTCATCTGGTAGGCGCCGTAGGCGAAGCAGAGCTGCGGCGTCGTCGCCTCGAGGCGCAACCGCGCGCGCGGCGACGCGCAGACGCGCGCGGTGAACGCCAGCCACAGGAGCGTCGCGAAGCACATGGCGATCCAGTAGGGGACGACCGTGAGGTTCAGGCCCCGGTCGACGAGCTCCTTGCAGACGCCCGCGAGGCCGCAGAGCCCCAGCGCGAGGCCGTTCGTGCCCACGGGCAGCGACTGGAGCAGCGACTCCTCGCGCTCCGAGGGGTCGCTCAAATGCGACGCGGTCAGCGACCGCGCGAACACGGGCGTGAGGCGCGACGGCGTCGGCAGCGTGGCGCCGCGCGTCGCCGCCGGCGCGCCGAGCTCCTCGTCCAGCGCGAAGGTGATGGACTTGGACTTCTTAGACTCCTTCCTCGGGGGCGGGGCGTTGTCGACCTCCAGGCTCTCCCTCAGCGGCGGGTCCGACATCTTGTGCACGGGGTTCATGTGTTTGGACACGGGTCGCGTTTTCGGTCGAGAGCTGCCCGGGGGGCGTCCACCCAAGTAGAAGGCAGGTCAATAACGAACCTGCTCCTTGACGCCAAGCTGCCCTGGCTGAAACGTGCCGATTATGGTAGCATCGTCCCAGCCACGACCGCGCGGATGATGACCTAGCCGCTTTTGACCCATGGTCCGCAAGGTCGGCGCGTCGTCGCGGAAGCCGGCCAAGGCCGCGGCCGTCGTCACGCTCGACTCGCGCACCGTGGACCTGCCGCGGTCGTCGAACCGCGTGCCCGCGGGCCTCGAGCCGAAGCGGCGGCGCGCGAAGCCCCAGCCGCCGCCCGGCCGCGCGCCCGGCCGCCGCGGCGGCGCACCGCGGCACGCGTCGTCCGAGTCCGCGGCGCCGGCCGAGCCGGCGCCGCTCGCGCTGGCGCTCGCGGGCACGGCGCCGCCCGAGGGCCCGGCGCCCGGCGCGTCGGAGCCCTGGGAGCGCTGGCTCGGCGGCCAGCCACCGCGGACCCCGGGCCAGCCGACGCACGCGAGCTCCGGCGAGGGCGACTCGCTGAGCAGCAAGCTCACGCGCGAGCTGAGCCTGAGCCTGCCCGCGGCCGCGGGCGGCGCGGGCGCGGGCGGGCTCGGCGGCGGGCTGAGCCACGGGAGCAGCGAGAGCTCCTTCGGGCCGGGGTCGCTGCACCAGGGGTCGTCCCTGGCCCTGTCGCGGCGCACGCCCTTCGAGTCGCCGCTCGGCCACCGGCCCTGGGCGCCCGTCAGGGCAGCAAAAGGGTGCGAACTTCCCAACTTCAAAGGCTCCAATCTCGGCCATTTTCCACTCGTTTCGGCTGATTTTTGGACGAGCGATCATCTCTCGGAGCGCTCTCGAAGCGTGGATGCTTTTTCGGGAACGCGCGCGCGTGGAACACTCACGTTGAAGCGACGTTGAATCACTCTTGTGCTGCCCAGGCGCCCGTGCCGCCGGAGAAGGACCTCGACGATCTCCGCGGCGCGGGCCCCCCGGCCGCGCCGGCGTCCTACGACGTGCGCTCCGGCGAGTGGCACGTCTGCTTCGACGAGCCGCCCGTCGAGGGGCCCGCGCCCGCGCCGGCGACGACGCCGCGGCCGCCCGAGGCGCGGCCGCCGAGCTCGGCGCGCGCGCCGTCGACGCGCGGCTCGCTCCGGTCCGCGACGTCCGACGGCGCCGACGAGCTCCGCGTCGCCGAGGCCGCCGTGCCCGCGGCGCTGCTCGACGACGTCGCGCAGCGGAAGCGGCTCCGGGGCGCGACGGACACGTCGCTGTCGCGCGCGGCGCCGCGGCTCCGCTTCGGCCGCGAGCTCCGGCGGTACCTGCCCAAGGGCGACCTGCTGCGCGCGTGCAAGCGCGGCGCGTCGCGGCTGGCGCCGAGCCGGCGGCCGCCGAGCGCGGGGCCCAACACGCTCTTCGGCGACCTCAAGCGGCGCGACGCGGCGTCGCCGCGGCCGCGCGCGGACGGCGGCGTCGCGCCCTTGGACGGCACGCTCCAAGACGTCGCGGCCAAGTTCGCGGCCCTGAAGCCGTTCCTCGACCGCCACGCGCACCTCGCGGCGCGGGCCGCGGACGCCGTCGCGGCGAGCCCGCGGCGGCCCGGCGCGGCCAAGCCCGTCCGGCTCCGGCGGCGCTCCGACGACGAAAACGCGAGCTTCGGCGGCCAATCGGACGAGCTCGTCGCGGGCCGGCCCGCGCGCCGCGCGTCGAACGTGTCCGCGCGCGAGGCCGCGCTCCTCGACGGCGTCGCCGTGCTCCCGAAGCTCGGCGACGCCCTCGGGGCCGCCTGCGTCGACCCGCTGCGGGGCTGGCTCGAGCTCCGGTGCCGCGAGCGCGCGGCCGTGCTCGGCGGCGCGCGCGGCGGCGCGGACGCGTGGTTCGCGGCGGCCGCGGCGCTGGCGCTGCGGGTCCGCGCGCGCGCCGAGGCCGCGGCGCGCGAGGAGGAGGCCCTCGTCGCCGAGGTGCGGGACCTGCGGGCGAAGCACGGCGCGGTCCGCGCGACGCTCGCGCAGGCGCGGCGGCTCCTCCGCGACGAGGACGCGCACCTCGACGGCGTCACGCGCGCCGTCGCGCGCCTCAAGGAGGCGGAGGCGCAGGCGGGCAAGAACAAGGCCGCGGCGAAGATCCAGCACCTGTTTTTTCGGTGGCGCGAGGGCCGGCTGAACCACGCGGCCGCGCCGTCGGACGACAGCAGCGACGCCGCGACGCATTCGCGCCGCGGCTCCGAGGCGTCGCTCTCCGACGGGTCCCACGCGTCCCTCTTCTTCTCCAGCGACTCGGGCAGCGGGCACGGCGACGGCCAGGCCGACGTGACGGACTCGTCGTCGGGCTCCGCGAACGACTCCGACGACTACTTCGACGAGGCCGACGCGCGGAACGCGGACCCCCAGGACCCGGCGACCAAGGCGGCCATGGTCGCCGCGGAGCAGGCGCGCCTCGAAAGACGCGAGGGCGGTGCGCCGGCGCCGGCGCCCGGCGACGACGACCGGAGCTTCGGGAGCGCGTCGACGGCGTCCGCGCGGCGCGACGCGAAGCAGCCCCTCGTCGCGCCGGGCTTCCGCAAGTCCCTCGACGGCCGCGCGAAGGAGCCGGCGCCGGCGCCCGCGCCCCGCGACGCGACCGAGGCCGCCGAGGCGGACTTTGGCCAGATCGCCGCGGGGGGGCTGCCGCCGAGCCCGCAGCGGAAGAACTCCTTCGCGCTCAACGTCTTCCACACGCCGCGCGACCTCGGCGTCGCCGCGGAGCTCGACGTCGACGACGACGGCGCCTACGACGACGACGTCGGCTACGCGTCCCACGCGTCCACGGGCACGCTGGCGACGACGGACGACGACGACGACCTGAGCGCCGTCGGCGGCGGCATGTTCCACCACGCCTCCACGAAGGACCTGCGCGACGACGACGACGACACGACGGCGTCGCCGGCGAAGAGCCGGCGCAGCCGCCGCGGCCGCAAGTCGCGCGCGACGCGCCGCAAGTCCGCGACGGCGACGTACGTGCTCCACGTCGCGGAGCGCGCGGCGACGGTCATCCAGGCGCGCTGGCGGGGCGTCGTCGGCCGCCGCGCCGCGCGCGCGGCGGGCCTGCGGCGAAGGCGCGCGGCGGCGTCGGCCGTCGCGCGGCTCGCGCGCGCGGCCGCGGCGACGTCGACGGCCGCGGCCGCGCACCTCGAGCTCATCCTGGGGCTCCGGCGGCCCGAGGCGTCGGCGCCGGGTACGCCCGCGTCGTCGCTCTTCCAGAGCCCGCCGGGCACGGCGGGGAGCCACCCCCGGCCCGAGAGTCGCGGCGTCGACGAGCTGGGCCGCCCGTGCACGCTCGAGGAGGAGAAGGAGTGGCGCTACGAGAAGAAGTTCGGCCGGGGCTACGCGCGGCGCGACCGCGTCCTCGCGCGCGCCGCCGCGGCGAACGCGGCCCTGCTGCTCGGGGTGAGGGACGCGGCCGCGCGGCTCTTCCGCGTCGCGGAGAGCTGCCGGGCGCACGGCCGGCGGTCCGTCGCGGCGCGGGCGCTGCGCCAGGGCATGAACCGCTGGCGCGAGCGGCGGCCCGTGACGCGGGGCCCCATCGACCTCGCGCGCATGTACGCCGCGGAGATGGAGAAGCGGAGCTACGGCGACCGACGAGAGCGACGGGGACGCGTCGCTCGCGACCGCGTCGCTGGACCTCAAGCTGCCGCCGACGCGGCCGGGGTCCGCGGGCTGGCAGACGGACGGCGACGGCGACCTCGAGGACCTGGCGCCCTGGGACGAGGACCGGGACCGCGCCGCGCGGACGCCGGGCGCGCAGCTCGCCGTCGCGGCGGCCGCCGCGTCGGGCGCGGCCGCGCCCGACGCGGCGGCCTTCGAGGCGGCGCCCGCGTCCGTCGTCGAGGGCGACGCGCCGCGGCGGTCGAACCGGGAGCCGTCCCTCGCCGCGGCGTCGCCGGGCGCCGCGGCGGAGCCCGCGCCCGCGCCGGCGGACGAGTCGCGGCCGCCGCCGGCGAACCCCATCGACCTCCTCGCCATGTTCGCCGCGCACAAGGAGGAGGCGGCGGCCCAGGCGGACGTCGAGAGCCGCGGTCGGTCCAGCGGCGTCGCCGCGCCGCCGTTCCGGCCGCCCGCGCCGCCCGCGGACGAGGCCGCGGCGCCCGTCGCGGGCGCGACGCGGCGAAGCTCCGTGCAGCCCGCGGTGAACCGGCTCCTCACGCGGCGCCAGAGTTTAGCGTTGGACGCCGCCGTCGCCGCGGAGCGCCAGGCCGTCGCCGCGGCCGCGCCGCCGGGCCAGGGCCGGCGGTCGTCCGTCGCGGCGATCGCGCGGCGCGGCTCGTTCGCGGGCGCCGCGCGCCGAGGGTCGCTCGCCGGCGGCCGCGCGTCGGTCCTCGACGCGACGCGGAGCCTCGGCTGGCTGCGGAAGCGGTCCAACGAGCTCATCGAGGGCGTCGGCGCGCGGCTGCGGGCGGGCCGGTGCCTGCCGCCGCCGCCGGACGGCCTCGCGCCCTTTCCCGCGGGCTTCGTCCCTCCTTTAGGGTTCGCGCCGGACCCGGCCCGGCCCCTCGGCGTCGAGTTCCGGCGGGCCATGCGCGCGGGCTGGTGCCTGGGCACGCCCGAGGGCCGCGACAAGGAGGAGATCGCCCGGGTCGCCGGCGCGGCGTGGACCGCGCGCGTCGACGAGAAGGCGCGGCTCGCCGCGCTGGGGATGCTGGTGGACGGGGACGCGGCCGGCGTCGCCTTGGACGAGAACCGGGTCTGCGTCGAGTACGGCTACTCCGGCGCGCGGTGCTGCGACGCCGCGTCCGTGCTCCGGGCGACGGTCGCGACGCAGCGCGGCGGCGGCAAGGCGTCGCTGGAGCAGGCCATGCTCGAGCTCGTGACGTCGATGTTGAGTTTAGCCGACGCCGCGGACGCGCGCGGCGCGAAGATGGACGAGTTGGTCGAGCTGCTCAACGGCGTGTTGGCGCCGCTCACGGCGTCGCCGGGGCTGGGGTGCCTCGTGCTCGTCACGGAGCTCGTCAACGACACGCGGCTGGGGCGCGTGTTGGTGGGGCCCGCGGCGGACGGGTCCGCGGGAACCGCGCCCTGGCTCGACGGCGTCGGCGAGGCCGACGAGCCCGGGTCGCTCTTCACCGCCGGCGGCCGGCGGAAGATGCCGGGCTACATGCGCGCGACGGCGTCGACGTCGGACCACAAGGTGCGCCTCGGGCGCCGGGGCGCGACGAACCCGGCGCAGCTCAACAACGACGACGACGCGAGTTTGGTGTCCGCGGCGATGCTCGACAAGGACGTCGGCGCGGGCGACCTGCGGTCCGTGGCGTCGTCCGCGGTCTCGAAGACGGGGCCCGTGGCCAACAAGGCCGCGGCCGACGCCTTCGGGGAGCGGCCGCGGCTCCTCGCGCTCGGCCACGCTTTACGGCTCGTGCCCTGGCTCTTCGGCGTCGACGCGGCGGAGGTGAAGCGCGCGCTCCGCGCCGTCGCCGACGACGAGGACCGGTCCGCCGTCGCCGCGCTCGACGAGGACTCGTCGGAGTCGGAGCCGGAGATCGAAGCCCAGGACGAGGACGCGCGCGAGCGCGCCGCGATGTCGTTCCTCGCGCCGCCCGCGGCTTCCCGGAAATACGGCGCGGCGCGCGCGGCCCGGCGGCCCGTCCCCGAGGACGCGTCGACGTCCTTCTCGCGCGTGTCGACGGCGTCGGACTCGTCGGAGGACCCGGAGTTCCTCAAGAGCGAGGACGCGAGCGGCGACGCGGACGAGTCGACGCCGGGCGTCGCCGCGGGCCTCGCGCTCCGGCGGGTGCAAACGACGCCCTTCGGCCACCTGCGGCGTTCCTCCGCGACCTGCTGGACCTGCCCCAGGTCGCGCCCGACGCGGACCTGCTCATGCCGCGGCCCCACATGGTCGCGATCGCCGTCGACGGCTTCCGGAATCTCTGCGTCCGGCACCACCTCGAGCAGTGCCACCGGCTGCGCTGCGCCCACGTGACGTCGCTGCTGTTCTCGTCCGTGGACGTGCGCGGCGACGGCGCCCTGAAATACGCGGAGTTGTTGAGCGCGTTCACCGTCGTCGCGCCGGACATGCGCGAGCCGCAGTTCCGGGCAGGGCAGGACAAGGGTGATTCAACGTCGCTTCAACGTGAGTGTTACGCGCGCGTGCGTTCTAGGAAAAGCATCCACGCTTCGAGACCGTTCCGAGAGATGATCGCTCGTCCAAAAATCAGCCGAAACGAGTGGAAAATGGCCGAGAGAGGAGCCTTTGAAGTTGGGAATTTCGCACTCTTGTCCTGCCCAGGTTCCGCGAACTCTACGAGCAGGCCGTCTACGAGACGCAGTCGCCGGAGGTCGACTACGACTGCTTCCGGAAGCTCGTGGCGTCGTCCGTCGACGAGCTCGTGCGCAAGGGCGACAACGACACGCTGACCGTCTTCCTCGACAAGGTCGCGGCGGACGACGTCTCCGACCTCTGGGTCCAGGAGATCGTGCCCGCGCGCCGCGCGCTGAAGCGGGATTTGTTGGGCGACCACGCCCCGGCGAAGACGCCGCCGGCGACGACGAACGGCACGGACACCTACTTCCGCGACGCGTCGGGCGCCTACGCGACGCCCAAGGTCGCCGCGTCCGACGACGACGACGCGTCCTTCGCGCGGTCCGCGAACTCCTACGGCGACGAGGCGCCGAGCCCGCCGAAGCCCTGGGGCGGCTCGCCGACGCGCAAGGGGGGCACCTATCGGCCGTAACCGCGTCGACGAGTTTCGCGCGCGCCGCGGCTGGGGACGGAAGTGGGACGGTGCCGCCCGTTGGCGGGGGATCTATGTGCACCTTCGGCTCCGGCCATTGATACGACTCGGCCGGTTTCAGAGCTCGATAGCGCTATCAAGGCGGCCGCCACTCGCAGCCGTCGCGGCGCGTTGATCGGGAAGGGGCGGGCCGCTGGGTCGTATCGGCCGCCATGGATCTCGGAGATATCATGGACAGCGCGGGCCGGCGTCGACGACGAAGCGCCGTGTTTCGTCGACGCCGCCGCGCGCGCGCGCGCGCCGCCGCGGGCTGCCCTCGCGCGGCGGCCGCGGCGGCGCGGGGCGCGGCGGCCGCGCCGCGCGAGAGCATCGCGCGCGCGCGCGCCGCCCCCGCGCGCGCGACGGCGGCGCCGCCGCGGCGGACCGGACCGGACCTGACGCGCGCGCGGCCGCGACACCGCGGCGCCCCGCAGGCGTGAAGCTCGGCAACGCGATGCAGTCGAGCGACAACCCGGACCCGCGCGAGGAGTACGCGACGTTCCCCGAGGACGAGCTCATGGCCTTCTTCGGCCGCGCCGAGGATAGCGGGTTCCTGACCATGGAGAACATCCTCAAGGGCCCGCTCGGCTTCTGGATGTTCACGCTGTGGATGTCGCGGCACGCGGAGAAGACGTTCCACAACGTGGGCCAGTTCATCGTCGAGGTCGCGACGCTCAAGCTCGCGCGCGGGAAGCACATCCAGGAGCAGAAGGACAAGATCATGTCGAGCTTCCTGCCGGAGATGAACAGCGCCGTGAACGAGATGAAGCCCGAGTACGTGGACAGCGACATGTGCCGCAAGGTGCGCCCGCCCGTGGGCGACAAGACGCTCTACCAGAAGCACATCAAGGAGGGCAACGTCGGCAACATGCAGCGCGAGTCCGCGTCGAAGATGAGCCGCCGCGCGTCCGTCGCGTCGACGTCGAAGAGCTTCTGGCCCGTGCTCATGGGCGGGTCGCTCGTCGACTCCAGCGCGCCGCCCCAGTCCCAGTTCGACGTCATCGAGGCGCTCCTCGTGGACTACTGCGAGAAGGTCGCGCTGCCGCTCTGGCTCAACAAGGACACGAACCCGAAGCTCCTCGAGTACCTGCGCTACCTCAAGATCCAGCACGAGGTGCCCCCGACGGAGAAGACCTTCAACGTCTTCCGGACCATGGGCAAGGGCGGCTTCGGCCTCGTCAAGGGCTGCCGGACGTTCACGACGGGCCGCATGTACGCGATGAAGGAGATGGACATGAAGCACGTGAAGCAGAAGAAGTGCAAGACGCTCTGCGACCAGGAGCACTGGGCCCTGTCGGACCCCCTGGTCTGCGACAGCCCCTTCTGCGTGAACATGAAGTACGCGTTCAAGACGGAGGCCGCGCTCTGCCTCGTCATCGACCTCATGATGGGCGGCGACCTGTCGTTCCACCTCGACAAGGCCGAGGGCCGCAAGATGCCCGAGAACTTCGTGCGCTACTACAGCGCGCGCGTCATCCTGGGGCTCGAGGTCATGCACGAGGCGAAGATCGTCTACCGCGACCTCAAGCCGGAGAACGTGCTCGTCGACGGCGACGGCCGGACGCGGCTCTCGGATTTGGGCCTCGCCGTGCCGTTGGCGCCGGGCTTGAAGGGCACGGCGGGCACGCCGGGCTACCTGGCGCCGGAGATGCTCCAGCACAAACCCTACGACCAGTCCGTGGACTGGTGGTCCTTTGGGTGCATGATCTACGAGATGGTCAACGGCGTGGGCCCGTTCCGCACGGAGGAGGCGAACAAGTTCGGCGGCGAGACGAACCTCCAAAAGGCCGTGAACAAGGCGACCTGCGAGATGGAGATCGAGTGGCCGAGCCACTTCTCGCCCGAGTTCACGGATTTGTGCAAAAAGATCCTGTGCCGCGACCCGGAGAAGCGGTTCAAGATCAAGGACATCATGAACCACGAGTGGTACAAGCCCCTGGACTGGGAGCTCATGCGCGCGGACCCGGACCCGGAGGAGATCGGCGAGGGCAAGCCCGAGTACCCGCCCATCGTGCCGGGCAAGAAGCTCAACATCGAGGACGCGGGCGACATCGGCGAGTTCGAGGACCTCGGCGACGCCGTCACCCTCGTGCCCGAGGACTTCCCCGAGAAGGAGTGGCTCTACGTGTCCGAGAAATACTTCCAGTCCGAGGTCGTCTGGCTCCTCCAGTTCCGCGAGAAGGACGGCGGCGCGCCGCCGCCCGCGGCCGCGAGCAGCGGCGCGTGCCAAATCCTCTAGAGTCCGCCATCCCTCCCGCATCCCCCCTCGCCCCCCCGCCCCCTTCCGAAGCTCCGCCCCGCGCGCCGTGTGGCGCCGGGTCCGACCCCCACGACGAAGCCGCCCGCCGGGTCCCAGCGGCGCGAATTCCGGCGCCGACCGGAGACGCGGGCGCGCCGCGCCTTCGGCGGCCGCCCCGTAACGGCGACGAATCTGGGACCTTAGGGCAGCCCCGCGGTCTCCGGGTGCTCCCAGAGGTGGGCGCAGCGCCTCATGCTGCTGTAGTTGGCGAAGTCGTCGCCGCGGCCCGCGGCGGCCGCGTCGAGGTCCGCGAGGCAGGACGCCGCGCAGCCCGCCGGCGCGAGGCGCCGCCGCGCCGCGGCGTACTGCCACCACCAGTCTGCGCGGGGGAGGGGGGCGTGAGCGTCCGGAGGGAGGGGGCGCCGCGCGCGCGCGCGCGGCCCGGCGGCGGCGCTTCCCGCCGCGCCGTGTCGGACGCCGCCGCTCCACCGCGCGCGCAGTGGTGGCCGCCGTAGCGCCGCGTCGCGAGCGGGCTGTCGAGGCCCGCGGCGACGCGGCCGCCGTCGCAGCCGTCCGCGCCGGGGCACATCCAGGGCTTCGGCGGCACGTTGAAGTGGAGGAAGTGGAGCCGCGTCGGGCAGGACCTGGGCAGCAAAAGGGTGCGAAATTCCCAACTTCAAAGGCTCCTATCTCGGTCGTTTCCCGCTCGTTTCGGCTGATTTTTGGACGAGCGATCATCTCTCGGAACGGTCTCGAAGCGTAGATGCTTTTTTCGGAACGCGCGCGCGCGGAACACTCACGTTGAAGCGACGTTGAATCACTCTTGTCCTGCCCTGGGCAGGACCACTTGGACACGAGCGCCGCGGTCCGCCGCCGCAGCCCGAAGAAGTACTCGACGAAGCCCTGGTCCGAGAAGCCCGCGCCCATCGACGCCCAGGACGGGTCCCCGTCCGAGTTCTTGCGCAGGGCCCAGGCGTGGGGCTGCTTGAAGGCGCCGCGGCCCCAGCCGTCGGCGTGGACGCGCTTCCGGTCGCAGACGCGCCGGCCGCCGCAATCGGCTTCGAGCGCGGCGCCGACGGCGTCCCACGTCGTCGCGTTCGGCGCGGCCAGGAGGTAGGCCGTGAGCACGGGCGTGCCGCTCGTCTGCTGGGCGACGAGCTCCGCCCGGGCGCCCGGCGCGCAGGTCGCGAGCGCGTCGGCGACGGGGCCGCAGGGCCGGCCCGCGGCGTCGTCCGCCGCGATCGCCGCGCCGCACGCGAGGTCGTACTCGAAGAGGAACGCCAGCGACCCCGTGACGACGCCGTCGATGTCGAGGAGCAGCGCGCGCGCGTAGCGCACGAGCTTGAAGACGTAGAGCTTGCGGAGCAGGAGGTAGTCGTCGAAGACCGCGTGCCTCCCGAAAGTCCATGCGCTCCGCGACGATCCCGTTCGCCTCCAGCGCCGCGACGAGCGGCCGCGACGCGCCGGCGTCGACGAGCGCTACGAAGTCGTAGGCGTCGCCGAGGCCGCCGTGGCGCTCGACGGAGTCGCGGAGCACGAGCGCCGCGCACAGCGACCGCGACCGCGGGCACGCGTCGCCCTTCTCGGCCCGGCCGACGCTCCGCGGCGTCCAGCCGTCGCGCTTGCCCGACGGCGCCGTCGTGAGCATCGCGACGACGGCGTAGGGTTTCTGGAGCGTCGCCGTCGGCGCGGGCGTCGGCGCGAGACTCACAGCCGCCGGCGCGGCGTGGATGACCGTCGCGGGCGCCGCCCGGATGCGCCAAAAAACAACACCGGCGCAGGCGGCGGCGAAGGCAAGCGCCGGCCACCGGGGCGTCCGCGCGCGCCGCCGCGGACCCATGCTGCTATCTCAAACCCATGTCACCGCCCTTTTTATGTTCGGCAAGTATCATTTTACTTGAAGATAAAATCTATTCGCAACGCATCAAGGCGGCTACCAGCTTTGGGCTGCTTGCTCGTTAATCAATCGCAGCGGGCAGCGCGGGCTCGGGGAAAAAAGCGGGCGGTCGCCGGGGTGTCGCGGAGACCGGAACGGGGGCCCCAGCCGGTCGCCGCGCAACCATGGACCGCGCGCGGCGTGCCATGCCCATCGGGAACAAGCAGTGCCACGCGCGCTTCGTGAAGAAGTGCCAGGAGACGCACAAGAAGAAGCTCCACGAGATGAAGTGCTCCATCGACAACCACGAGCCCAAGCGCCACCCCCACCTGCGCAAGAACCTGAAGAAGGAGCAGCTCATGGAGGAGCGCTACGCGGAGATCGAGCGCGACAACCGGCTCCTGCTGGAGAAGATGTCCTACATCATGCGACACTCGTCGCTGGACAACGACAACCAGATGCAGTACGCCCACTCGTTGAACCGCGAGCAGCGCAAGCGCGAGCTCCAGCGCATCACGCGCGAGAACCAGAACATCCTCGGCCGCATTCAGGCGGCGGAGCCGACGTACGACCACCTCGCCTGGGCGGAGCACGAGAAGCAGCACGAGGACTACATGAAGAACATCTGCGAGCTGCCCCTGGTCATCAACGGCACGCAGACCTACGAGGGGTCCGAGGACGAGGGCGTCCCCATGTGACCGCGCGTCCGCCGGACTCTCCCCCGCCCGCGCTCGCTCGGCTCACGTAAAACGGTGTCACCCAGGCGCGTCGTACATGCGCGGGTCGTCGTCGTTTCCCTTCCCCTTCCACGCGCTCGACCAGTCCGACGTGCCGTACATGAAGGTCAGGTTGATGCGGTAGGCGCCGTAGTCGCGCCGGAAGTAGAACGGCCGCGTCTCGTGGACGAGCTTCGACCGGAAGACGACGCAGCGGTTCGATTTGTGGTCCACGTCGACGAAGGCCGCGCCCGCGACGTGCCGCCGCACGGCCCGGAAGTCGCGGTTCGCCTCGGGGAACGGCACGTGGTCCGGCACGGACGCGCCGTAGACGCGGAGCCCGCCGGACCCGTCGACGAGGTTGTGCTCGTCGGCCGTGACCCAGCAGTTCACCGTAAAGGCGCCCTCGTCCGCGTGGGGCCGGATGCCCATGTCGCTCCTGTGGCCGTGGTACTTGTAGCCCCAGGCCTGGACGAGCCGCGCCTTGCCGATGACGGGCTCCAGCAGCGCCTGGAGCTCGTCGACGACCTGGAGCAGGAGGCCCGACGCGAGGCCGTCCTCGAGGTAGGCGCCCAGGTGGCCCCGCTTGACGTCGTACCACACCGTCGACTCGACGAGCTGCCGCCGCAACAGCGCGAGCGCGTCGTCCGCGAAGACGTCGTCCAGGACGAGCACGGACGCGCCGTCGTCCAGGGCGTCGCCGGCGCTCAGGGTCCGGCGGCGCACCGCGGGCGCCGCCAGCGCCGCCGGCGAGAAGACGTGCGCCGCGGCGTCGAGCGTCGCGAGCACCGCCAAAAACCGCGCGTCGTCGTCCGCGTCCGGCTCGTAGAAGTCCGGCTCCAGCAGCGACAGGAGCGACACGGTGTCCGTGTCGCCGTCGCCGCAGAGGGGCGCGAGGCGGTCCGCGACGCGCGCGTACGCGCCCGCGAGCTTCCGCGCCGCGTCGCCGTCGCTCCCGCCGGCGAGGCCGACGGCGCGCAACAGGTCGCGCACGTCGTCGTCGAAGCGAAAATCCGCGAGCGCCGCGAGGTGCGCGTACTGCGCCGCGTTGTGCCGGAGCTTCGCGGGCGTGGCGCCGAAGGCGCGCCGCGCGCCCGGCGGCCGGTCGTAGAGGGGCAGCCCGCCCATGGCCATGCGCACGCTCCGCCCCTCGTCGCCCAGCGCCACCTCGACGAAGTTGGCGCGCGCGGGCACGATCGACGACACGAGGGACTCGAGGAGCGCGGCCCGCGAGAAGTCCGCGGCGACGGCGGGCACGCGGCGCCGCCGCCGCAGCAGCTCGCCGAAGGCCGCCGCCGCGAGATCCGGCGTGCCCGCCCGCGCGACGCGCGCGACGCCCGCGAGGTTCAGGAGCGCGTCGCTCCGGTTGGCGGCGCCGAGGCCGTCGCAGCCGGCGGCCGCGGCCTCCGCGAGCTCCGCGGCCGCGAGCAGCGCGTCGCCCTCGCGGCTCCCCGGCGCCGGCGCGACGTTGGACACGAAGACGCCCGTCGCCTGGAGGAGCACCATGACCAGGAGGTGGGACCGCTCGAGGCCCGGGGCCGTCCAGGCGCGCTCGGCGTCGCCCGAGACGTAGCGGCTCAAAGCGCACGCGGCCGCCCAGGCGTCCCCGCGGTCCAGCAGCTCCGCGGGGCTGTCGTACCAGGACCGCTCGCGGGCGTCGTCGTCGCCGCAGGCCGCCGCGGCGGCGGCGGCGGCCGGCGACGGCCGCGGCGCCGCGCACGCGAGCGATCCGTAGAGGTCCGCGTACTGCGAAGCCATGCGGTCGAAACCCAAATCCCGGCCGCCGTCGAGGCCGCGCACGCGGCGCGCCGCGCGGGCGCCGCGGCCCGCCGCCGCCGCCGGGTCCTCGACGGCGTCGACGAGCGCCGCGACGAGCGCGGCGACGGACGGCGTCCTCACGATCGTGCCGTGGTCCGCGCGGGCGCCGAGGTACTCCGACACGCCCCCGACGCCGAAGCTCACGACGGGCACGGCCTCGGCCATGGCCTCGACGTTGCACATGCAGAAGGTCTCCTCGAGGACGTTGCTGTGGACGACGACGTCCATCGTCGTCGCGATCGCCGCGCGGACGTGCTCGGGCGCGAGCCAGCCCGCGAAGTGCATCGTCGCCGCGCCGGGTGCACTGTCGCCGTCGTGGAAGGCGGCCCCCGTCACGCGCAGGCCGAGGCGCGCCGCGAGGCCCTCGAGGGCCGCGCGCAGGGGCCCGTCGCCCAGGACGACGAACGACGCGGACGCGGGCCGGTCCGCGTAGAGCGCCGCGACCGCGGCCGCGGCCCGCACGAAGAGGCCCGGCGACTTCTGGGGCGCCAGGCGGGACACGAAGCCGATCCGCAGCGGGCGCGAACCGTTCCGCCGCGGCGGGGGCGCCGCGGCCGCGCCGTCGAGCGTAATTCCCGGCGGGACGACGTAGAGCGGCGCCGCGGCGCCGCGCGAGGCCCAGAACCTGGCCGCGAAGCCGCTCGGGAGCACGAGGCCCGCGACCGGCGTGGCGTCCGCGGCGCCGGCGCCCGTCGGGAGCGAGCCCCACCACAGGTTCGCGGGCTCGTTGAGCGCGCTCGGCACGCCGGCGAGGCGCGCGCACTCGACGATCGCGCGGTCCGTCGCCCGGAAGTTCTCGTGGTTCGTGAAGGACACGACGTCGGCGCCGGCGAAGATGTCCAGGAGGTCGCCGACGGCGTGAACCAGCTCGTCGGGCAGGTCCGCGCGCGACTCGTAGGCCGCTAGAGCGAGCGCGAGCGACGCGCCGACGTCGTCGCGGCCGTGGGCGTCGAGCACGGCGAGGGGCACCTCCATGGCGTAGCGCTCGACGCGAATGTCTAGATCCTCGAGCAACGCCTCCAGCGGCAGCTGCTTCGCCGCGTCGCCGCCCGCCGCGGACGCGAAGACGAGGTCGAAGGCCTTGGAGCCGTCCGGTAAGAGGACGCGCGGCAGCCGCCGCGCCTGCTCCAGCGCGAGCATGGACTGGCCGCCGAGCTGCAGGCTCCCGACGAGCACGACGCGGATGGGCCGCCCGCGCGCCGCGACGCACGCGCCGTGCGCGAACGGCGCCTCCGACGGCCGCCGCGGCGCGGCGGCGGCGGACGCCGCGGCCGAAGGGCTCGTCGACGTCCCGCAGGATGCGCTCGCCGGGCCGCGGCGCGAGGTCGAAGACGACGGACGCGACGCGGCCCTCGTCGACGCGCGCGCCCTCGAAGACGGCGACCTCGACGACGTGCGTGCCCAGCCGCAGGCTCACCTCGAGCGCGCTCGACGGCAGCGGCGGGCCCATGACCGTCGCCTCGCCGCGGTCGAAGCGGATCCAGAGGCCGAGGGCCGACGGGTCCGACGGGAGGTCGTAGTAATGCAGGACGATGCGCACGGTGCGCAGGTTCCGCGCGTCCGGCGCCGGCGCCTCCGCGGCGCCGTAGACGACGGCGTCGGTCGCCGGCTCGGCGATGACGACGAAGGGCCGCAGGTCGAGGCCGCCGGCGCAGCCGGCGAGCGCCAGCAGATGCAGGAGGCGCCGCATCGCTAACGGATTTTAGAAGGCTGCGACCATCGCGCTGGGCTGCCCCGCGGCTGCACCTTCTGGTTCAATGCCAACGAGTGCACGAGCTGAAGCAGGCCGAAGCTGGGGCAGGCCGAGCGTCTGGTCCGACGCTGGTGGCCGACGCCGGGATCTCCCGGGGCGGCACCTCCCTGTGTCGGGGGGGTTCCCTCCGACACAAGACCCTCCCCCGGCGCCAGCGCCGCCATGGAGGACTCGGAGGCTCTGCGCAACAGCATCGGGCGCTGGGTCAAGGGCCGCATCCTGGGACGAGGCGCCCAGGGCACGGTGTTCCTGTCCCAG
>NW_008705563.1:809494-811533 GCF_000186865.1 Aureococcus anophagefferens
TGCGCGGCATCATGCGCGAGATCACCCTGATTCGCGCCTTACACCACGAGAACGTCGTCGGCTACCTGGGCCTGGAGCGCGACGCGACGCGGCACCGCCTGTCCATCTTCATGGAGTACGCCATGGGCGGGTCCGTGCGCCAGCTCCTGCAGGACGGCGGCGCCTTCTCGGAGGCGCGCGCCGCGCGGACGCTGGAGCAGGTGCTGCGGGGGTTGACGTATTTGCACGCGCACGGCGTCGCGCACCGCGACATCAAGGGCGCGAACATCCTGCTCTCGGCGCCCGCGGCGCGGGAGCGCGACGTCTGGAGCTGCCTGAGCCCCGGCGGCGCGCCGAGTTTGGAGGAGCACTGCGCGTCGCCCGCGTCCGTCGTCCACGTCGCGAAGCTCGCGGATTTCGGCGCGTCGAAGCGCATCGGCACGCTCGGCGAGGACAAGTCCGTGCTGTCGGGCCTCAAGGGCACGCCGCGGTGGATGGCGCCGGAGGTCATCAAGGGCCAGATCGCCGGGACGTTGGACGGCTGGGTGCTGGCGGACGTCTGGTCCATGGGCTGCACGATGGTCGAGATGGTCACGGGCGAGATGCCCTGGCCCATGTTCCCGAACCCCATGGCGGCCATGTACCACATCGCCGACGGCAAGGCGCCGCCGTTGGGAACCTACGCGCCGACGCCGAACGCGAAGGCGTTCCTCGACGGCTGCTGCCGCGCGACGCCCGCGCACCGGTCGTCGCCCGCGGCGCTCCTGGCCCACGCCTTCATCTGCGGCGCGCCCGAGCGGCCCGAGGCCGCGCCGCCGGCGGATTTGGCGCTGGCGGAGCCGCCGCCGGAGAAGAAGGGCCGCGCGCGGCGGTCCTCGGGGTCCGAGGAGCCCGCGAGCCCGACGTCCAAGGCCATCGACCTCGCGCGGTCCAAGATGGACTCCTTCCCCATCCTCCAGAAGCTGAGGTCCGCGGCGACGTCGCTCTACGCGCGGGGGCCGAGCTCGCCCGTGAAGGCGTCCGCGCGCGGCGTCTTCGGCGCGTCGTCCTCCTCCGGCCGCGACCCGGACCCGGGCACGACCAAGGGCCGGCGCGCGGCGAAGAAGGAGAAGAAGAAGGTCCGCTACGAGAAGGCCGTGCTCAAGCAGGCCAACGACGCGCGCGCCGCGGACCCGGCCGGCGCACCGTCGCCGGACCCGCCGCCGCCGCGCGAGACCGTGTCGCCGCCCCTGGGGGACCGCGGCGGCCGGCCCCACGCGGCGGCCTCCGGCGACCAGCTCCTCTTCGGCTCGTCGGCCGTGCGCCGCGAGGCGCGGTCCGAGCTCGAGCGGCCCGTCGCGCGGAGCGTCGACCGGCCCACGCGCCACTCGCGGTCCGCGGGCGTCGAGGGCGGCGTCGGCAAGCGCCAGCTCCTCCAGCTCCCGCCCATCCGCGACAGCGGCGACCGCCGCAACATCGCGTCCGCGCCCAACCTCAACTGGGGCCACGGCCACGTCCGGCACTCGATCTAAGGCGTTTTTGATAGGTCGGGATTAGCCCTGGCGTCAGGTTTTGAGCGATTTTGCCTTTGCGAGCCCGAGGGACGATAGACGAGTGAGGTGGTTGAATAGGGAGCGTCGGCGAGCGTGGGAAGAGATCATGGACCCGGAACTGATCAAGAAGAAGCGAGAGTACGAGGCGCGAAAAACCCGTACGAAGCTGGCGCTCAACATATGCACGATTTGCGGGAAGAAGGATGCCCGGCCCTGTAAAGGTTGCGGCACGACGGCCTACTGTTCGACGGACTGCCAACGCATCGACTGGCGCGACCGGGGCCACCGGAAGGTCTGCAAGAAGATCCAGGCCGCGGAGGCGGCGCGGGCCGAGGCGCCGACGCCCCCGCCGTCGCCGCCGCGGGACGTCTTCTACGGCCCCGCGCCGCGGTCGCACGCCGACGAGGTCCGCGCGCGCATCGCGGCGGAACACGAGGCCGCTCGTGCCCGGCGCGAGGCGAACCCGGAGCGGGAGCCGGCGTCGGCGCGGTATGGGTCGCGATGCCCGATCTGCCTCGAGGACTGGAC
>NW_008705563.1:811583-816787 GCF_000186865.1 Aureococcus anophagefferens
CCACGGCCACGTCCGGCACTCGATCTAACGCGTTTNTGATAGGTCGGGAGTGCTGTGGTCCCCGGCCCCGGGTAAGATTTTGAGCGATTTTGCCTTGCCGATCGAGATCTGATCGAGGCTCGATCTCGAGGCGAGGAGACGATCGCCGCGCTCAAGTGACCAAACGCGCGCCGAGTCATGTCGTGGCAGGAGAAGAAGTTAGAGTATGAGAATCGCATGGCCCGAGCGAGGGGCAAAAAACTCGACACTCTCAAGACCTGCACGATCTGCGGCGCCGACAAGGCCAAGGCCTGTCAAGGGTGCGGCACGACGGCCTACTGTTCGACGGACTGCCAACGCATCGACTGGCGCGATCGGGGCCACCGGAAGGTCTGCAAGAAGATCCAGGCCGCGGAGGCGGCGCGGGCGGAAGCGCCGACGCGCGCGCCGTCGCCGCCGCGGGACGTGTTCTACGGCCCCGCGCCGCGGTCGCACGCCGACGAGGTCCGCGCGCGCATCGCCGCGGAGCACGAAGCCGCCCGGGCGCGGCGTGAGGCGAACCCGGAACCGGTGCCGGCGTCCGCGCGGTGGGGGTCGCGATGCCCGATCTGTCTCGAGGACTGGGACGTGAATACTCAGGGCGTGTTTCGCAGCTGCTGCTGCCGAAAGGTCTGCCGATCGTGCAAGAACAAGATCGGCACCGGCGCGTGTCCCCTCTGTCGCATACCGTGCCCAAAAGACGATGCGGAATACCTCGTGCGTCTTCGTCGCCATGTGGAGAACGAGGTGCCGGAAGCAATTACGTGTTTGGGAAATGCGTATTACGGCGGTGGGTTGGGCCTCGTGAAAAACGTTAAGAAATCCGCAAAAATTTGGAAGCGCGCCGTGGAGCTCGGGGCCGTGGAAGCGATGAGGCACCTTGGGATGTTGTACGAGACTGGAAGTGGCGTCAAGCTGGACAAGAAGAAGGCGGAGCGGCTGTATCGGGCGGCCGCAGACCGGGGCGACGCGTTCGCGCAATCCAAGTTAGCGTGTTCACTTCATTCTGAGCAGAAACATGAAGATGCGTTCCGTTACGTGGCGCTCGCGGCGAATCAAGGCCTTACCGAGGCGGAGGTCAATCTTGGCTGTTGTTACATGAACGGAGCAGGCACGGAAGTCGACCTCGGCCAAGCCAGATACTGGCTTGAGCGCGCCGCTGCCAAGGGCCACGAGGGAGCGACAAAGAACCTCGCGTACCTCGACGCGCGAGTATAGCCTAACAGTCTTTACGCCGCGTCGTCGCTGGCGTCGTCGTCGCGGCGTTCCTCTCCGCGCCGACCTTCGCGGTCTGGTGCCTGGCGTTCCTGAACGCGAAGCGCGCCTGGCGCAAGGCCGACGACGCCGCCGAGGGGGGCATGGAGAACGACATGAACGCGATGAGCTAGGGGTGGGCTTAGGCCTGGGGTAAGATTTTGAGCGATTTTGCCTTTGCGAGTCGGTCTTCAGGAGCTTGCCCCCGGTCAAGGACGCGCGCCGAGTCATGTCGTGGCAGGAGAAGAAGTTGGAGTATGAGACTCGCATCTCGATCGGCGAGCTCCAGCTCTTCGTCATGGTCGCGAGCTGGTCGCGCGCCATGCCCGAGATCGCGACGCCGGGCCTCGCCGCCTTCATGAAGCGCGTCGCCGCGGTGCCCGCCGTCGCCAAGGTCCTCGACGGCGCGTCCGCCTGGGGCGACCTCCCCTGGTACTTCGTGCCCTTCCCCTAGAAAGAAACCGCGTTCCGCGAAGACTAACCTACCACAGATCCCCCTGCTCGTGCTCGAGGATGAGCTGGGCGACCTCGACGGCGGAGTCGGACGCGGACGCCAGGCAGAGGGCCGTCGCGTCGTCGTCGTCGAGCTGGTGCACGTCGCCGCCGTTGAGCAGCAGGAACGCGACGGCGTCCGCGGCGCCCGCGGACGTCGCGACGTGCAGGGCCGTGCGGTGCTTGTTCGAGGGGTCGCGCCACGTCGCGAGCCCCTTGTTCGCGAAGGCGACCTTGAGCGCGTGGACGTCGCCCCTCGCCGCCGCGCGCGTGAGCGCGCGCGACGGCGCGTCGTCGCCGCCGTCGAGCGCGCCGGGCTTCCCCAGGAACCCGTTCCAGACGTACTTGGCGACGATCCACTGCTCCTTGACGTGCGCGGGCGCGAGCGGGTCGGGCTTCGTCCAGCCGCTCGGCGTCTCGCGCTCCCAGACCGCGTTGGCCCGCGCGTTGCCGCCCGCGCGGTGCAGGTACTTGAGCATCAACGGCGACCAGCGGTCGAGCCACAACGCGCGGAGCTTGGAGAACTCGGCGCCCAGCTTGCGGTGGATCGTCGCGCAGTCGACGCAGAGCGCGCAGCCCACGGCCATGGACACCCACTCGACGTCCGGCGCGCCGCACTCGGCGCAGACGGGGTTGTCGGCGACGAAGAGCTGCAGCAAGGGACCGTTCTGCGCGTCCGCGGGCACGTTCGGGCTCGCCGCGGCGGACCGCTGGGGCGCCGCCGCGAGCTTCGTGCTCCGCCGCAACGCCGAAATCCACTTGATGAGCTCGTCGTCGTTCTCCGCCTGGAGGGCCAGGCGGTGGCCGTCGGGCTTGACGACCCCGAAGGCGAACGCGCCCGCGAGCACGCCCGCGGTCGTCGCGCCGCCCGCGTGGGTGCCCCGGGCGATGGTGCAGCCCCGCAGGTCGCAGACCTTGCGCTCCTCCGCCGTCGTCGAGTCCGCCGAGTCCTCGACGACGTAGAGCGCGCCGTTGTGGAGCCGGTGCCACTTGCGCTTGGACGACGCCAACCCCAGCCTCACGAGCGCGCCGCCCAGACCGTCGTCGCGGCGGTGGAGGTAGCCCTGCTTGAGCACGCCCTCGTCGCGGGCGTGGGCGAGGTCGCGCCGCGACGCGCGCAGACTCGACTTCGAGAGCACCTCCGTCGTGAGCGCCGCGGACCACGTCGGCGCGGCGGCCAGCCGCGCGATGTCCGCGGGCGCGGCGCGCGCGCCCCGCGGCGCGCCCGGCGGCGGCAGCTCGCCGCTGAGCTCCGCCTCCAACCGCTCGAGCACCTTGTCCCAGAGCTCCTCGTCGAGCAGGTGGCGCTCGCGCTCGACGGAGAGCGCGCGCCGCGTGAGCTCGACCTCGCCCGAGAGCGCGCCGCACAATAGCTTCGACCCCGCGTCGTGGTAGACCTTGACGGCGCCCGCGCCCTCGCCCAGCGCCGCGGAGATGGCCAGCATCTTCTTCGCGTCGACGCCGTTGAGGTAGCGCACGAGCGCGAAACGGGCGCCTGGGCAGGACAAGGGTGATTCAACGTCGCTTCAACGTGAGTGTTCCGCGCGCGCGCGTTCCGAAAAAAACACCTACGCTTCGAGACCGTTCCGAGAGATGATCGCTCGTCCAAGAATTAGCCAAAACGAGTGGAAAACGGCCGAGATATGAGCCTTTGAAGTTGGGAATTTCGCTCTCTTGTCCTGCTCTGGCGCGCGCGTTCGAAGCGGCTCCGCGCGTCCTGGAGCCGCGCGAGCGTGTCCTCGCTCAGCGACTCGGCGTCGAGCTGCAACACCGCACAGAGCTTCTGCTCGTAGACGTCGCCGAGCTTCATGACGTCCGCGCGGAACGACGCGACGTCGCCCAATTCGTTCTGCGTGAAGTCCTCGAGGCCCGCCGCGACCTGCTCGTCGAGGCGGTCCGACAGGTCCGACCGCCCCCGCACGAGCGCGTCGACGCAGTCGGCGAAGCAGCCGCCCTTGGCCGTCAGGTCGCCGAGCGACGCGTGCGCGCCCGAGAAGAGGCACCGCGCGTGCTTCCGATCCCGCAGGTGCGCGGCGACGCGCCGGCCCTTCGCGTCCGCGTCGCGCTGCGCCCTCGTCCAGGCGCGCACGCGCAGGCTGAGCTCCCGCAGCATCTCGCCTAAACCGTCCAAGGACTGCTCGAAGGCGACGGCGCTCCGCCGGAACATGGGGCTGTCGCGCGTGTACTCGAGCGACACGTTCGGCCCGAGCGCGAGCGCGGCCTCCGAGCTCGGCACGCCGCTGGCGACGCGGTCCCGCAGGGACGCGACGCACGTCGCCTCGTCGGCGATGGCGCGCAGGCGCTCGGGGAAGTCCTCCTCGACGGGCGCCACGGCCTCGCTTTGGCTATGCTTCTCCCAGTACTCGCGGTAGAACTGCATCTGCTCCCGCAGCTCGCGCACCTCGGCTTTCAGCCTCGCGTTCTCCTCGGCGACGCTGTCGCCGCGCTCGAGCTCCACCTCGTCGCCCGGCGGCGACGGCGGCTCCATCTCCATGATCGCGCGTGCGTCGCCGCGGTCTCACAGAGTTTTATTCTTCAAGCAAGCGATCTTGAACACTGCTTGAACCGAGCAAGGTATAAGCGAGACGAGGGTCCCTGGCGCGCGACCGCGGTGGACGCACCAGCCGCGCAACGCACATGTGTCTTGGTGTGTGTTAGAAACGAGCGTGCTGAAGGCGGGGTGGCTCGCGCGCGCCGCTTCGCGCGCCGCGCGCGGGCCGGGGTCTTGGGCCGGCCCGCCGCCCCCCCCCGGCGGCGGGGGCGATTGGGCCTCGGGGGTGGGGAGGACAAAAGGAGGCGGGGCGACGGGTGGATCTACTCCATGTCCTCCTCCTCCTCCTCCTCTTCCTCCTCCTCCTCCTCCTCGGGCTCGCGGACGTAGAAGCGCTTGTCGGGCTCGTCCCAGTAGGAGTTCTCGGGGCAGTTGACGCCGAGCTCCGTCGCCCGGATCTTGATCGCGTCGGCGATCTCGTGGAAGCCGACGCGGCGCGCGGCCTGCTCGGGCGTGACTCCGTGGACGTCCGGGATCACCGGGTGGACCTGGGGCAGCGTGAGGAGGAAGCGCACGCACTTCTCCCAGCCCCAGCCCGCGGCGAGCCAGAGGGGCGTGTGGCCGCCGTCGTCGCGCAGGTTGAAGTTCGTCACGAAGCGGCCGTCGTACCAGTGGAGCGACGCGAGCCACTCGAGGACCATCCAGTGGCCCCGGAGGCACGCGATGTGCGTGGGCATGGACCGGTCCTCGCGGTTGCACGCGTCGAACCCGTCGACGCCCTTGCGGTAGAAATAGTGCAGCGACTTCATCGCCTTGAGGTTGTTGTCGAACGCCGCCTTCCACCTAGGGCGCCGGGCGGTACGGCGCGACGCCCGGCGGCCCCGGTCGCGCGCGCGCGCGCGCGTGTCGGCGCGCGTCGCGTCCGCGGCGCGGCGCGGCCCGGCGGCGG
>NW_008705563.1:817165-819332 GCF_000186865.1 Aureococcus anophagefferens
TCGAAGGTTCTCGACGGTGCGGCCGCGGCTACTGCTCTAACTCCCGCTAAGGTGCGTGTCGCGAAATTGCTGCGGCGGCGAGGCCGTCTCGACCCGGCTCTGCCGAAAACCCGCCGACCCCGCCGCGCTCGGCCGACGTCTTAACCGACGCGTCTTAATCGACGCGTCCTCAGGCTCGGCGGCTCGATGGTGCCTTCGAGAAGGACGCCCCCTTCATAGCCCCCTGAGCATGAAGGAGACGCACGGGTTGCTGAGGCAGGTGAACTCGTGCATACTCTCACATTGCAGCGGCGCCGGTCCCATCGAGGCCCTGGTCCTCGACGGCATCCTCGACGCCGTCGGCGTCTCCAAGGACATGAAGGTCCTCAGGACGGTCGCGTCCAAGGCGCTGTTCCTGACGCACGGCGCTACCGCAGTGTGGTTCGAGACCAACATCCTCGGCGGGCCGTTCTGCCTACCGCGACGACGTCGCTTACGCGTAGACCCCCATTTTCAGGGCACGCGCGCCTCGCCCGCGAAGCCGGCGAAGAGGCCCGCGAGCTCGCGGGCGTAGCGGTCCGGGTCGTCGGCGAAGAGGCGCACGTGCGCGGGCCCCGCGAACTTGGCGCGCGCGCACCGGTCCGGCCCGTGGTGCGTCTCGAGCACCGCCGCGAACTGCTCGACCTTGCGCGGCGTGATGAGCTTGTCGCCGTCGGAGTAGAGGCAGAGCGCCCGCGCGTCGGCGGCTCGCATCGTCGCGAGGAGGTGGTCGAGGGAGCCCGCGCGCTCGGGGTCGTCGCCGTCGTACGCGGTCGCGCAGTACGCGCGGACGTTGCGCTCGAAGGCCCGGTCCAACACCTGGTGGAGGGGCATGTCCATGGCCTTCAACTCCGCGGCGACGGATTTCGTGATGACCTGGTGGAAGAGCGCCGCGTCCGCGGCCTGTGTGCAAATCAACCACTGGTTTGGGACGTCCCGACCAAACTTTGAAATTCTCTAGCTCGGTCAAATCGAAGTCGATTCGGCTGATTTTTGGACGGATCGATTGCTCTCGTCGAGTTCTCGAAGCACAGCCGAAGAGCTTGTGCCAAAACATTCGAATACGCTCACATTGAAGTCGGGTTGAAGATTTGATTCGCACACGGTCCGCGGCCATGTCCGCCGCGCTGTCGAAGACGAACGCGTCCGCCTTCTCCTTCAACGTCGACGCCCCGAGCCGGTCGACGACGCCGTCCAGGCAGGCCTCGAGGCCGGCGCAGCCCTGGTTGCTGAAGGTGTGGAAGACGACGCGCGGCGCGCGCGCGACCGCGTCGACCAGCGTCTTCAGCTGCCGGTCCCGGAGCTCGTCGATGGCCGCGGAGCAGCGGCCCTTCACGAAGCCCGGCGTGCACGCGGCGGCGAGCGCCCAGCGCGGCGCGAGCGTGGCGTACATGTCGAGCACGGCCTCGTAGTCGTCGATGCCGCTGCCGCCCCAGCCGTGGAAGATCACCAACCCGGCGGCGGCTTCGGGCGGCGGCCCGCGCGCGCGGACCTCGAAGCCCGTCTGCGCCGCGGCGAAGCCGAAGAGCGCGCCGACGGCGACGCGGCCCCGGTCCGCGTCGGCGCCGGCGGCGAGCGCCATGAGCCGCGGGTAGAGCGCGGCGCGCGCGCGCTTGGGCTCGGGCGAGCGGAGCGCGGCGTCGCACGCGTCCCAGACGAGGTCCGGGGACTCGCCGCCGTCGGCGAGGGCGACGCAGGCGCGCTCGACGCGCCGCACGGCCTCGATGGACGCCTCCTCGGCGGCGACCTCGCCCGCGGCGGCCCTCGCCTTGGCGACCGCGGCGCTTACATCGGCCGCGGCCGCGGGGACGAAGAACTTCTCGTTCCACGTGGACCAGCCCACCTGGCCGAGGCACGTCGCCACGCGCGCCCGCGCCTTGCCGCTCGCGAGCGTCTCGCGCGCCTCGACGGTGACGAAGCTGCCGCCCGCGATGCAGCCCAGGAGCCGCGAGTCGAGGGCCGCCGTCTCCCGCACGGCGGCGCCCCGCGGGTTCGCGACGCGGTAGCAGGCGACCTCCGCGGCGACCCACGCCTCGAGCGCCTCGGCCTCGCGCGTGAACGACGCCATCAGGAGCTGAAGGCGACCACCATTCCTGACTGGGCTTTTCGGGGTGCACGCTGCACTGCAATATGAAGGCTGGAAATTGCC
>NW_008705563.1:819382-821859 GCF_000186865.1 Aureococcus anophagefferens
TCGTTCTCCGCCTGGAGCGCGAGGCGGTGGCCGTCGGGCTTGACGACCCCGAAGGCGAAGGCGCCCGCGAGCACGCCCGCCGTCGTCGCGCCGCCCGCGTGGGTGCCCCGGGCGATGGTGCAGCCCCGCAGGTCGCAGACCTTGCGCTCCTCCGCCGTCGTCGAGTCCGCCGAGTCCTCGACGACGTAGAGCGCGCCGTTGTGGAGCCGGTGCCACTTGCGCTTGGACGACGCCAACCCCAGCCTCACGAGCGCGCCGCCCAGACCGTCGTCGCGGCGGTGGAGGTAGCCCTGCTTGAGCACGCCCTCGTCGCGGGCGTGGGCGAGGTCGCGCCGCGACGCGCGCAGACTCGACTTCGAGAGCACCTCCGTCGTGAGCGCCGCGGACCACGTCGGCGCGGCGGTCAGGCGCGCGATGTCCGCGGGCGCGGCGCGCGCGCCGCGCGGCGCGCCCGGCGGCGGCAGCTCGCCGCTGAGCTCCGCCTCCAACCGCTCGAGCACCTTGTCCCAGAGCTCCTCGTCGAGCAGGTGGCGCTCGCGCTCGACGGAGAGCGCGCGCCGCGTGAGCTCGACCTCGCCCGAGAGCGCGCCGCACAATAGCTTCGACCCCGCGTCGTGGTAGACCTTGACGGCGCCCGCGCCCTCGCCCAGCGCCGCGGAGATGGCCAGCATCTTCTTCGCGTCGACGCCGTTGAGGTAGCGGACGAGCGCGAAGCGCGCGCGTTCGAAGCGGCTCCGCGCGTCCTGGAGCCGCGCGAGCGTGTCCTCGCTCAGCGACTCGGCGTCGAGCTGCAGGACCGCACAGAGCTTCTGCTCGTAGACGTCGCCGAGCTTCATGACGTCCGCGCGGAACGACGCGACGTCGCCCAATTCGTTCTGCGTGAAGTCCTCCAAACCCGCCGCGACCTGCTCGTCGAGGCGGTCCGACAGGTCCGACCGGCCCCGCACGAGCGCGTCGACGCAGTCGGCGAAGCAGCCGCCCTTGGCCGTCAGGTCGCCGAGCGACGCGTGCGCGCCGGAGAAGAGGCACCGCGCGTGCTTCCGATCCCGCAGGTGCGCGGCGACGCGCCGGCCCTTCGCGTCCGCGTCGCGCTGCGCCCTCGTCCAGGCGCGCACGCGCAGGCTGAGCTCCCGCAGCATCTCGCCTAAACCGTCCAAGGACTGCTCGAAGGCGACGGCGCTCCGCCGGAACATGGGGCTGTCGCGCGTGTACTCGAGCGACACGTTCGGCCCGAGCGCGAGCGCGGCCTCCGAGCTCGGCACGCCGCTGGCGACGCGGTCCCGCAGGGACGCGACGCACGTCGCCTCGTCGGCGATGGCGCGCAGGCGCTCGGGGAAGTCCTCCTCGACGGGCGCCACGGCCTCGCTGGTGCTGTGCTTCTCCCAGTACTCGCGGTAGAACTGCATCTGCTCCCGCAGCTCGCGCACCTCAATTTTCAGCCTCGCGTTCTCCTCGGCGACGCTGTCGCCGCGCTCGAGCTCCACCTCGTCGCCCGGCGGCGACGGCGGCTCCATCTCCATGATCGCGCGTGCGTCGCCGCGGTCTGGCAAATAATTCTTCAAGCAAGTCTTCAAGCATGCGATCTTGAACACTGCTTGAACCGAGCAAGGTATCGAGGGTCCCTGGCGCGCGACCGCGGTGGACGCACCAGCCGCGTAACGCGCATGTGTCTTGGTGTGTGTTAGAAACGAGCGTGCTGAAGGAGGGGTGGCTCGCGCGCGCCGCTTCGCGCGCCGCGCGCGGGCCAGGGTCTTGGGCCGGCCCGCCGCCCCCCCCCGGCGGCGGGGGCGTCGGGGCCTTGGGGGTAGGGAGGACAAAAGGAGGCGGGGCGACGGGTGGATCTACTCCATGTCCTCCTCCTCCTCCTCCTCTTCCTCCTCCTCCTCCTCCTCGGGCTCGCGGACGTAGAAGCGCTTGTCGGGCTCGTCCCAGTAGGAGTTCTCGGGGCAGTTGACGCCGAGCTCCGTCGCCCGGATCTTGATCGCGTCGGCGATCTCGTGGAAGCCGACGCGGCGCGCGGCCTGCTCGGGCGTGACTCCGTGGACGTCCGGGATCACCGGGTGGGGCAGCGTGAGGAGGAAGCGCACGCACTTCTCCCAGCCCCAGCCCGCGGCGAGCCAGAGGGGCGTGTGGCCGCCGTCGTCGCGCAGGTTGAAGTTCGTCACGAAGCGGCCGTCGTACCAGTGGAGCGACGCGAGCCACTCGAGGACCATCCAGTGGCCCCGGAGGCACGCGATGTGCGTGGGCATGGACCGGTCCTCGCGGTTGCACGCGTCGAACCCGTCGACGCCCTTGCGGTAGAAATAGTGCAGCGACTTCATCGCCTTGAGGTTGTTGTCGAACGCCGCCTTCCACCTAGGGCGCCGGGCGGTACGGCGCGACGCCCGGCGGCCCCGGTCGCGCGCGCGCGCGCGCGTGTCGGCGCGCGTCGCGTCCGCGGCGCGGCGCGGCCCGGCGGCGGCGGCGCGCGAACGGAG
>NW_008705563.1:822287-828847 GCF_000186865.1 Aureococcus anophagefferens
CGTCTAGCAGGGCCCCGAGAGGCGTCCGCGGCGCGTGTAGAGGCTGGTGTGGGTGCCGAATAGCCGCGCGCCGATCACCTCGGCGACTCGGAGATTGAGCGCGTTCTCGGAGGTCACGAGCCGTCGCCGAGTCGCGCCTCGACCGAGGCCGCGAGCGACGCGAAGAAGTTTATGTTCTTCGCGATGTCCTCGCGCCGCCGCTCTTCGTGTTTGATGCAGAAGGACACCGTCCTGAGGATGGCGTCGACGCACTGCACGTCCAACGTGTCCTGCATGTCGTCCTGGCGCGTCGAGTCGAGGGGCTGGCTCCACGGCGACGACGGGTGGTCCGCCACAGACGCGAAACGGAAGAAGTACCTGGAAGAATTCATGCACCCGAAGTGGAAGCGAGGAACATACGTCAAGTGCCGGATCTGCAAGCGGTACGTGGGGGACGACTCGGTTATCTGCCACCTACCCCCCCCCACCTCTCAGGGCACGCGCGCCTCGCCCGCGAAGCCGGCGAAGAGGCCCGCGAGCTCGCGGGCGTAGCGGTCCGGGTCGTCGGCGAAGAGGCGCACGTGCGCGGGCCCCGCGAACTTGGCGCGCGCGCACCGGTCCCGCCCGTGGTGCGTCTCGAGCACCGCCGCGAACTGCTCGACCTTGCGCGGCGTGATGAGCTTGTCGCCGTCGGAGTAGAGGCAGAGCGCCCGCGCGTCGGCGGCTCGCATCGTCGCGAGGAGGTGGTCGAGGGAGCCCGCGCGCTCGGGGTCGTCGCCGTCGTACGCGGTCGCGCAGTACGCGCGCACGTTGCGCTCGAAGGCCCGGTCGAGGACCTGGTGGAGGGGCATGTCCATGGCCTTCAACTCCGCGGCGACGGATTTCGTGATGACCTGGTGGAAGAGCGCCGCGTCCGCGGCCATGTCCGCCGCGCTGTCGAAGACGAACGCGTCCGTCTTCTCCTTCAGCGTCGAAGCCCCGAGCCGGTCGACGACGCCATCCAGGCAGGCCTCGAGGCCGGCGCAGCCCTGGTTGCTGAAGGTGTGGAAGACGACGCGCGGCGCGCGCGCGACCGCGTCGACCAGCGTTTTCAGCTGCCGGTCCCGGAGCTCGTCGATGGCCGCGGAGCAGCGGCCCTTCACGAAGCCCGGCGTGCACGCGGCGGCGAGCGCCCAGCGCGGCGCGAGCGTGGCGTACATGTCGAGCACGGCCTCGTAGTCGTCGATGCCGCTGCCGCCCCAGCCGTGGAAGATCACCAACCCGGCGGCGGTTTCGGGCGACGGCCCGCGCGCGCGGACCTCGAAGCCCGTCTGCGCCGCGGCGAAGCCGAAGAGCGCGCCGACGGCGACGCGGCCCCGGTCCGCGTCGGCGCCGGCGGCGAGCGCCATGAGCCGCGGGTAGAGCGCGGCGCGCGCGCGCTTGGGCTCGGGCGAGCGGAGCGCGGCGTCGCACGCGTCCCAGACGAGGTCCGGGGACTCGCCGCCGTCGGCGAGGGCGACGCAGGCGCGCTCGACGCGCCGCACGGCCTCGATGGACGCCTCCTCGGCGGCGACCTCGCCCGCGGCGGCCCTGGCCCTGGCGACCGCGGCACTTAAATCGGCCGCGGCCGCGGGGACGAAGAACTTCTCGTTCCACGTGGACCAGCCCACCTGGCCGAGGCACGTCGCCACGCGCGCCCGCGCCTTGCCGCTCGCGAGCGTCTCGCGCGCCTCGACGGTGACGAAGCTGCCGCCCGCGATGCAGCCCAGGAGCCGCGAGTCGAGGGCCGCCGTCTCCCGCACGGCGGCGCCCCGCGGGTTCGCGACGCGGTAGCAGGCGACCTCCGCGGCGACCCACGCCTCGAGCGCCTCGGCCTCGCGCGTGAACGACGCCATCAGGAGCTGAAGGCGACCACCATTCCTGACTGGGCTTTTCGGGGTGCACGCTGCACTGCAATATGAAGGCTGGAAATTGCCACTGCGACTTCGTACGAAGTGCTCCAGTTGCGATGCAGGAGGAACATCGGGAGAAGTTGAGGCGGCGCACTTCGTGCGACAGGGGCACTCCAGTTTGCTCCAAACGTATGGGAGGAACAGCGGGAGAAGAGGCAGTGCGCGACGGCGCGCCTTCTATTCGCTACGGCGCGATGCTAAACTCGAGGAGCGGCAGCGTCACAAAACTCCTGCTCCTCCTCACCACCGCGACGGCCTTCGAGTACGACGGCTTCGCGCCGCTGCACGACTCGAAGACCTGCGCGAGCGACGCGCACCTCAACCCCTGGAACGAGAAGCTCGTGGGCGTGAACCTCGGGTCCCTCTTCGTGCTCGAGCCCTGGATCACGCCGAGCCTCTTCTACCAGTTCCTCGGCGGCAAGAGCACCACGACGGCCATGGACACGCACAGCTTCTGCGAGGTTTTAGGCGGCGACGAGGCGAACGCGCAGCTCCGGCGCCACTGGGACCACTGGGTCACCGACGACGTCGTCGCGCGCCTCGCGGCGACGGGCGTCAACTCGCTGCGCCTGCCCGTGGGCGACTACCAGTTCGCGCCCTACGGGCCCTACAAGACGTGCTTCAAGGGCTCCCTCAAGCGCGTCGACGCCGTGCTCGACATGGCGCACCGGCACAACCTCAGCGTGCTCCTGGACGTCCACGCGGTCAGGGGGTCGCAGAACGGCTTCGACAACGGAGGAGAGACCGTGGGCCTCGCGTGGACGTCGACGGTGCGCGACCTCGGCACCGACGCGATCACGTTCGAGCACTGGCCGCGGCGGAGCGCGGCCTGGATGGGAAACTGGAACAAGCACACGGGCTTGTACGACTCCATCGACTACGCGAATCTGAACTTCACGCTCGACGTCCTGGGCCGCATCGCGGACCGCTACGCGGACCACCCGGCGGTTCTGGGCATCGAGCCGGTGAACGAGCCCTGGAACTGGTCGCCGCTGGACATCTTGAAGGACTTTTACTGGCGGGGCTATCTGACCATCAAGCGGCGCGCGCCGAAGTGGCGCTACGTGATCCACGACTCGTTCCGGTTCACGGCCGACGCGTGGGGCGGCTTCATGCGCGGCTGCCCGGACATCGCCATCGACACGCACATCTACCAGGCGTGGATGGACCCGGGCCCGCGGCTCAAGTTCTACGTCGACGCCTGCCAGCAGAAGGCGAAGATCGCCGAGCTGGAGCGGGCGTTCGGCCCCGTGATCGTCGGGGCGGGAAAAGAGCGCGACATTCCCAACTTCAAAGGCTCCTCTCTCGGCCGGTGTCCACTCGTTTCGGCCGATTTTTGGACGAGCGATCATCTCTCGGAACGGTCTCGAAGCGTGGATGCTTGTTTCCGGAACGCGCGCGCGCGGAACACGCACGTCGAAGCGACGTCGAATCACTCTTTTCCGGCCCAGGTGATCGTCGGCGAGTGGTCGCTCGCGACGGACAACTGCGCGATGTGGCTCAACGGCTTCAACGACAACCTGCCGGGCTACCCGAAGCTGCCCTGCAAGTACGTGCCCTGCGCCGAGCCCTACATGGGCAAGGGCCAGCCGCGCGCGCCGCCGGACCGGAGCAAGCCGCTCCAGGGCCCGTTCGGCACGGGCGTGTCCGGCCCGATCTACGGCCAGTGCCCCGTGGACCGCGACTGGCCCAACGCGCTCCTGGACAGCGACGGCGACGGCGTCATCGACCGCCTCGACCGCCTCGGCGCGGGGAACGCGCTCACGGGGAACATCCAGAACCCGCAGTTCGACGACACGGACGCGGTCATGACGGCCCTGGCGTCGAAGAAGCTGCTGGCCTTCAAGGAGGTGGCCCACGGCTTCTATTTCTGGAATTTCCGCAACGAGCTCGAGCCGTCGTGGTCCTGGCTGGCCGCGCGCGACGCGGGGTGGCTCGCGGCGCTCGACGATTCGCGCGCGCTGCTCGAGGCCTGCGCGTCGGAGGACGCGGGGGCCGACGTCTACGCCTGCGTGGCCAAGAACGACCTGCCGGACCAGACCTACCGCGACGGCATGGCCTACTGCGTGGGCTACGACGAGGCGGCGGTCGCGTCGTTCAAAGCGCTCCACAACGACACGCTGAGGGACCGCGCGACGGAGGTCTTCGCGGCGTACTGGGGCGCCCACTTCGCGACGGGCGCGACCTGCGACTTCGGCGGCGCCGCGAAGCTCGTGCTGCGGCCCGAGGGGGCCGGCGCGCCGCCGGCGACGCCGCCGCCGGCGCTCCGCGTCGCGCCGCCGCGGCCCGCGCTGCCGCGCGTCATCGCCGCGGTCGCCGTGTGCTCGTTGGCGCTCTGCGCGGCGGCGCTCTTCTCGTCCCTCGTCTCCCAGGTCGTGTCGCGGCGCTCGTCCTTCCGCGGCGGCGTCGGCGAGACGTCCTTCAGCGAGCTCCGGCGCGCCGCGGACGGCGACGACGACGGCCCGCCGGGGCTCGTCGTCGAGGACAAGGCCGCCGGCGGCGGGTCGCGCTACGTCTTCCAGGGGTAAAAGACGACTTTTTGTGTCGATGCATCTTAACTTCACGTTGCCCTCGTTGCCAGGGCGTGCGCCACAGCGAGGTCGACCGCGTCGTCTGGCAATGGCGCCGCCGCGGGACGCGCGGCGGCTGGTCCCAGCCTTCGCGCTGATGATCGCCGTCGGGCCGTCGAACTACGTGCTCTACAAGATCTTGTTCGCGGCCTACGGCGAGGCGAGCGCCTTCTTCGTCATGCAGGGCATCAACCTGCTCTACTGCGTCTACGGCGGCCTGGCGCTCTGGCAGGTCTCGAGGGAGATCACGCCGGCGATGCGCCGCGGCCGCAAGTGGCCCTTCGCGGCCATGGCGGCGCTCGACTGCCTCGGCGGGCTCTGCGCGGCGACGGGCGCCGTCGACGCGCCGGGGCAGCTGCAGACGCTGCTCAACCAGAGCCTCGTGCCCTGCACGATGGCCGCGAGCGTCCTCTTCCTGAAGACGACGTACGCGCGGCACAAGATTCTAGGCGCGTGCGTCATCCTCGTCGGCGCGTGCGTCGTCGTCGCGCCCGAGCTCCGCGCGGCGAACGCGACGCCGGGCTCGCCGTGGAGCGACCGCGTGTCGTCGTCGATCCTGGTCTACTGGGGCTCCAACGTGCCCATGGCGCTGAGCGCCGTCTACAAGGAGTGGCGCTTCAACGGCGAGGACGTCCACGTCATGTACCTGACGCAGTGGGTGTCGTGCTTCCAGTTCCTCTTCGGCTTCGCGTTCGCTCCCTTGCAGTGCGTGCCCGGCGTCGCCACGCCGGCGGGCCTGCGGCTCAAGCAGGTCGGCGAGCTCGTGCTCCGCGACTCGCGGAACGTCGTCTTCGGGAAATCGCCGTACAAGACGAGTTTGATGCTGGCCTACGTGCTGAACAACTTCGTGCTCAACGTGACGGGCTTGTTCGTGACGAAGCGCGGCGGCGCGGCGCTGACGGCGATCCTGTATTCCGTGTTGCTCCCTTTGTCGACGCTGGCCTTCGCGCTGCCCGTGCTCGGCGAATTCCGCGAGCCCATCGCGCCGGCGACGGTCGCGGGGCTGGTCGTCGTGCTCGCGGGTTTTTATCTGTACGAGGCCGCGGACCTCGCGGCGCCGCGGCCGTTACCCGCCGCGAAGCCGACGAGCGTCCAGTCGGAGACGGCGGCGCTCGTCCCGCCGAGCCCGCCGGGCGAGGAGCAGCCCGCGTTCCACGAGCGGCTCCTCCTCGTGCGCATCCCGCTCCGCGGCCGGCCGCGCGCGCTCACGGAGCCCGTCGAGACGCGCAACGACCTGTTGCGCCGCGCGCTCCGCGCGTCCGACTCCGCGGAGCGCCACCTGTCGGAGCACGACCACGCGCACCTCCACGAGCACGGCCACGTCCACGCGCACGTCAGCCCGCAGCCGGGGTTTCGGAACGTGCCCACGGAGGACCCGGACCACCGCCACTAGGGGGAGGTGTGGTAATCGTCACACCGACTATGGACTGCATTATCTCTGTACCGTGACCTCTTCGCCGACTCGCTGAAGTCGACTTGTGGAGCTTTGCGCGAATAAGGGATTCTGCGCGGCCCTGTCCGTGAGCTCCCCGACGGCGACGACCTCGCGGAGCTCCGCGGCTTCGCGGGCTGGGGCGACGCGAACGCGGGCGACCGGCCCGCGCCGCAGCTCCAGCTCTCCGCCGTCCTCGTGGACCCGCCGGAGCTGCGGCCGCGGCTCTTGCTCGAGGGCCAGGCGCGGCGCCTCGGGCTCCGCGTCCTGCCGGACGTCGCGTCGTCGTCGCTGCGGGCCTACCTCGTCGCGTCGGGCGTCCGGCCGACGGTCGAGGAGTACTTCGTCGACGACGTCTACCGGACGGCCTTCGACAAGGACGACTACAGCTCCATCCAGCTCGAGGTGCTGCTTAATTGACTGGATGAGCTGTTTCGTGATTCTTGGGAGTGGCTGTTGCGGCGCTGGCGAGGAGGCGTGTTCAAGTTGTCCCCGGGCTACTCGCGGCGCGCTCTTAGCTCCGTTCGTGGGCCTTCGGCCGGGCCCCTGCTGGGGGGCAGCCCCCTACCTACTTCAACTTCTTCCGTCCGAGACCTATCGGCCGGGTGTGCTCTTGTGCATGCGGCTTCTCCGACGCAAAATAACAAA
>NW_008705563.1:829069-877961 GCF_000186865.1 Aureococcus anophagefferens
CGCTCGGTGATGAGGCGCTGCGGGACGCGTCGACGCTGCTGCGGTTTTTGCGCGCGCGCGAGGGCAAGGTCGGCGACGCCGCGGCCATGTGGCGCGACACGCACGCCTGGCGGCGGCTGCACATCCCCGCGGCGCTCGGAGAGATCGGCGCGTTCGGCGACGCGCGCGCGCCGCTCGACGCGCAACGGAGCGACTGGACCTGGGCCATGTTCCGCGACCCGACGCGGTGCGCGTCGGCGCGCGCGGCGCTGGCGCTCAAGCACGGCCACGCGATCCGCGCGCCGACGCTCGCGCGCGACGGCTCGCCCGTGCTGGTCTGGCGCATCGGCCAGCTCGACCTCGCGGGCTGCGCGCGCGAGCGGCTGCTGGACGCCCTGTGCCTGCGCCAGGTCGCCCACATGGAGGACGGGCTGCAGGCGTCGCGCGCGATCTCGCGCGCGGAGCGGCGGCTCGTCCGCTGCCGCGTCGTCGTCGACCTCCGCGACATCCGCGTGCTCAGGACCTTCGCCTACGTGAACAGCGGCCTCAAGCCGACGATGCGCATCGGCAAGGCCTACTTCCCCGAGGTGACGGCGTCCGTGACCATCGTCAACGCGCCCTTCGGCTTCGAGGGCCTCTGGAAGGTCGTGTCCTTCTTCCTCAACGACCGCATCCGCGCCAAGGTCTCCATCGTCGGGTCCGACTACGCCGACGCGCTCCGGGACCACGCGATGATCGACGACATGGCGACCATGCCCAAGTCCCTCGGCGGCGCCGCGGACGACTACGGCGCGCCCGAGCCCGTCGCGCAGCACGCGGGCGCGGCCGTCGACCACGACGACCCCTTCGTCAAGGTCAAACCCGCCGACGACGACGAGCCGCCGCCCAAGTAACGCGTCGATGCGAACGCTTAGAGCCGCGGCGCGATATCGGCCCGCGCGCTAGCCCTTCGGACGCCTGATCGTCGAGATGTAGTGCACGTTGTTGCCCCGGATGAAGCAGTCGCCGTACTTGGCCTTGAGCTGGCCGTCGACCTGCGGGCGGCGCGGCGCGTCGGGAGCGGCGCGCGGCGCTCGAACGCGCGGCGCCGTCGCCTCGGCTCGATCGGCTCCGCGCGCGCGCGCGCGCGGCCTCGAACGCGGCGCGCGGCGCGCGCGCGCGCGGTCTCGCGTGCGCCGCGTCGCGCGTATTCCTCCGTCTGCTCCATGGCGATGTTCATGTAGCCGTCGAGGCAGGCGAGGATGCCGCGGTAGCTCACGCCGGAGTTCAGCTTCACAATGACGGGGCGGCCGAGCACGGCCTTCAAGAAATCGGACGGCTGGTACTTCGACGCCGCGGCGGCGGTCTCGTGCGCGGCCATCGATGCGATGGGGCGGCGCGGCGTCGAGGCGGCGCGCGAGGAGGCTCGGCCGGCGAGCTCGAGTGGCAAGACGATGGCTCTGCGGCAGCGCGTCCAGCCGACGGATGCGCCGCCGCCGGGCATCGTCGAGCTATGCGAGCAGCTCGACGCCACGGCGCCATCCACGCGCTACGCGCTCACCAAAACTACCATCGAAGCGCTCCGCGACGACACCAAGCGCCCGCGAGCGCCGTGGTACACGAAGCTGCTGGTCTGGCGCGTCGTGCGCGACCTCTTCCTGCCCGAGGGCTACCCGGCGAGCGTGGCACCGGGCTATGGAGCGTACCAAGCCTGGGACGTCGTCCAGGGGTTGAGCAGCTACGTGCGGGGCAATCTGGCGTACAAAGCGACGCTCGAGGGCCTGGGCGTCGGCGACGTCGAGGCGTCCGCGATGGCGGGCGCGGTGGCCAAGATCGCGCGCGACGCCAGCAGCATGGTCGCCGGCTTGGCGTTAGCCTACGGCTGCAGCCGCGATTTCGGGCGGCGGGTGCGGCAGTGGCGGCTCGCGGCGGACGTCGCGAACGACGTCGGCATGACGGTGCAGATGCTCGCGCCGATCGTCCGCGGCGGCGCCTACTTCGTCCCCCTCGCGTGCGTCGCCGCCTGCTGCCAGTGCGCCTGCGGCGTCATCGCCGGCGCGACGAAGGCGTCGATCAGCGCCCACTTCGCGAGGGGCAACTTCGCGGAGCTCGTCTCCAAAGAGGGGTCGCAGGAGACGTTCGTCAACATCCTGGGCCTCCTCGGCGGCTACGCCTGCCTGACGCGCCTGAACGCGTCGGCGACGGCGGTCTGGGGGAGCTTCGCGCTGCTGACGGCGCTGCACGTCGTCGCGAACGTTAAAGCGGTGCGGACCGTGACGCTGACGACGCTCAACGAGCCGCGCTTCGCGCTCTGCTACGACGCCTTCGTCGCGTCGACGTCGCTGGCCCCGGCGGCCGTCGGGGCCGCCGAGCCGCTGCTGCCGCCCCTCTTCAAAGGCCGCTGGACGCTCGGGGCGAAGGTCGCCGACGCGGCGCCGCGGGACCTCGCGGCCGCGATCGCCGCAGCGTCGCCGGACGACGCGTTCCTGCTCGTCGGCGACCTCGTCTACCTGGCGCCGGCGGCGACGGACGGCGACGTGCTCGAGGCGCGCTTCTGCGTCGCGCGGGCGCGCGACGGCGTCGGCGTCGACGCGGCGAAGGCGGACTTTGGCCGCTTCGCGCGCGCGCTGGACGCCGCGGGCTGGGACACGACGGCCCAGCTCCTCGACGTCGACCCCGCGCGCCTCGACTGGGGGCCCTCTTTTAATCGCATTTGATGACGCCCTCCTTGAGCTTCGCGGACACCAACGTCCAGATCTTCCCCAGGCTCAGGTCGCCGGAGTACATGTCGTTCGTGAGGCAGTTCTGCTTCCCGTAGGTGCACGCGAAGGCGAGACATTCCAGCGCCGAGTCGTACTCGAGGTCCCAGGCGCCGTTGAGGTCCCGGAAGGCCGCGGCGTTGAAGAGGCCGTCGACGACGTCCGGCGACGCCGGCGGCCCGCCCTCGCGCAGGTTCTCCGGGAGCGCCGAATGCACGAAACCGCCGCCGGACATGGCCGCGAGGTAGCCGCCGCCGAAGGCCATCAGCGCGACGCGGATCGGCAGGAGCAGCGCCGCGACCGGCGCGACGACGGCGCAGAGCAGGAGGCCCACGGCGTGGGCCATGCGCACGGAGCGGTGCGCCTTCGCGAGCCCCGTGCCCGCGCTCGCCGGCGGCGGTTGCGGCCGCACGGGCGGCGCCGGCGCGCGCGTCGGCCGCGACCGGTTCCGCGCTTCGCGCTCGCGCGCGAGGGAGGCGAGGTCGACGGCCATCGTTTGACGAGGCTGTGCGGACGACGAGAGAAGAGGCGCCGCGGCTGCGACGGGGCTGCTAGGGGGTGAACATTACTGCATGTTACTCGACGAGGTGAATGCTGAACCGCCGAATCGAGCTGTTGGTCCGGCGCCGTCGACGCCGACGCCACAAGCTCGCGCCGAAGCTCGAGCTGTTGGACGCGCCGACACCGTCGACGCCGACGCCGCAAGCTATGTCGGAGTTCCGCAAGTTCGCGACGCAATTGGAGGAATGCGAGCAGCGGCTCAAAGACATCGCGCCGTCGACCTGCAAGCTGAACGCCATCGAGCGGCGCCAGGCGGCGGCGCGGGTGACGGAGCGCACGGCGGACGGCGGCGACCTCGGCGCCCTCGGCGCCAAGTTCGGGCGGCGGCTCGAGGAGACGGAGGAGCACTGCGACGGCGCGTACCTCGAGGCCGTCGCCGCGCTGCGCGCGAAGCGCGACGCCGCGGCCGCGGCGGCGATGGAGGACGAGGCGGACGTCGACGAGGCCGCGGCGGAGCGCGCGGCGGCGCTCGGCGCGGAGGTCGCGGCCCTCGAGGCGCGGCGGCCGGCCCACGTGTCCCTCAAGCCGCGCTACGGCGAGGGCATGCGCGCCAAGGTCGCCGCGGCGCTCGAGCGCCTCGGCGAGCTCCGGGAGACGGCGCGCGAGCTCGGCGAGGCGCTGGAGATCGACGTCGCGCGCTACGAGGACGAGGTCGCGCTCGAGCGGGGCCGCGAGGCGGCGGCGAAGGCCTCGGAGAGCGAGCGCGCCGACGCGGCGCGCGCCGCGGCGCTCGAGGCCGCCGCGGAGGGCGAGCGCGAGGCGGCGGCGCGCCGCGCCGCCGAGGCCGACGCGGAGCGGGCGCGGCGCGCGGCCGCGGACGACATCCGGCGGGACCGCGCGGCGCGGCGCGAGGCGCGGCGCCGCGCGGAGGCCGCCGAGCGGACCCAGGACGAGGAGGCCGCGCGGCGCTGGAAGAAGGGCGTCGACGCCGTCGAGGAGGCGCTCCGCGGGGCAGGAAAAGAGTGCGAAATTCCCAACTTCAAAGGCTCCTATCTCGGTCGTTTTCCACTCGTTTCGGCTGATTTTTGGACGAGCGATCATCGCTCGGAACGGTCTCGAAGCGTGGATGCTTTTCCCGGAACGCGCGCGAGCGGAACACTCACGTTGAAGCGAACTTGAATCACTCTTGTCCTGCCCAGGCGCTCCGCGAGCTCCGGGCCGCGTGCGCCGAGGACTCGGACTATGGCGGCGCGGTCAAGGCGCTGATGAACATCCTCGGCGCCGTCGTCGAGAAGCCCGACGACGACGCGCGGCGCAAGCTCCGCTGCGCCAACGAGGCCTTCGCGCGCGACGTCGACCGCCACGCGGGCGGCCGCGCGTGCCTCTTCGCGAGCGGCTTCATCCTCACGCACCGGTCCACGGCCGCGCCGGCGCCGGACGGCGACGAGGACGACGACTGGGTCACCTGGGAGTCCTTCCTCATCCTCCGCGAGCCCGACCCGCTCAGCGACGGCTTCGACGCGTGGACCGCGTGGTTCGACAACGTCAAGGCGTGCCACGAGCGGCTCTGCGACGAGTTCCAGGCCATCGCGGAGGTCGCCAAGGCCCACGCGGGGGGGCTGCTCCAGGGCGAGATGCCCGCCTGGGCCTCGACGCGGCGCTCCCTGTACTGAGGCGTAACCCATCGTACCGCTCGCAGACTGCAACCTGAGGTTAATTGTTGGTTGTTGTCGCACTTTTGCATGCGATGGCTCGTGCTTCCGCACGCTGATCGACCCGCAATGGTTCACGCGTGCATCTGCATGCTGATCGTCTGCGCGACGCAGGCTCTGCAGCTGCGACGATCGCACAGCTCACTCCCGCGCCGTGTGCTGCGCCGCAATGCAATGCCAGAGCTGCCCTGGGCCGCCGATGCGGGCGTCAAGCAGAGCAACGCCCAGACGCGGCGCAACGCCCAGACGCGGCGCGCCTGGCGGCGCGCGCGGCGCGGCGAGGTGCTGCGCTTCGGCGGGCCGGCGCTGGCCACGGTGCTCGCGGACCCGCTCATGTCCGTCGTCGACGCGCTCTGCTGCGGCCGGAGTTGCCCGACGCTCGAGCTCGCGTCCCTGGGGCCGGCGCTCGCCGTCTTCAACTTCTTCAACTACTTCTTCTTCTTCCTCAACGCGGCGACGACCGTGCGCGTGACGAAGGCGCTCGCGAACGGCGACGACGCCGGCGCGTCGCGCGAGCTCGGGCAGACCGTCGCCGTCGCCGCGCTGAGCGGCCTCGCCGTCGGCGCGGCCGTGCTGAAATCCGCGACGTCGCTCGCGGCGGCGACGGGCTGCCGGCCCGAGCTCGTGCCCGTCGCCGCGGCCTATCTTCGGGTGCGCGTGCTGGCGCAACCTTTCGTCCTGGCGTCGATGGTCGCGCAAGCCGGTCTATTAGCGCAGCGCGACGCGCGGACGCCCTTCGACGCCGTGCTGCTGGCCTGCGCGTGCAACGTCGCCGGCGACCTTGTGTTGGTCCCGCGGCTCGGCGCCGTCGGCGCGGCGTGGGCGACCCTGGCGTCGCAGGTCGCCGCGCTGCCCGCGCTGCTGGTTCTGTCGAAACGACGGAAGCGCCTGTCCGCGCTGCCGAGGCTCCCCAAGCTCAAGAACCTCGCGCCGCTCGTCGCCGCGGCGAGGCCCCTCTTCTGCTTCGAGGTGGGGCTCTGCGTCTGCTACGGCGCCGTGCAGGTCCTCGGGTCGCGGTTCTCCGTCGCGTCGACGGCGGCGTTCCAGGCGCTCTGGACGCCCGCCGCCTTCATCTTCTTCATGTCCTATCCGCTGAAGCAGGCCGCGGCCGTGTTCCTGCCGGCCCTCGCGGCGGAGCCGGACCAGACCGTCGGCGCGCGGCCCAAGTCGAAGGAGTTCGTGAAGGTGCTGTGCGGCCTGGGTGTCCAGGTGGGCCTCGTCATGGGCGCGCTCACCTGGGCCTGCGCGCAGAGCCCGGCGATCTTTACGCCCGACGCGTCGCTCCACGCGACGATCCGCTCCTTCGCGGCGCCCGCGGCCGCGGCGTCGCTGATCCTGCCGTTCTCGCAGCTCGCCGAGGGCGCGCTGCTCGGCGCGGGCGACCTCGGCTTCCTCGGCGCGTCCCAGATCCCGAACGTCGCCGTCACGCTGGGCGGCGGCGCGTTGCTGCTCCGCGGCGACGCCGGCGTCCGCGGCGCCTACGTCGTCCTGCTGGCCTTCTACGGCTCCCGCGTCGTCCAGGGCCTGCTGCGGGTCTTCGTCGCGCGGCCGCCCTGGCGCAACTGGCGCGCCTACGCGCTCGCGCCCGCGGCGCTCGCGGCGCCGACGGACCTGGGGGAGCGCGAGATCCCGTTCGACGGCGCGTTGTAACGCAAGGTGCCGTAAGGTTGCCGCTCGCCGAATCCATAGGAATGCCGCAGCCCCTGCCTTCTCTTCGGACTTTACTAAGTGTTACAGGTTCGGCAGCCCGACGCAGCCCGCGCGGAGGTAGTCGCGCACGAGCATGCCCGTGACGTCGTGGCCGTCGCTCACGTGCTTCCACGCGGCCTCGCGCGCGTCCCACTTGTAGGTCTGGCCGCCGGACACGGGCGACAACAGCTCGACGACGCGCTTCTCCGGCGCGAGGACGAGGCGGAACGCGCCCATGTTCGCCGGCAGCGCGATGACGAGCGACAGGTCGTCGTCGGCGCTCATCTCGACGTCGAGGGGCTCGAAGGCGGCGGCGACGCGGTCGCGCAACGCGTTCGCGCGGTCGAGCCACGCGTCCACGCTCTCCTCGGGCGCCGCCGGCTTCGCTTTGGCGCCCGGCCGCCGCTTGCGCCGCCGCGGCTTGTCGGCCTTTTTCGTCGGGTCGACGATGGCGCCCATGGGTCCAGCGTCGGGCGTGCGGAACGACGCGAACGGTCGCAGCGGTGCTGCGAACGGTCGCAGTGTCGTCGACGGTAGCCGTCTCACGAGGCTTGGCGCTCGCCTGAGCTGGCCTCGCAGAGCTTGCATCGCGCTCTGCGGAGCTGGGGCCGGTTGCCACAGCTCGCCAACGCTGAAGCAAACACGGGCTCGCGGAGCCATCCTCGCGCGCGTTTGAGTCGTCCGCGACGCCGCCCCGCGCGCGCCCGAAGCGAAAGCATGTCGTACAACAACGGGCCGAAGCCCAAGCTGTCGCGCGACGAGAAGAAGGCGAAGCGGCGCAGCGCGCAGAACGCCAAGCTCGAGCAAAAGTCGAAGCAGGAGGCGGCCCACTTCTGGCAGTGCGCCGGCCGCGGCGGCGACGCCGTGCCCCGCCTCGGCGCCGCGGAGCTCTTCGCGTCGCAGTCCACGGGCATCAACTTTTCCCAGTACGAGGCGATCCCCGTGACGCGCGGCCGGGTGTCCGAGGCGGACGTCGCGCCGCTGCCTTCGTTCGCCGCCGTGAAGAACGTGCCCGGCTGGCTCAAGCAGACGCTGACGGCCCCGGACCGCATGAACTACGACACGCCGACGCCCATCCAGAAGCACACGATCCCCCTCGCGCTCGCGGGGCACGACGTCATCGCCACCGCGCAGACGGGCTCGGGCCAGCGTCGAGCGACAGGAGTGTTTTTTCACGTGAATTTCGCCCGAAGATGTGAAGGAATCCGACCCCGTCGCACTTGGTAGGCTCGGGCAAGACCGTCGCGTTCCTCCTGCCGTGCGTGACGTCGGCCGCCGCGGCGCGCAAGGCCTCGCGGGGCGGCGGCGCCGCGGCGCCGTCGACGTTGGTATTAGCCCCGACGCGCGAGCTCGCGACGCAGATCGCCGACGAGGCCGTCAAGCTCACGTTCGACGCGCCGAAGTCGAGCAAGAACTGGTGCGTCTGCTGCTACGGCGGCGCGAACGCGCGGGGCCAGCTGGCGCGCCTGGCCCGGGGCGTCGAGATCCTCGTGGCGACGCCGGGCCGCCTCGTCGACTTCCTCGAGCGGTCGAGCGACCGCGGGCCCCTCGTGTCGCTCGAGAGCGTCAGGTTCGCCGTCCTCGACGAGGCGGACCGCATGCTCGACATGGGCTTCGAGCCCCAGCTGCGCAAGATCGTCGCCAAGCTCCCGGCGGCGCGGGAGCGCCAGACCCTGATGTTCAGCGCGACCTTCTCGCCGGCGGTGCAGCAGGTCGCGCGCGCGTACCTCGACGGGGCGCGCGTCGCCGAGGTCACCGTGGGCCGCGTGGGCTCGAGCGTCGCGTCCATCGAGCAGCGCCTGGTCTTTTCGCCCGCGTCGGACAAGCGGTCGAAGCTCGAGCTGCTGCTGCCCGTCCTGGCGCCGGGCGAGAAGACCATCGTCTTCGTCCAGAAGAAGCACGTCGCGACGTGGGTCAAGCGCGAGCTGGCCAAGGCCAAATTCCGCGCGGAGGACATCCACGGCGACCGGTCCCAGTCCCAGCGGGAGGCGGCGCTGGAGAGCTTCAAGCAGGGCCGCTGCGACGTCCTCGTGGCCACGGACGTCGCCGCGCGCGGCCTCGACGTCAACGACGTCGCGCACGTCGTCCAGTTCGACCTGCCCCAGGACGACTTCGACACCTACGTGCACCGCATCGGCCGCACGGGCCGCGCGGGCAAGACGGGCGTCGCGACGGCCTTCTTCGTCCCGGGCTTCGAGCCCAAGCACGGCAACCAGGCGCTCCACCGCGACCTCCTGCGCATGCTCGAGGAGAACAAGCAGCAGGTGCCGCGCTGGTTCCGCGACGTCGGCGTCGGCAAGAACGCCCGGGGCGCGGCCACGCAGGCGCCGCGCAAGGCGCCGCCCGCGCCCGCGCCGCCGGCGCCGGCGAAGAAGAGCGGCCGCCGCGACGAGCCTCAGCCGCCGCCGGCCAAGGCGCCCAAGCAGCGCCGCGACGACCGCCGCGACGACCGCCGCGACGACCGCCGCGCGACGCGCCGCCGCCGCCGCCGCCCCTCGAGCGCAAGGCGCCGCCGAAGCGCAAGGGCGCGCCGCCGCCGCCGCCGCCGCCGCCGACGGAGTTCGTCAAGAAGCCCCGGGGCAAGGGCGGCAAGGGCTCCTCCAAGGGCGGCGCGCCGCCGCCGCCGAAAAGCGAGCCCAAGGGCAAGGGCGGGCGGCGGCCGCGGCTCCGGCGGCGACGCGCCGCCCGCGCAGAGCGGCCGCGGCCGCGGCCGCGGCGACGGCGGCCGCGGCGGCCGCGGCCGCGGCCGCAAGGGCGCGCGCCTCTCGGCCTAGCCGACCACCTCTCTCTCGTTCGTGACTTTCGTGTTCTAATCGTGACTTCGACTGTGGTTTTATGTACAGGGCACACGGGGGCGGGGGTCCTTGGCGACCCTAGTAGACTTCCACGTGGTAGCGCTTGTCCTTCTTGAGCGCCTTGACCCAGTCCTTGAAGACGAGCCCCTTCTTGTCGCAGACTTCCTCCAGCGCGGCCTCGATGCCCGGCTGCATGCCCTTGAGGCCGCAGAGGTAAAAGTGGGCGCCGTTGTCGAGGCGGTCGAAGATCTCGTCCGCGTGCTCGACGATGCGGTGCTGCACGTACATGCGGCCGCCGTCCTCGTTCGTCTGCTCCCGCGAGATCGCGAGCGTGAGGTCGAACTGGTCCGGCTTGGACGCCTTCGCGGCGTCCCAGAGCTCCGGGTAGAGGATCGAGTCCGACGTCGGCCCTCCGAAGAAGAGCCACGCGCGCCCCGTGAAGGCGTCGTTCGCGGGCGTCTGCTCGTCGAAGAGGCGCTTGACGAAGCCGCGGTAGGGCGCGACGCCCGTGCCCGTCGCGACCATGATGACGTCCGCGTCCGGCGACTCCGGGAGCAGCAGGCCCTTGCCCACGGGGCCCGTGAGCGCGACGACGTCGCCGGGGCTGCCGTCGCAGAGGAAGTTCGAGCAGATGCCCTTCTTCGCCGGGTCCTCCTCGCCCGTCTCCGGGTCCACGTAGACCGCGCGGCGCACGCAGAGCGACACGGAGTCGCCCGCGCCGTCGTCGCCGTAGCGCGTCGACGCGATGGAGTAGAGCCGCTGCTGGTGGGGCTTGCCGCCCTTGTTCCCCGGCGGCACGACGCCGACGGACTGGCCCTCGACGTAGGGCAGCTTGCCCTCCGTCGTCATGACGACGTGGCAGATCTCCCCGGGCGCGTCGGGCCCGATCGCGCGCTTCACGCTCCGGATCGCCGACTTGTAGGGCGCCGTGGGCTTGAACGCCGTCTTGGGGATCTCGGCGTACTCGAGGAAGTCGAGGGTCGGCGCGGCGGGCGCGTCGGGCAGCGCGACGGGCGCGGAGGGCGCGATGGGGATCGCGGCGGCGCCGTTGGCGGGCGCGGCGCCGTTAGCGGCGATCTGCGCCTCGAGCTCCTTGATCTTCAGCTGCGCCTCGAGCTCGGCGATGCGCGGCGCGTACGCCGCGAAAACCTCGAGCTTCGCCCGCTCGACGGACATGACGGTCATGCGGTGCTGCTTCGCCAACAGGTCGATCTGGGGCCCCGCGCTCTCCTTCGAGTACTCCGCGCGCGTGTCGCGGGCCAGGGGCGTGTTCGCGGGCGGCCTGAGGCCGTTGACGCACGCCAGGACGGCGAGGAGCTTCATCGGCGCCATCATCGCGTTGCGGCAGCGCGCGCAGATGACGAAGCCGGCGGCTGCGGCAACGCAGTTTGCGGAATTCTGTCGGACTGAAGATCTTGCTCCAGGGCAAAGTTGGACACCAGCATCGACCGAGGGTATCCGTGATAAAACGCGCTCAAACAGGCCGTCCACCAGGCGTCGTTGCGTGCTACTTTGCTCGTCGCCGGTGGTCCCGCGCGGCGGCCATGGCCCTCGCGGAGGACAGCAGCCAGCTGAAGCTCGACGGGATCATCGGGTTTTCCGGCTCCGTGCAGGACGGCGTCCACGTCGTGCGGAGCGAGCACCTGCCGGGGTCGCGCGAGTGGATCATCTACCCGCTGGGGAGCCTCGTCGTCGTGCGCCAGACGGGGACGGGGTCGCGCGCCGTCGTCGCCTTCCTCCAGGGCCACAGCAACGACGTGAGCTGCCTCTGCGTCTCCGGCGACGGCCGGCGCCTCGCGTCCGGCCAGGACTCTCACCAGGGCGTCGCGGCGGACGTCATCGTCTGGGACCTCGTGGAGGCCTGCGAGGGCGCGCTCGCCGGCGAGAGCGCGTCGGAGAAGGTGCTGCTGCATCGCCTGCGCCAGCACAAGGGCAGCGTCCAGGCCGTCGGCATCAACTCGACGGATTCCCTGCTCGCGACGCTCGGCGGCCGCGACGACAACGCGCTGGTCATCTGGGACCTCGAGAGCGGCGAGCCCATCTGCGGCCAGCCCGCGGCGGCGGACAACGCCCTGGCGCTCCAGTGGCTCCACGGCAACCCGGACCGGCTGATCACGTGCGGCGCGCGCCACCTGCGGGTCTGGCAGGTCGACGTCTCTTTGCCGAAGCTCCACGCCATGGACGCGCTGCTGGGCACGCTCAAGCGCGTCATGCGCTGCATCTCCGTGGGCTCCGACGACGCCTTCGCCTACGTCGGCACGACGACGGGCGAGGTGCTCAAGTTCGCCATCGACCGCGACGGCATCCAGCTGCCGAACGACCCGGACCGCGTGCGGCCCATGCTCAAGGCCGTGTCGCCGAAGCGCGTCGGCATGGGCGTCCACACGTGCCAGTGCCTCACGAACCCGCGCACGGGCAACGACAACGTCATCGTCGGCGCGGGCGACGGCACGCTCCTCCTCCTCAACACGGACCTGAACGCGATCGCGAACAAGAAGGAGCAGCTGTTGGGCGCCGTCACGAGCATCTCCATGCCGAACCGCGAGAGCGGCCAGTTCGTCGTCTGCACGGCGGAGGCGAACCGCTACCGCGTCGCCGTCAAGGACTGGCAGGCGGACCTGGTCGCGACGGCGCACGTGGGCAAGGTGAAGGACGTCGTCTTCCCGCCGAACTTCAGCGACGTCTTCGTGACGTGCTCCGCCGGCGGCGACATCCGCGTCTGGAACACGAAGAAGCGCGTCGAGCTCCTGCGCATCCGCGTGCCGAATCTGGAGTGCGAGTCCGTGCTCATCACGTCCTCCGGCGGCGAGGTCGTCAGCGGCTGGTCCGACGGCCGCGTGCGGTCCTTCTTCCCCGAGAGCGGGAAGCTCAAGTTCGTCATCAACGACGCGCACACGGACGGCGTCACCGCGCTCGCGATCGTGCCCAACCAGGCGCCGTCGTCTTCGTGGAAGCTGCTCAGCGGCGGCCGCGACGGCCGCATCCGCGGCTGGCGCGTGACGACGTCCCACCAGGCCATGCTCTTCAGCATCAAGGAGCACCGGGGCATGGTCACGGCGCTCAAGGTGTCCGAGGACGGGTCCAAGGCCGTCTCCGCGAGCGCGGACGGGTCCTGCCTGAGCTTCGACCTCCACACGCAGGTGCGCAAGCTCGCCTTGTTCGAGCCCAACGTCTTCACGAACGTCGCCTGGCACCCGGACGAGAGCCAGCTGTTGACGACGGGCTCGAACTACAAAATCACGTACTGGGACGCGTACGACGCGTCGCGCATCCGCGTCGTCGACGGCTCCTTCACGGACGAGATGACGGCCCTCGACGTCGAGCCCAAGAGCGGCGCCTGGTTCGTCACGGGCTCCGCGGACAAGACCGTCAAGTTCTGGCACTACGACGACGGCATCGCGTGCGCGCAGGGCATCGGCCACTCGAAGCGCATCAACTCCGTGAAAATCTCCCCGGACCAGGCCAACGCCATCTCCGTCGGCGACGAGGGCGGCATCTACATCTGGTCCCTCGACGAGGCCGTCAAGCCCACGTGCGACTGAGCGCGCGCGGGTATCGTCCGCGCTCGCTCCGCCTCGCCCTCCCTCTTCCCCGCCGCCCCTCTCCCCCCAAGAACAAAAAGGCCCGTCGCCGCCGCGGACGGGCGCCGAACAAAACAAAAAAAAGCCGCCATGTGTAACGTCTTGGCCATCATCCTAGGCGACTTTGCGTCCGTTTCGCCTTCAACGGTAGTGGACTTCTCTGGACAAGCGCGCACTGAAGTAGGAGCCAATGGTGGGCATGAAGGTGGACCTCCAGCACGAGGGCGAGGACGGCTGCCGGCGCGTGACGTTGAACGAAAAGTGGCAGAAGAAGCGCTGCGGCCTGCTCTTCAAGGTCGCGGGCCTCGCGAGCGAGGACGAGCTCATCCTCTCGAGGCAGGGGTCGTCGAAGGTCCTCGACCTCGCGGCGCCCATCGGCGAGGCCCTGCGCGACGGCGAGACGTACGTCGTGCGCCAGCGGAGCGTCGCCGCGGCGCGGTCGGCCATGGCCCTGCCGGCGGCGCCGTCGGGCGCGCACCCGCCGGCCGCGGTCGCCGCGGAGGCCGCGGCGGCGAAAGACGCGGAAGCCGCCGCGCGCAAAAAAGAGGAGGAAGCCCGGGCCCTGGCGGCGAAGAAGCGGGCGCGCGACGCGGAGCGCGCGGCCCAGGCCAAAGCCGGCGCGGCGCCGCCGTCGAGCGCCGCGCTCAACCGCGAGGCCGCCGCGGGGCTCCGCGAGTCCGGAAACGAGAAGTTCCGCGCGGGCGACCTCGAGGCCGCGGAGCAGTTCTACAAGGTGGCCATCAAGGCCGCGCCCGGCGACGCGCGGTCGCGGGCGAATCTCGCGGCCATCGCGCTCAAGCAGGGGCGCTTCGTCGACGCGGCGCGGTACGCGGCGGCCGCGCTCGAGCGCCAGGAGCGCGAGCCCAACGTCGGCAAGTGGTGGTTCCGCCTCGGCCGGGGCCAGCACGGCATGAAGCGCTTCGCCGACGCGCTCAACTCCTTCCACAGCGGCCTCCAGGCCGCGGACGCGACGCCGGGGTCGCAGCTCCGGAACGACCTCGCGAAGGCCATGGAGACGGCGGAGAAAGCATTGCGCCAGCAGTGGGCCAAGGTCGCGGAGCTCAGCGGCCGCGCGGCCAAGGAGGAGGGGAACCGGTCCACGTACCGCTGGCTCACGGAGTCGCTCCTCGACTGCGACCCGACGAACGTCTACGCCGGGGCAGCAAAAGAGAGCGAACTTCCCGACTTCAAAGGCTCCTCTCTCGGCCGTTTTCCACTCGTTTCGGCTGATTTTTGGACGAGCGATCATCTCTTGGAACGGTCTCGAAGCGTGCATGCTTTAGTTGGAACGCGCGCGCGCGGAACACTCACGTTGAAGCGATGTTGAATCACCCTTTTGCTGCCCAGGTCTACGCGCTCCAGCAGCTGGGCGCGCTCGCGCTCGAGGAGTGCGTCGGCCCCGTCGGCCGCCGCGACGCGAAATTCGCCGGGTTGGCACCGCCGGAGGACGACGCCGCGGGCGAGCGGAGCGACGACGAGGCGCCGGAGGTCGGCGCGGGCGACGACCCGGCGTTCGCCGTCGAGCTCCTGCGGTTCGTGAAAAAAGGCGCGGCGCACAAGGAGGTGCGGCGCGCCTACCCGGACGCCATGCTGCGGTCCATGCGGCGCAAGCGGTTGCGGCGCGTGCGGCTCGCGCTCGAGCTCGGGCTCCGGGCGTTGCTGGCCGACCTCGCGGCGCGGCGCGAGCCCGAGCTCCGCGAGCCCGCCGTCGCGTCCCTGGGCAACATGCCGCTCCCCGAGGACGAGTCCACGCTCAACGAGGTGCGCGCGGGGTTGCACCTGGCCCTGGGCAACTGCCACCGGGCCCTCGGGGCGCCCGCGCACGCGGTCGCGCGGCATTTCACGAACGCGTGCGAGGCCGGCACGAAGAACGTCGTCGCCTGGAGCTCGCTGTCGCAGACGCTCCTCGACATGGGCGACCGGCGGTCCGCCGCGGCCTGCCACGCGGGCGCCGTGGAGCGCGGCGTCTGGGAGCACCCCGCGCAGCGGCCGTGCGGCTTCGCGCGGGGCCTGGGCAGGGGCCTCAAAGGCGGCGGCTTCTGGGACCCGGCGCGGGCGCCGGACCTGCTGCGCGCGCTCCGGGGCGCCCGGGCGGAGATCTTAGCCGAGGCGTCGGCGCTCATGCGCGGCCACGCGGCGCTGCGGCGCGGCGCCGCGGGCGACCTGGGCGGCGTGCCGCGCGCGCGCGTCGCCGGCGAGGACATCGACAAGGTCTTCCGCCCCTACGCGTCCAAGGCCCTGGAGGCCGGCGGCGAGTGGGGCGACTTCGGCCTGCGCTTCAACGGCATGACGAACACGCGGAACTGCGCCGCGTGCCCCGTCACGGCGAACGCGATCGCGTCCTGCGAGGCCGCGCACACGGCCGTCATGGGCAGCGCCTACTTTTCGCTGCTCCAGCCGAAGACGCACCTCAAAGCCCACTGCGGGCCGACGAACCTGCGCCTGCGCATGCACTTTGGCCTCTTCGTGCCAAAGGGCTGCCGCATCCGCGTCCACGACGAGACGCGCGCGTGGAAGGAGGGCGAGTGCCTCCTCTTCGACGACAGCTTCGAGCACGAGGTCTGGAACGACTCCGACGAGCCGCGCCTCGTGCTGATCATCGACGTCTGGCACCCGGACCTGAAGACGGACAGGCAGCGGCTCAAGCACCTCGACGCGGCCCAGAAGACCAAGTACAAGATGCTCAAGATGGGCCACGTCGAGGACACGGAGGAGTCGGGGCACTAGCGTCTACGCGGGTTAGTCGGCCAAACGAGGCTCAGACCCGGCACGCGTCGCGGTACACGTTCCGCGGCGGGCAGCGGCTGAAGGGGTGGGGCGCCGCCGCGTCGTTCCAGGCCGCCGCGTCGACGTCGTAGGCGTCGGCCGCGCCCTCGGCCGTCGTCCCCCACCTCGTCCGCCCGTCGCGGACGCACGCGAGGCGCGCCGCGAAGGACCCCGTGAAGTTCGCCACGTAGTGGTCCCGCACGTAGTGGACGTCCTGGAGGTGGTACTTGTAGCGCCCGATCGGCACGTGGAGCTCGTGGCGCAGGTACGTGAGCCGCCCCGCCACCAGCCCGTGGCCGCCCTTGCACGACGTCGCGTTGAAGACGCGCGCCGCCGCGTCCGCGGCAAAGTCGCCGAAGGCCAGCGCCAGGTTCGTCGGCGACGCCGCGTAGTAAAAGTCCGGCGCGCACTGGTCCCAGGCCCAGAAGCGCTCGAAGCGGGAGAGGCCGCCGCGTCCGAGGTCCGTCGTCTTCTGGGGCACGCACATGTTCGCGAAGTAGAGCAGCTTCGGATTCAGGCGCGACAGGTCGAAGTCGCTGAAGAAGACGACGTCGAAGCGGAGGGCCAAGAACCAGTCGTAGGTCCCGGGGAACGACAGCGCCAAGCGGATCGCCGCCGCGAGGCTCTCGAAGCCCGCGGTCGACGCGCGCCGCGGCGCCGCGGGCACGGCCGAGAACCGCACCGTGCCGACGTTCGGCCCGAATTTGAAGCCGAGCAGCACGCGCTGGAGGTCCAGCGCGGGCTCGCCGGCGTCGTCGCGCTCGCAGCCGTCGAAGTCGGCCCACGTCGCGGCGCTCCAGCTGTGGCCGACGACGTCGAAGGCGACGGCCGGGTTCGCGCGGACGACGGCGCCGTCGAGCAGGGGGAGCGCGTATGTCTGGGCGCGGTACGCGGAGCTCGTGCACGACGCCTTGGACGCGCGCGGCCCGAGGCCGTGGAGCAGGATGGCGCAGCGGACTTGTGGGGGGTGCGCGGGTTCATCGCGGGTTCCGTGGAGCGCGCAAAAGGCGACGGCGGCGACGAGGACCCATTCGACGACCGTCGGCCGGCGCATCGTTTTCGACGGCCGTCGGCCGGCGCGTCGTTTTCGACGACCGTCGGCCGGCGCGTCGTTTTCGACGACCGTCGGCCGGCGCGTCGTTTCTCACCGCATCACGACGCGCTGGGCTGCCGTCTGCGGTCTGCCATCGTGCTTGACATTGCGGCAATCGCCCGCGTCTCGAGTTGTTGAAGTTCAATAAAATCGACGCCCTCGAGGTGCGTCGCCGCGAGAATCGCGCATGGCCTGCTAAATCGAGCCGTACCGAGCACGCAATGGGATCCCTCTACAACCTGGCCAAGACGGCGGCGCAGCGCTGGCCCGGCGCCGTCGCGCTGCGATCCCAGAGCGAGCACCTCGTCATGTCCTTCGCCGCGCTGGAGCGCGAGGCCAACGCCATGGCCGTCGTGCTGTCGACCAAGTACGCGCCCGGCACGGCGCTCGTCAGCGACCTGCAGAACGTGGCGCAGAACGTCGTGCTCCAGGTCGCCTGCTCGAAGCTCGGCGTCGCCTACGCGACGACGAAGAAGCTCAGCGGCCTCGAGAAGCTCGCGGAAACGGTCGAGATCGCGGGCGTCGTCCACAGGGACGACGACAGCGAAATAAAAACCGCGGTCGACAAGCCTCTCTCCATCGCAAATTTACAGGCGCTCACGAACATCATGCGCGAGGCCCAGGAGGAGGTGGCGACGCGCGACCGCGCGCCGGACCACGCGTACTTCAACTCGACGACTCCGTTGACGAACGACGAGATCGACCGTCTGGCGGCCGACGCCGCGACCCACCTCGAGCTCGCGCCCGGCGACGCGGCCTGCGTGTCCGTGACGCTCTGCCACGCCTTCGGGATCGGCTCGGCCGCCGCGGCGTGCCTCTCGGCGGGCGCGGCGATCGTGCTCCCGAACGTCGACGGCATCGCGGGCTGCGGCGTGCCGTCGGAGCGGGCCGCGGCGACGATGCTCGCTTTGGAGGCCGACGCGTGCACCGTGCTCTACGCGGACACGCACACGCTCAAGGCGCTGCCGGCGGACGCGGCGCTGCCCGCGCTGCGCGGCGGCGTCTGCAAGGTCGCGTCCGGGAGCGACTTCCTGGCGCGGTCGTCGCCCTTCGCCGGGCGGGACCTGTGGACCCTCGGGAAGCGCGACTAAAAAAGGGCTGGCGTCGTTCTTCGCGACGAACAAGGTTTCCGCTGGCGTCGTTCTTAGGTGGGTCTCTCGGGAGTGGGCTCTTCTCGCCGGCGCGGGGGGGGGACAAAGCGGGGAAGGGCGTCAAGTGGCCTAGGACACGACCCGCGCCGGGGGCAGCGCCTGGAGGATCTCCAGCGTGCCCCAGAGGTCGTCGAGGTTGCCGCTGGCCTCGTAGGCCTTTTTCGCCGCGTAGAGCCTCGAGTCGCCCTTGAGCGCCAGGGGCTTGAGCACGCGCTCGCCGCGGGACCGGAGGCTCTCGTTGCCGACCTGGCCCGGGCCCGGCACGCCCCCGAGGTCGTCGTTGATGAGCTTCTCGAGCTCGGGCACGAGGAAGGAGTCGCTGGGCGCCTCCCAGTTCTCGCGCCCTCGGATCTGGCGCTGCACGGGGCTGTTGAGGCCGCCCTTGAGCGGCGTGGCCCCCGCGCCCTCCTCGGGCAGCGTGATGTGGCCCGCCTTCTCCAGCTCGTAGAGGAAGACGAGGAGCTCCGCGCGGATGTCCGCGGCCTTCTGGGCCTCGTCGGACATCTTCGGCTCGGGGTCGTCCTGCTCGCCGCCGGAGAGCCGCGACCCCGTCGGCCGGGGGCCCGTCGCCTGGGGCGGCGGCGAGAAGGTCGGCGGCGGCGGCGAGAAGCCCGCGGCGGCGGGCTTGGGCGCCGCGGGCTTCGACGGCGGCGGCGCGTAGGTCGGCGTGGGCTTGGGCGCGGCGGCCGGCTTCTGCGGCGGCGGCGCGTACGCGGGTTTCGACGGCGGCGGCGCGCCGTAGGCGGGCATGGTCGGCGGCGGCGCGGACGGCAGCGGGTTGCCGCCGGGCGTCACGGGCACCTGGGCGGGCTGGGGCATCGCGTAGGCGGGCATCGCCGCGGGCGCGTGCCGCGCGGGCGGCTGCTGGGTCCGCGCGGGGTCCGGCGCGCCGCCCTCGCCCATGGAGTGGAGCATGGCCTCGTAGGACGGCGCGTTCTTCTTGTCCAGCGCCTTCTTGTCCAGGATGAGGTGGAGGTGGTCCGCGAAGGCGTCCGACGTCATCATGACGCCCGCGGTCTCGGCCGCGTTCTGCTGCGACATGTGGAGCAGCTCCATGGCCTCCCTCTGGAGGGCCTTGAGCTGCTGCGCCCGCTCGACGAGCGTCTTGTTGAGGTTGTCGCGCTGGTTCTCGAGGAGCGCCTCGCGGAGCTTGTGCTTGTCGGCGATCATCTTGAAGACGACGACGTGCCAGTGCTTGAAGGCCGTGTGCTCCTTGATGCGCACGAGGCGCATGAGGATCTTCGAGAGGAGGGCCTGGTTGCGCTTGAAGGTCACGGCCTGGAGCTTCCAGACGGACCAGCCCATCATCATGTAGTTGCCGCACATCTTCGACATGATCTTGATGAGCAGGTCCTTCTGCGCGCCCGTGGCCCGGGCGAGGGCCGCGGCCGCGGCGTCCTCCTGGCGCTTCTCCGCGTCGGCCTTGTACTCGATGGCCTTGGCCTCGAGGTCCGCGAGCTCCGCGATGAGCTTGTCCTTGAGCTCGAGCTTCGCGAAGAGGTTCCACTTCTGCGTGATCGTCTTCCACGCGATGAAGCCCTTGTTGAGCTGGGCGTTGTAGAGCCGCTTGATGATCTTCTTCATCTTCTGCTGCTGCATCTTGTGGCCGAAGGCCTGCTTCGCCCACTGGTTCCAGCCGAGGCGCGCGAGGCCCTGCGTGAGCTTCGTCATGATCTTGAGGATGAGCTTCCGCTGCGACTCGGACGCCGCCCCCAGGCTCATCTTCGCCGCCTCGTCGGCGCGGCGCTGGGCCTCCTCCTCGATCTCCGCCGTCTTCGTCGTGTACTCCTTGAGCTCCTTCTTGAGCTCGCGGATCTTCGCCTCGACCTCCATCTGGTGCATCTTCACGGTCGCGTTGTACCAGGCGGACCAGGCGACGAAGTACTGCATGTTGCCCAGGCGGCCGAGAATCTTGGCCATGACCTTGCGCTTGTGGTCCTCGCGCAGGCCCTCGAGCTTCGCCTTGAGCCGGTCGCGCTCGAGCGCCGACTCCTCGGCGTCGCGGCAGAGCTCCGCGATCCACTGGTCGTAGGCGGACCTACGCAACATCGAAGTGGGAACGGTCGCCGTCCGCGGCCCGGGCTCTCGAAAGGCGCGCGCGTCCGCTGCGCCGGCGCGCGCCGCTGCTTCTGCAGGTGGTTCTCGACCATGCGGCTCGTGACCTTGCGCGACGACGGATTCATGCTCGGCTTCGCGCTGTGCAGCGCCTTTTTCACCGTCGGATCCATGGCCGACCCGCCGCGATCCCCGCGGGCGCCGGGATCAACGACAGCACGGCGACCGCCGCTTCCACCGTCCGCTATGCAGGCCGACTGGGCTGCTGGGGCGCGCTGATTGTCGATGTATCTTGGGTAATGCGGTAATTAGCGACTTGCAACTTGACTCTTGTGGTAAATAAGCCGGTTGCTTATGACGACCTCGGCTCGCACCGTGCCGCAGCGCGGCACGCGGAGCCTGCGGCACGCGGACCTGAGCGGCTTCCCGGCGCCGGCGCAGCCGCAGAAGACGTCGCAGAAGCGGCGGCCGGCGCCGGTGAAAACGGAGTCGCCCCGCGCCGAGGCCTACCGCGTGGCGCTGTCGACGGCGCGCCAGGAGGCGGCGGCGGCGCGCGCGGCGGCGCGGCTCTGCGCCGAGGCGCTCGTGGAGCAGGAGCGGCGCTTCGGCCGCGGCGGGGGCGACGTGCACGAGGGCCGCGGCCTCATCCACGAGGGTCTGTCGGCGGAGGTCACGGAGCGGCTGTTCGAGGGCGCGCGGCGCCTCGACGGCCACGCGCGCGAGGAGACCCGGCGGCAGGAGTGGGCGGCGCGCGAGGCCGAGCACGCCGCCGAGCTCGCGCGGCGCGGCGACGCCGCCGCGGCGGACGCGCGCCGGGCCCGCGACGCCGCGGCGTCCTCGAGGCGAGACGGCGACGCGGCGGCGGCCGCGGCCTTTTTCGCGCTCCGCGAGCAGCACGCGGCGGCCGTCGCGGGCCACGCGACCGTCGCCGGCGAGCGCCTCGAGTACGTGGGCCAGGCGCAGCGCGCCGTCGAGGCCGCGGCCGCGGTGGCGGTGAGAATGAAGGCGGCCGAGGACGCGCTCGAGACGCACCGTAACGCGTCGGCGGAGGCGGCGGCGCGCCACGAGCGCGATTTGGCGCAACTCGCCGCGGACCGCGACGCCACGGCGGCACGCGCCGACGCGCTCGAGGCGCGGAGACCCGCGGACGCGACGGAAAAGGTCGCGAGTTTGGAGCGACGCCTCGACGACGCGGAGACGCTCTGCGCGTCCCTCAAGGAGCTCCTCGCCGCCAAGGACGCGCAGACGCGCGAATTGCTGGAGAGCGCCGCGGCGCGGCAGGCGCCGGCGGCGGCCGGCGACCTGCCGGCGACGAAGGGCGGCGCGGGCGCCGCGTGGCGGCGCCGCGTCACGTTGGAGACGGCCTCCATGGGCGTGAGCCTCGGCGTCCTCGACGGCGCCCTGGTCGTCGCCGAGGCGCGGGGCGACGCGGCGGCCGCGGGCCTGGAGGCCGGCGACGTCGTCGTGTCCGTCGGCGACGAGGACGCGACGGACCTCGAGCCCAAGGCCGCGGCCGCGAAAGTCCGCAAGGCGCGCGACGCGGGCGTGCGCGACATCGACTTCGTCTTCGCGCGGCGCCTCGGGCCGCGGGAGCCGGCCCCGGAGTCGACGCCCGCGGCCGACGCCGCGGCGGCGGCGCTGGAGCGTTCCGATCGGGAGGCCGCGCTGGAGCGCGAGCTCGAGGGCACGAAGCGCGCGCTCGACAAGGCGGCCGCGTTCGCCCGGTCGCTCGACGCGAAGCACAAGGAGAGCCTGCGGCGCGAGAAGGTGCGCCACGAGCTCGTGGGCGACGCGAGCTCGCGGGCCGACGCCCTCGAGAAGCAGCTGGTGGAGGCGAAGATGCAGCTCGCGCAGACGGCGCTCGAAAACGGCGAGCTGCGGATGCAGCTCCGTAATTCCTAGGAGGTGTTAGCTACTATCGTCGCGCTTCTCTCGCTTTGCGGATGCAGCTGCGTAATTCCTAGGAGGTGTTAGCTACTATCGTCGCGCTTCTCTCGCTTGCGCTTCTTCTTCTCCTTCTTCTTCTCCTTCTTCCGCTTCTTCTTCTCCTTCTTCTTCTTCTTCTTCGCGGAGGACGACGACGAGTCGCTGTCGCTGTCCGTGTGGAGGCTCGCGTGCGTCTTCGACGCCGCGTCGAGCTTCGCCTGGCGCTCGGCGTCGAGCTCCTTGCGGTAGGCGAGCATCTTCTTCGCGTCGGCGCCGGCGATGTCGAGGCGGTCCTCGTTGTCCTTCTTGTACTGCTCCCACGTCGGCCGGTTCTTGTCGTTGATCTTGTCCTCGATGGTCCGCTCGCCCTGGCCCGTCTGCAGCCGCATGAACGCGTCGAAGGCCGCGGACCGGTCGCCGCCGGAGTTCGGCGGCGGCGCGGCGAGCTCGCGCTCGAAGCGGCTGTCGTCGACGTGCCGGTCGCTGACCTTGCTGTAGTCGACGCCGGCGCCGGACGTGCCGCGCAGGTCCTTGTCGAGCGCCCGCAGCTCGGCCTCGCGGTCGCTCTTCGACTTTTTGCGCTTCGGCTCGGCGCCGCCGGGCGGGCCGGACGGGCCGATCATGGCGTGCGGCGCGGCGCGGCGCAGCTCGCACCTCAGCGGTGGGCTTGGAGGGTAAACACGGTCGCTTGAATAATTCTTGAATCAGCGTTGAAGCCCAACAGCATGGCGTCCTGATCGGCGGATCTGTGGGCAGCTTCGGCATGGCTCCCGGGAGCAGCCATGACACGCTCCTCAAGGGCTTTCTCATGGTCTTCGGCTGGGGCATTTTCAATCTCTGCATGCACCTTCATGATCCTCGTGGCGGCCGTCTGCGAGGGCAAGATCGCATGCACCGGCCAGCGCCCGCACTTCGTGGCGACCTGGTTGATCCTGACGCAGCTCTGGTCGCTCGCGACGGCCGTCCTGATCCACAAGATCACGGAGAAACGCGGCGGCGCCGAAAAAGTGCTCCCCAGGACCGCCGCCGCGACGGTCGACTGGTCCGACGCGGCGGCGCTCGACGCCGCGTTCGCGAACTGGGTCGAGTACGACTCGAGCTCCACGCACGCCGTGCTGCACAGCTCGCTCGGCGTCTGGCTGTCGCCCCACTACCCGATCCTCGGCTTCGCGCTGTGCGCTTTGAACGCGCTCGCGCTCGTCGGCTTCGCGCGGTTCTTCTCCGCGTTCTATTGCGCCGCCGCCGTCGTCTGCTGGTGCGGCTGGTTCGCGACGGGCGTGCTGACGCTGCGGGGCCAGCGCCGCCGGAGCCGGCCGCTCTTCCTGGCGACGAACGTCGTCATCGGCGTCGCCTGCGCCGCCGAGGCGCTCTCGTCCGTCGGCCGCGCGTCGGCCTACTTGGTCGCGTTCAACCTGCTCTGGGCCGCGACCTGCGGATTTGGCCTCGGCGTCGTCGTCGCCGTGTTTCCGCACAAAACCAACTCGTGGCGCGCGACGCTCGTCAGCTTCAAGCTCTGGGACTCGGGCGGCGCGGTGCTCTGGGGTCTGTTCTACGTCGCGCGGCCGACCGTTGGCGCGCTCTACCTGTTCTTCGGCATGTCCTACCTGGCGTCCATGTCCACGACGTTGAGCGTGCTGAGCGAAGCAAAGTATCGCGAGGTGCTGAGGCGCGCGGATTATCTCGCGCGGAGCGACGCGCGACGCTACGACGACGTCTGGGCCGCGCTCGCGGCGCCGCGGCCGCCGGTCGCGAAAGTCGTCGAGGACGGCGGCACGGGCCCGACGCCGGCGCGCGCGCTGGGCTGGACGCCGCGGCCCCTCGCGGAGCAGGTCGCGGACCTCGGGGCCGCGTACGCCGCGGCCATGGCCCCGGCGGAGCGCCGGCAAAAGCGCCAGCGCGCGGCGTCGGTGGGCGCGCTCTTCCGCGAGGCCGTCGACCTCTTTCCGCTCGTCTTCGCGAAACTCGAGGCGCTCAAGGGCGGCGGCGAGCTCGGCGGCGGCGTCAAGGGCGTGCCGCGCGCGTTCCAGAAGGCCTGGCGCTCCTACGCGGGCGACCACCGCAAACTGTGCGACGTCGTGCGAGCGAGCCTCGTCTTCGACGACGTCGACGAGATCGCGGAAGCGCTGAAGCGCGTCGTCGACGACCCGGACCTCGTCCTCGTCCCCCAGGCCCCGGACAAGAACCGCTTCGCGGCTCCGGCGGGCGTCTTCGGGTACCGCGACCTGCAGCTCGCCGCCGTCCTGCGCACGGACGAGGCGAAGAAGCGGAAGCTAGATGGGCACGTCTTTGAGATCCAGCTCCACCTCCGCGCCTTCGAGCACCTCAAGCGCGAGGGCGGCGGCCACCGGACGTATGTCTCGAGCCGCAATCTGCGCTGCTCCTAACGTGTTAGTCGGTCTTCGGCCGCTTCGGCGGCGGCTCGTCGCCGTCGCGGGGCGTGCGCGGGAGGCCCCGGAGGTAGTCGACGAGGTCCCGGCCGAAGGTCGCGCGGGGCGACGCGGCGTCGGCGTCGGCGGCGCGGACCATGCGCGCCATCACCTCCCCCGCGGGCGCCGTCCGCGCGTTCAGGGCCTTGGAGATGGACAGGAGCCGCTTCGCATCGGCCGGCTTGAAGCCGTCGACGTCGACGCGGAGGTCCGGGCAGGCGCAGGCGAGCTGGACGACGCGCAGCACGGGCTCCGCGGCGTCGAGGAACGTACTGGCGCCCCAGGGCCCGTCGACGCACAGGGGAAGCCCGCCGCCATCTCCAAGGCCCTGAACGCGGAGGGCCGCGGCGACGGCCTCGCATTTCAGCTTCGCGGCCGCGAGCGCTTCCGGCGCGCGCGCGTCCTCGAAGCGCGGCGCGTCGGCGACGACGACCGCCGAGTACGCGGGGTCTCTCCGCGCGACGGCGAGCGGCGCGCCGCCGACGTCGAGGCGCCGTGCCGCGTTGAAGATCGCGGCGGCCTCGTTCGCGGCGAGCGGCGCGGAAAAGTAGTGCGCCGCTAAAAGGGCCTCGGGCCGCGCGTACAACGCCAGATCCGTCGCCGACGCGCCGCGGCCGTTGAAGATCGACGCCGCGAAATTCGCCGTCGCGTCCGGCGGCAGGACGGGGTAGGGGAAGACGTCCGTAATGCCGCCGACCGCGCCGAACCACACGCGCCGGTCTTCGTCGCCGCTCGCGTCTTCGTCGTCGCCCGCGCGCCAGAGCTTAAAGCCGACGCCGTCGCCGTCTTCGACGTCGCGCGTCGCGTCGAAGTAGTACAACAGCGCGAGGAGCTTGGCTTCCGCGCAGGTGCCCGCGGACACGTAGAGCGGGTCCTCGGCGGTGCCCGAGACCAAGTCGAGCGCGCCGCCCCGCGGCGTATTGAGGAAGAAGGCCGACGCGAGCGCCGCGCGCGCGGCGCGGTGCGAGACGACGGCGCCGAGATGCGTGGCCTCGGAGCCGAAGGTGCCATCGTTGCTGCTCGGGGAGATCTGCGCCGGGATGGCGACGTCGTCCGTCGCGCTCCGCCAGACGCTCGCGAAAAGGTCCGCGGGCGATGCTCCCGTCGCCGCGGCCCAGGCCCGCGTCGCGCGGCGCAGGGCCTTGAAGCGCGCGAAGCGCACGGCCGTCGGCGCGACGGCCGCGCCGCGGCAGACGCGCGCCATGACGTCCTCGACGGCGAACCACTCCGCGTCGTCGTCGGGGAAGGGCTTCTTCGGTTCGGCGGGCGCGGCTTCCGTCGCCGCGGCTGCGTCTTCGGCCGCGGCTTCGGTCGCCGCGGCCGCGAAGCGTGCTGCCGTGGCTTCGTCCTCGGATGTTCGCGGTGCCGCCATGGCACGTTTTGCCATGAGCTCCCAGTGCTGCTTGACGGCCACGTCGCTCCGGCCCGTGCCGAGGAGCTCCGCGACGCCTGACGTCACGTTGCCGCGCTCGCCGACGATGTCCCGCAGCTTCTGCTCCTCCTCCGTCGTCCAGCGGCCCGGAGGATTGAATGCGGCGGTCGGAGGCGCTGCCGCAGCCGACGCAGAGGCTGGTGGCTGCGGAGGCGATGGTGGCGGGTCGGAGGATGGCGGGGCCTCGTCATCGATCAATTCAGCGTTTGGCGTGAGCACTGGGGCGGCTAAGCGTCGCGCCGGGTCTAATAAGAACGCCGCAGCGAGCTCGGCCGGAGAGATGCGCCGCACGGGAGCCGGCGGCTCCATGCTCTAAGTGGCAGCCTTGAATGCTTGGTCATCTTGGTCATTCTCATTCAGCGATGGGAGCTATGGACGCGCTCCAGGCCACGGTGGAGAAGGCCTGCGCGAAGCGCAACGCCGCGCGATCGAAGAAGAACTACGCCGTCGCCGACGAGCTGCGCGACATGCTCACGGACATGGGCGTCGTCATCCAGGACACGTCGCCGACAACGTCGTCCTGGACCTGGTCCAAGGCTGCGCAGCTCGAGGGCACGAGCTCCGAGGAGGAGGAGGAGGCGCAGCCGGAGGATGAGGAAAGCGAAAGCGGCGAGGACGACGACGACGAAGAGGAGGACGACGACGACGAGTCCGAGGAGGAGGAGGCGCCGGCGCCGCCGACGAAGAAGCGCGCGGCGGAGGCGCCCGCCGAGGAGCCGTTCAAGAAGAAGCGCAAGGAGATGCGCGGCGGCGTCGTCGCGACGATCCTCAAGCCCGGCAAGGGCGCCGCCGCCGCGCCGAAGCGGCGCGTGACCATGAAGTACGCGGGCACCTTGGCGTCGAACGGAAAACAGTTCGACGCCGGGAAGATCACGTTCAAGCTCGGCGCGGGCGAGGTCATCAAGGGCTGGGACGTGGGCTGCGCGGGCATGCAGGTCGGCGAGCGGCGCCAGCTCTTCATCCCGTCGAAGATGGCCTACGGCGCGCGCGGCGCGCCGCCGGACATCCCGAAACACGCGGACCTCAACTTCGACTGCGTCCTCCTCAAGGCCTAGGTTCGATGCCTAAGTTGAAGCGGTGTTTTACATAGCCAGGGCCGGCGGGATATGTTAGTGTCGTCAAAGCCTAGGCGCGTTTAATTAAGCGGGGGCGATGGACGCGAGGAGCTTGGCGCGGAGCGGCGCGAACTGGCGCGTGCGGAGGCAGGCGACGGCGAGCTGGCCGCAGTCCGGGTCCCAGAGGCCGGCGAGGAGCGGCGCCCAGTCCGTGCCCGCGAACTCCGCGGACAGCGTGAGCTCGTTGGCGAAGTCGAGCGCGGCCGCGCGCACCGCCGCGTAGGTTCCCGCCGCCTTGGCCCAGATCTCCTCCAGCTCCGCGGGCGACGGCGGCCCGCGGCGGGGGAAGGTCACGAAGGCGCGGTCCGTGGCGCCGAGGACGTCGAAGAAGACGGCGCGGGCGAGGCCGCCGGGCCGATCCTTCTCGACGGCGCGCGCGAAGGCGCGCTCGAGGTCGCGGCGGGGCCCGAAGCCGCGCTCGTCGTCCTTCGCGACGAACCAGCAGCGGGCGACGTCCGCGGCGACGACGTCGCCCGACGCGCTCAGGTCGAAGAAGGTCTCCGGCGGCGCGCCGCGGAGCCAGTCGTCGCCCGCGGACCGCCGGTAGTCCGCGAGCGCCGCGGCCGCGGGCCCCGCGGGCTCGTCCGCGGCCTCGTACGCGCGCTCCGCCGCGGCCCAGTGCTGGCCGACGATCTCGGCGATGGGCCAGAGCGTCGCCGACGTGACCAGGGCCGGCGACCGTCGCAGGTGCACGAGGATCCGGTGGAGAAAGATGGAGCGGCGCGCGGGGCCGCCGCCGAGGAGCTCGGTCATCTTCTCGTCGATCATCGTCCTCGCCGCGGCGAGTTTCTCCTCGGCCCGCAGCTTCAACGCGCGCCCGTCGCGGATCCTCTCGAACTCCGCGCGGCGCTTCGCGTGTCGTCGTTCCGCGTTCTCCCGCCAAAACCGGTCGAAGCGATTGAAGAATTCCGCGTCGTCCGGCGGCCGCCGCTCGCCCGGGAACGCCGCGTCGACGACGGCGTGGTAGTTCTCGTCCCCGTGGGCGACCTTGCGGACGATCATCGGGCCGTCGTGCTCCGCGAGCGTGAGCGCGGGGCCGACGCGCTCGCCGCCGGACCGGAACGGCTCGGTCCAGAGGCCGCCGATGCCCGCGCACGTCGAATGGCACGCGCGCGGGTGGACGTAGGCGCGCTCGGGCGCGTCGCGCGAGTCCCCCTCGACCTCCGTCGTCAGGGCGAGCGTGCACTTCCAGCAGCAGAAGACGCCGAAGGTCCGCAGGCTCCCGCTCACGGTCGCGGCGCCGCGCGACGCCGTGCTCCGGCAGCCCCTGACCTCGCAGCGCCGGCCGTTCGCGAGGCGGAGCAGGCGCAGGGGCGACGGCTTGCAGACGTGGCCGAGCCGGTAGAGCTCGACGACGTAGCCGAGCGTCTTCCGCGGCGCCGACGCGCCGCCGAGGAAGGCGGCGCGCAGCACGACCTCGTCGCTCAGGCACCCGGCGGTCCAGCTCGCGCAGGAGGCCAGGCGCAGCAGCGCGGGCGCCTCGAGGTATTCGGCGGCGACGAAGATGGTGTCGCGGTTCATCGTGGCGGTGGGGGTGCGCTCGTGCGCTCGCGGAAGGGCCGCCTCGAGGGCTGCCCCCGTGCGCTCGACCGCCGCTGGAGGCCTCGTCGAGGCTGCCTCGTTACGCCCGCGACGACGCCGCAGACTGCCGGAGACGCCGGCGTCGAGGGCTGCCGCTCTCGCGGTGTCAGGGCAGCCGAGCAGGGCAACACCCGGTGCACCTTCACGGCGCCCCTCGCCGGCGGCGCTCGAGCTTGAGCTTCCAGAGGTGGTGCTCGCCTCTTCGACCACCACGCGCGTCGCTGCCCGCGCAGACCGTCACGCGATTTTCGTTTAGCACGATGCTCGGGAGACTACTCGCCGTCGCGGCCGCGCTGGCCCCGGCCGCTTTCGGCCTCGTCGCCCCGGCGGCGCGGCCCGCGCCGCGGTCCGCGATGCGCATGTCGGCGCAGTTCGACGAGAGCTTGTTCGCGAAGCCCGCCGCCGAGTACAAGCTCGGCATGGGCCTGTCCACGCCGCCGACCATGGGCATGGGCCCCATGGCGCCGACGATGCGCGCCGGCGCCGCGCCGACGATGGTCGCGGGCGGCCAGGCGGCGGAGACGTACGACGGCGTCCGCATCGGCCCGCCGCCGGACCTCGCGAGCCTCCTCCTCCACAACCGCATCGTCTACCTCGGCATGCCCATGGTCTCCGCCGTCACGGAGCTCATCGTCGCCGAGCTGCTCTACCTCAACTACGAGTCGCCGACCAAGCCCGTCACGCTCTACATCAACTCGCCCGGCACCGTCAACTCCCAGGGCCAGTCCGTGGGCTTCGAGACCGAGGCCTTCGCCATCGCCGACTGCATGAAGTACATCAAGCCGCCGGTCCAGACCATCTGCGTGGGCCAGGCGTTCGGCGCCGCGGCGATGCTCCTCGCACAGGGCGAGAAGGGCAAGCGGTTCTGCCTGCCCAACGCGTCCATCATGCTCCACCAGCCCCGGTCCCAGGCCCGCGGCCAGGCCAGTGACATCGCCATCCGGGCCCGCGAGGTCATGTCGAACCGCAAGGTCTCGTGCGAGCTCATGGCCCGCGCGTGCGGCCGGTCCGTCGACGAGGTCATGGCCGACGCGTCGCGCACCAAGTACCTCCAGCCCGACGAGGCCGTCGAGTACGGTTTGATCGACAAGGTCCTCCACAACGTCGGCAAGGACGCGGCGGCCGCCGTCGCCAAGCCCTCCTTCATGGACGCGCTCTAGGCAGCGCCGCCCGCCGAACGAGGTCCGAGACCCCGCCCTAGACTTACGCCTTCGCACGCAATGTTTGTGGGGGCGCCGCGCCGGGAGTCAGGCCGCGAGGTAGACCGCGTATTCGGACTCGAGCTTGCGGTGGGCGAAGTGGGCGGGCACCTCCTCGCGGAGGAGCTGGTCGATCTTGACGTAGGACTTCTGGTGGAGCCAGGGCCGCCGCGCGACCTCGCGCTCGTTGAGCCAGAAGCACGACCAGAGGAAGGTCGTCCGCAGGAACTCGCGCGCGAAGGCCTCGCCGTGCTCGAGGCACCCGGAGACGCAGACGTCGACGTAGGTCTGGAGGATGGGGAAGTCGACGCTGGGCCCGACGAGCCCCAGGCCCGGCGCCTCGTCGGGCCGGAGGCCCCACGGCGGCGCGGCGCCGCTGCAGCGCGGCAGGCCCGTCGCCGGGTCGTCGCCGTATTTCGCGACGACGGCGGCGGCGTAGGGCACGTAGCAGAAGACCTTGGCGTCTTCCGGGAGCTCGTGCCAGCCGAGGAGCTCGACGTGTTTCCGGTCGACCTCGACGCGCGCGTAGCCGTTCTCGCGCGCGTCGAAGGCCGCGAGGTCGTCGGGCGCGGGGAAGAGCACGCCGTTGATCGTCGCGCCGCGTTCGCCGGGCCGCGTCCGCCGGAGGCCGAGCGCGCAGATCTGCGCCGTCGCCGCCTGGAAGTTCCATTCGCGCACGTAGCCCCACTCGCGTGCGATGCGGCAGGGCGCCGCGTCGACGGCGCTCGGGTCGGAGCCCGCCCGCGACGCGGTCTGGATGATGGACCCGAAGCCGACGAGGAAGTTTTTCACGGCGCGCCGCGGCGCGCGCGGCGCCGACGGCGGCGGCGCCTCCAGGCCGCGGGTCGGAAGCCCACCCTTGGTCCACGCCCATTTCCCGCAGCCGGCCATAGTCGTTCAAGTGGCAGCGATGGGCGAGGATAGATTCGCGCGGCCCCCCCATTTGCCCCCAGGCGGTTTTGCCAAGGAGCGCGTCGATTTTGCTCGCCTGCGGCACGCGGGCCCACGGCCGGCGCGCCTCCTCGCGGTCGTTGAGAAAATAGGTCACGCGCTTTTCCCGACCGGGAATGACGATGGACCAAAACTGGATCTGCCCGAGCCACTCCGCCGCGAAGGCCTCGCCATGCCGCAGGGCGCCCGTCACCAGCACGTCGACGTGCGACTGCAAGATCGGCATCGCGTAGTTCGGCGACCGCAGCTTGGCGACATCGAGGGCCAGGACCCGGACCTCCCGGAGCTCCGCCGGCGGATCCGTCCAGCCGAGCCAGTCGAAGTTGCCCGCAAAGGGCACGGCCGCGAGCGAGTCGGCGATGCGCGGGTCGACGAGGCCGGCGTCGCCGAAGGGCACGATGACACCGACGAGATCGTGCGCCCGCTCCGAGCCGGCGCCCACGAAGGCCGGGATGCTCGCGGTCTGCGCACCGATGGCGCTCTCGCTCTGATGGCCCCAAGCCCGCATGAAGCCGGCGCTTGCTTTCAGCCGCGCGGGGTAGGAAATCGTGAGCTGCCGCGACGCGTCGCCATCGGTCATCGTCGCGTTGTAGAAGTCCAGGTTCGCCAGATGGTTGCCGAAGAAGACCCAGACCGCCTGGTGGTGCGACGACAGCTTGCCCTCGCCGGCGACGCCACCGGCCGGGCATTCGCTCGGCCGCGGCAGCCGCGAGCGACGCCGACGCTGCAGCCAGAGGCTGAACCCACAGCCGATCGCCGCGCCCGCTCCAAAGGTGATGCCGCGAACGAGACCATCGTGTGGCATCCTGCTCCTCGGGCAGCACAATCAAGACAGCCGAGAGGGAGGCATCCCGCTTCGAATTCCGCTCGGAAGTCCGCTCGGAGGATGGTTATTAACTTCAAGGAGCAGATAAGGAGCATCGAGGATGAAGCGGCATCGCAGCATTAGACTCGTGCAACCCGTTACAGCTAGTTAGCAATAACGCGATAACACCCTAGCTAGCCAATCAAATAACACTAATAACACCCTGCCGATGGCAGCCACTCGATTTTTCAAAATCAATAACACCCTGGCGAAAATTCTCGATAACACCCATAACACCCAGCCACCCGATCCTTAAAAAGCCAATAACGACCTAACGCCCGTTAGCGGGCGACCGTCCGAGGCCAATAACGCCCTAACGGACTAACGGGTTGCACGAGCCGACAGCATGGGAAAGCTTGTTGGATTGTCGAGATCAGCAATGAGATGCTGGCCTGAGTCGCAGCGCTATGATGCCTTATAAGCAGTCGTGCTGGCTGACCATCATCACGGGCGTCGCAGCCGCGAGCAACAGCAGTGCGCGGCGGCACACCCGAAGCATCCGTTCCAGTGGAAGGAATGCATGCCGAAGCGCGCCGAGTGCGTCCCGCCGCAGGGCGTCGAGCTCATCGTCGTGCGCGGCACGGGCAACAAGTTCTTCGCGGAGGACGTGCTCGACCAGCTGAGCTACTTCGCCGCGGGCTCCGCGAACGCGCGCGACGCGTGCGCGGACGCGTCGACGTGGCGCTGGACCGAGGCGCGGTCCGTGGCCTTCGTGCCCCCCGCGACGGTCGCGGCGACGCCGCGGCCGCTCTTCGCGCTGCCGACGGGCCCGCGCGCGCGCGAAGCGTACGTCGCGATCCTGCGCCACCCGATCCTCCGCGTCGCGAGCCGCTACTGGTTCGAGGGCCGCTGGCCCCAGCACGCGCCGGAGCCGGCCGCCAAGCCGTCGCTCGGCGCCTGGGTCAACGCGACGAGGCTCCCCGCGCGCCAGTCCGGCGGCCACCTCTGGAACGTGCCGGACGACCTCTACACGAAGCAGTTCGCGGGCTGGCGCGACGGGCCCATGTGCCACCACGGGTCCGCGGGCTGCCGCGGCGGCCTCGCGGAGGAGAACCTGGAGAAGGCCATCCACGCCCTCGCGACGCACGTCGACGCGCTGCTCATCACGGAGTGGCTCGCGGCGCCGGGGCAGATCGAGTGGCTCGCGCGGAAGTTCTGCTTCGCGACGGACGGGCGCGGCGGCTTCGACGGCGCGACGGCGCCGTCCTGGTGGCATTTCCCCAACGCGCGGCGCGCCGGCGGCGGGCACCACGGCCGGCGCCCGGCGGGCTGGGCGCCCGACCTCGCGGACCTGGAGCTCCTCGTGGACCTCAACTCCTGGGACCTGCGGCTCTTCGCGTCCGCGGCGGACACCGTACGACGGCGCATCCGCGCGTCCGCCGGCGCGGCCCTCGCGGACGCGCTCCCCGCGCTCGCGCCGAGCGACGCGCCGGGCCTCCGCGCGCGGCTTCGCGCCTGCCCCGCGCCGACGGACCGCAGGACGGCGTGCTAACAAAAAATTGGTGAATTAGGAGCGTCGCGGACGCACAAGAAAAAAAAGGGGCGGTCAAAAAGCGCGACGTCGCGGGCGCGCGCGGCGTCACAGGAAGGACGCGATGGCGTCGAAGACGCGGTCGTCGTCGACCGCGGCCGCGCGGACGAGGAGGGACCCGCCGGCGGCGCGGGCCCGCTTCGCGCGGCGTGCGCCGCCGTCGCCGCCTCGACAGCGCTTCCGGAGGCCCCGGAGCTCGTCGCGCCGCCGCGCCTCCGTCGCGGCCGCGGCGTCCTTCATGCGGAGCGCGGCGACGCGCACGTGGAAGAGGGAGCTGATCTTCCGCTGGGCCTCGCCCCGCTTCAGGTCGCCCGGCGCCGCCTCGCCCTGGACGCTCCGCAGCACCTCGCGCACGAGGGCGTGCTCGAAGAACACGACCCACCGTTGGTGGATCGACGACGACGCGTGCTCGTATTTCTCGGCGTAGGACAGGGCGAGCTCGAAGGCGGCGTCGTCCTTCGACGGGGCCATGGCCTGCGCGTCGCCGAGGAGCTCCTGCGTGCTCGACGAACCGGCGCATCCCACGGGCAACGGGGAGTGTACCATCATTGTTCTGTAAGAATGTCCAACTTCCGTCCGGATCGATCATCAAGCGCTTCGTGTTCGAAACCAAAGTTACCGCGTTGGTGTTGAACACAAGATGATTTTGCCAGCGCAGAATGCTCATTTCGCCGGGGGTCATTTCAAAACGCGTCCCCGGGGCCCCGGCGGCCGACCCGCGACACACGAGCGTGGGCTCTTTCGTATATATCACAGCGGTGGGAGGGGCCCGCGCGTCGAGCGGCGCGCCGGCCGTCCGAATCTCCCCCCGGCCATCGCCGAGCGGTCCCCTTCGGAGAGAGCGGGCCGCTCAGCTTTGGATGAGGGGCGCCTTCTCCGTCGGTTTTCTCGGTCTCTTGATGCAGCAGCAGACCGTCTCCTCGGCCTGGCGGCCCTCCGTCTCGAGCGGGCTCTGCGCGGGACGCGGCGGAATTCGAAGCGCGAGGGGGCCTCCGGCGCGGCGCGCGCGCGCGCGCGGGTTCGGGGCGGCGGCGCCGCGGCGGGGGCGACGGCGCGCGACGAAAGTCGGGGGCGCGGACGACGCACCTTCTCCAATTCTTGCTGGCGCACCTTGTTGAGGCCCGCGACCCACTCCTCGGCGCTCGTCGCCGTGTCGGCGCGCATGAGGTAGCCCGGGTGCGCGTTGTCGGCGGACACGGGCACGATGCAGAAGAGGCCCGCGATGCCGTTGTCCACGAGCTTGATCTCGCGCGTCTTCCTCAGGTCGAGCATGTTGATCACGCGCGCCTGGGCGGACTCCGCGGGGCACGCCTGGTAGCTGTAGAGCACGTGGCGGTTGACCTCGAGCCAGCGCCGCACCCACTTGTCGTTCTGCTTCACCTTGCGGAGGACCCAGCCCGACGTCATGGCGAATGGGACGACCGCGCGCGGACCGGGGCGCGGAAACGGCGGTGGCGGAGCAGGCCTATCGCGAGTGGCCGTGGGCTGCGGATCCAGACAGCGGGCTGCACTAATGTAGTACGTTCAATATAGTTACTTGCACGTCAACACTGCGAGCTCGAGTTCAAGGCGAGCTCTGGGAGCGCGGCGCAGGACGCTGCTCGAGCGCAAGCGAGCTTTGGGAGCGTGGCAGAGACGCTGCCCGAGAGAGCGCGATGGCTAAAAAGAAGAAGGGCGGCAAGAAGCGCGGCGGCGGCGACGCGGGCAGCGCGACTGCTGCGGACACGGGCGGCGACGCGGGCAGCACTGCCGCTGAGGACACGGGTATGTCCGAATTCTTCGAGGACCATCCCCTAAAACCGGGGCAGCAATATCTGCCGAAGGACAGAGACCCTGCAAAGCGCGCCAGGCGGGCAGAGCTCGTCCTCTACGCCGAGCGCGAGCTCGAGGCGCTGCGCGCGCGCCAGGGCGGCCGCCTGACGGCGGAGCAGCGCACGGACAAGTGGCAGCTCGACTTCCGGCTCAAGTGCTTCCGGGAGAAGATGAAGGTCGACGACGCACCGACCGACGTGCCCCAGTTCGCCATCGCGCCGGCGCTCTGCGACGAGATGGTCGCGTCGCTCCACGCGCAGCTCTTCGACGGCGACCACGTCTACCTCGTGAACGGCCGCTCGAAGACCTTTGAGACGCTCGCCGAGCTCGAGCGCTGCAAGGTGCGCGCGAATCTGAGCTTCGGCGCCGGGGACTGGGCCGGCGCCGTCGACGGCTACTCGGCCGTGCTCGCCGTCCTCGGCCGCGCGGGGCGCCGCGAGGAGCGCGCGCCCGCGGACGAGCCCTTTTACGGGCCGACGCTCGCGACGACCTACGCGAACCGCGCGGCCGCGCTGCTGCGCGTCGCGGACCACGCGTCGGCGGTGCGGGACTGCCTCGACGCGCTGCGGCTGCCCGCGCTCCACGACGCGCCGGCGGTCAAGGCCAAGGTGCTGCGGCGCCTCGAGGCCTCCCAGAAACCGCCGTCGGAGGCGGCCCTGGCGGCCGCGCGCGAGCGGAAGCGCGCGGCGAAGCCCCGGCCCGCGCCGGACGCGGCGGAGGTCGACCTGCTCGTGCAGGCGTCGCGCGAGCACCCCGCCGCGAAGCCGCTCGCGCGCGAGACCGCCGAGCGGCTCGTGGCGCTCTGCGGCGGCTTCCCCGGCGCCATGACGGTGATGAGTCTCTACGCCGCCGACAACCCCTACGCGGAGAAGCGCGCGCTCGCGCGCAACGTGCTCGGGCACGGGTCCGCGGTCGTCGACGAGGCGGACCTCGACGAGCTCGAGGGCTTCTTCGACGGCGCGGCGGAGCGGCGCCTCGCGCGCGAGGCGGAGAAGCGCGAAAACGCCGCGAAGAGGGACGAGGCCCTCGCCGCCGTTGCGGCGGACGAGCTCAGACGCGACGCGGCGGCGCGCGGGCGCCGGCGACCTCTCCGAGGAGATGGCGTTGGCGCTGGACTGCGCGGAGGTCTTCTGGAGGAAATTGGGCGAGGCCAACGAGGGCGCGGACTGCGGCGACCCGGAGACCTCCGAGCGCGCGCGCCACGCGGCGCGGCTCGTGGCGGGCGCCGTCGAGCCGCCGGCGGGCGTCGAGCCGCCGCTCGTCGGCGCGCCGGCGCCCGCGGAGCGCGCGCCGCCGACGCCGCCGTCGCTCGAGACGCTCGCCGCGGACCGCCTCGCGGCCGCCGGCGTCGACCGGGGCGCGCTGCGGGCCGCGGGCGTGCCCGACGCGGCGACGGCGGCGACGCCGAAGGCGGCCGCGCCGGAGAGCCGGCAAGCGAAGCTCGCGACGAGCGCCGCCATGTACGCCGAGAAGGAGGCCGCCGAGCGGGGCAAGGCCGCGCTCGCGGCGGCCGTGCCCGACGACGACGTCCGCCCGAACACTTTGAACGAGTCCGCGGACTTCCGGCGCGAGGCGCTCGCGCGGAAGCGCCAGGAGGCCTTCCTGGCGTCGTCGGCGCACTGCGGCCAGGTCGTCGACGACCTCTGGCACGTGTCCCTCGTCGCCGGCGCGGGCTCGTCCGCGGCGCTCCACCCGGCCGCGGCGAGGATGCTCCCGATGTCGCGCGCGGCCGAGTTCCGGCCGCCGCGCTACGAGGTCTGCGCGGCGCCCGTGCCGCGGCCGGCGCCGCGCGACGTCCGCGGGTCCGTCTTCGGCGCCCGCCCCGCGGCCGACCGCGTCGACCTGCCGCCGCCGCTCGCGTCGCGCCACTTCGACGACGACCACGCGTCCGACGCGCGCGACGTCGCGCTCCGCCTGGTCCTCCTCGAGGCCGCGCGCCTCCGCGGCGGCGTGCCGAAGACGCTCGTCTTCGGCCCCTGCGGCGCCCTCGAGCTCTCCGGCGTCGTCCGGCTCCGCTCGCGCTTCGTCGACGACTTCGTCCGCGGCGTCCTCCGCGTCGGCGCGTTCCGCCTCGAGGGCTGGATCGAGGGCAGCATGGGCGGGCCGACGCTCAACTGGGGCACCTTCGACGATGCGGCCCACGACCGCGCGGCCGAGCGGCGGCGGCGCGAGGCGCGGGGCGACGGCGGGGAAGCGGAGGCCGCGTTCGTCGAAAACCTGGCGCGCCAGGGACAGCGCCGACGGAACGCGGGACTCGACATCGATGGGGAGGGATCGACCGAACACGAGGACGAGGACGACGCGGCCGAGCGACCGTCGTCGCCGGCGTCGTCGGGCGGCGAGTCCCTCGACGAGGAAGACGTCGCCTTCGCGAACTGGCTCGCCGGGACGCGCTCGCCCGCCGTGCATCGCCCGTAAAAGTGCTAGCTCTTAGTCTCCAGGATGTCGTCCTCCGTTTCCAGGGCCGCGACGTCGTCCTCGAGGTAGCCGTAGGTGACCTTCTCCGGCTCGCCGGCGACGAGGTCGTAGAGCGCGTAGGTCGCCTTCGGCTCGCGCTCCTCGAGGTCCGCGACGGGCTCGCGGAGCCTCGACGCGAGCGCGGCGGCGAAGGCGTCGTCGTCGAGGCGCTCGAACGTCGGGCCTCCCGGCGAGTCCCACCGGTCGTCGAACGTGTCGCTGTTGAACTCCGGCTCCGCCGCGAGGTCCCAGGCCTTCTCCGCGTCGTCGCTCGGCGTCTCGGCCGCCGCCGCCTCCTCCACGGAACCCCTCCTGATGACCACGAGCCGCAACGCGCGCTTTTTGGTTCCGGACCGCGACGCGGCGTCCGCGACCGCGGCGGCGACGGGGATCGCGTCCGCGAGCGACCAGGGCGCGGGCTCCTCGAACCGCGGGAACGCCAACCCCCGCTCTTCGGCCACGTGGTGGAGCTCGGCCGAGAGCAGCTCGTCGGCCTCCGTCGCGCCGGCGCCGATTGCTTTTGCGCGCCACCGCCGCGGCGCTCCTGCCGGGTCGACGTGCAGCACCGACGCGCCGCGGCCCCGGAACCAGCCCGCGGCCAAAAAGGCGCAGCCCAGGGGCCGCGCCGGCCGGTCCTCGGGGTCGTCGCTGCCGCTGAAGAGGCGGTCGAAGCCGTCGAAGGCGCACGCGGCGTCGGCGACGGCCTCGGCGACGACGTCCGCCGTCGGCGTGATGCCGTACTTCATCCACCAGCTCACGGCGGCGAGCCGCGCCTTGCCCACGGCCTGGCGCGCGTCGCCGGAGAGGCCGCTGTGGCCCAGCGCGACGTTCGGCGCGATCTTCGCGATCTTCTCCGCCTCGCCGTCGTCGCCGGAGGCCCAGCTCGGGCCCTCCGCGGGGCCGCCGCACGACGCGAGGACGCAGCCGTCGCAGGCCTCGATGGCCAGGACCTATAGAGTGGACGTGCGTTACAGTTGCGACGTCTCCAGCGCGTCGGGCGCCGCCGCGCGCGAGGCCGCCGCGCTCCGCCGCCTTCATGGCGTACATGATCTGCTTGAGGCGGTTGTCCGGCCCTTCGCCGGTCGCGCCGCGTGCGACGAGCGCGACGAGAACGACGAGGCGACGCATACTGCGCAAGCGTGTTGCGTTACGCTGCGCGGCCTTGCTGCTAGCGGTGATGCCTGCCCATGCCTTGCCGCAGCGATGCGTCGGCGAGCCGGTTCGCGGCGGCGCTCCGGAGCGTCTTGGGGACTGGGATGCACACTGGTGCGAACAAAAACGGCTTCTAGAATGGTCCTACCCGGCGGGCGTCTGGGGCGTCTCGAAGCCCGGCGGTCGGTACGCGTTGTACTCGCCCGCGTCGCCGGATCTCACGCAGAGGTACGACATCGCGAGCAGCCCGCCGGCGGCCATCATGTAGCCGCCGGCGACGCAGGTGTACCAGGAGTCGTACTGCCTCGCGAACTTGACACCGAGCACGAAGGCGAGGCTGCCGATGAAGATGTACGTCGCCGCGCGGCCGCAGCGCGACGCGAGAAACGGAAACCGCTTGTAAACTACGGGCGCGTCGAGTTCCGCCAAGGTCGTCACGAGGCCGAAACACGCGACGTAAAAGCTCACCAGCGTGAAGACGGGATCGATCTGGTGCTTCCTCTTGTAGGTGTGCCAGCTGAACCAAAAGCCGTAGCAGCCGATGGACGTCGACGCCACGGCGCCGATCAAGCACAGGGCCTTGATCCATCGCACAACCAGGTCGCGCTTGCCGCCGAGCGGCCCCGGCGCGGACGGACGCGCGGGCTCAGCGACGGGTAGCAAGGCGTCGTCCATTAGATTACACCAGATGGGCAGCTTCTCGCGTTCAAGTGAAGTGTAACATGCCTTGCGTAAAAAAACTTCGTCGGGGCAGCCCACCTTCGGCTCCACCCGAGCTGTTGCGCCGCGGCGGCCCGCCATGGAGCTCCACAAGTTCGACCCGGAGAAGCACAAGCACCGGCGCGTCTGGGTGGCCGTGGCCGCGACGCTGCTGGCCCTCCAGGCGGCCCTCGCCGTGCGCTTCGTCCAGGTGAGCGTGCGCCAGGAGAAGCAGCGGAACCTCGACGACGAGGACTTCGACTTCCTGGGCGTCGTCTGCAACGTCGCCGCGTCGACGGCGACGAGCGGCGGCTACGCCTACTACTTCGCCGTGCCCGGCGTGACGAACCTCAGCTTCGCGTACGACAACGAGACGAGCGCCGACGCGTGGGCCGCCGCGGGCTACAAGCTCTCGAAGACCATCGAGGCCGACGACGACGACCCGACGCCGGACAAGAAGGCCATCGGCGAGCTGTCCGGCTGCTGGGCGCCGAAGAAGACCGTCGACGAGACCTTCGACTGCGGCGACGACGCGGACTGCTACAAGATCTTCGACCCCGACGACGACCTCAAGCACGCCGGCAAGCACTGGAGGACGCGGGGGGTTCGCGCCCGGACGCGCCCCGGACGCGCCCGGACGCCCGGCGGACACGCCGGACGCCCGGACGCGCCCCGGACGCGCCCAGGACGCGCCCAGCAGCAGTCCGAGGCGCCCAGAGTACTCGCTGATGCGATTTGGAGACTAGCTATAGATTGACATTACTGTAGTGGAGCCAGCAGCCACCTCCCGCGGCGGGTAATGGAGCACGCGTGGCGGTCGGTGGGGGACGGGGCGGCGGTAGCCTCGACCGCGCGTCGCGCGTAGGGGGCGTGGTCGCTGCGCTGCGAGCGGTGAATTTGCGGTCGCGGCCGGCCGGCACAAGGTCCTCGCGGAGTTCCTGAGACGGGGTTCGCGCGCGCGAACCTTTTCGCCGGGTCGTGGGTCGTGGCGTCTGGTCTGAGGGTTGTTCTCTCGCCGGGCCTCGCGTCAGCCCCGGCACGCCCCGGCAGCACGCCGACGGACCTGGAGCTACGGGGCAGCCCTTGGAACGAGCAGATGATGCGGTGCGAGTCGGCGTGCGAGCGCGCGCCGCTATGGGGCGCGCCGCCGATTCTGCGGGCCGAGTTGTAGCTACGCGTTCCTGAAATGCGTAGCCTGTTCAACCAGTCCGCTGCGGGGCACGGCGACGGCCGCGGCAGCGTGTCGCAGCACAGCCAGTCGAAGCAACCGCCACTCTGCCGAGGATCGACTGTCCGAGCTGCACGTTATAATTGTGCAAGTCTTGGCGCGGCTGCCCAACGCCGGCGTATGGACGCCGCGCGCGCCCGTCGCAGACCAAGAGAACGCGCCCGCCGCTTCACCATCGCCCCTCTGAACAGCGGGTTGTCACGACGCAGGTGCTCGGGCTCGGGCAGCCCAAAGAAGCGTGCTGCCTCTGCCGTCGAGCGACGGATGCGCTGCGCGCCGCCGAAGTCCACGTCGATACAAACCCTAGGCACAAGGAAGCCTCGGTGGCCCGTGGGCGGGCGCGTGGCGCCAGTCCTTCGGCGGCCTCTACTGACGGCGACGCAAGCACCTGCGAGCCTTGCGCGCTCACCGACTCGCACGCCCGTGCTCCCGCGCATGAGTTCGCGTCCAGTGGAACTCGCACCGCGGTCGCCGTGGCCCTCTGCCGATGAGAACGCATCGCGCGGCCAACTCGCGCGTGCTCCGAAGTGCCGAGGAAGAACCGAGGCGCCGCCGTCGCGAAGGAGCGCGGCGCGTTTCGCCGCGGCTGACCGCCCCGCCCGCGGCCGAACTCTGCCGGACGCCTCCCAACTCGAGCACTCTTTCCCGCACTTCCCCCGGGAGGGGGCACTTCCCCGGCGCCCCATATCCACCCGCGGACATAAACTTTTCTGCACCGCGTCTGGCGAGACGCGGCCTGTCGACCAGCTCCGGAGCACCCACGTTCGGCTCTCGGGACCTGTCTGAGGACTCCGCATGCGTCCAGGCTGGACGCCCCCAGGACGCCCGCCGGACGCCCGGACGCGCCCAGGACGCGCCCAGGACGCGCCCGGACGCCGGCCGGACACCCCGGACGCCCGGACGCGAACCCCCCGCGTCCTCCACTGGTTCTTCTTCCGGGCCATCGGCCTCTTCTTCGGCGCCGTGGCCCTCTTCTTCACCGTGTTCCTCGTCGCCTTCTTCGCCTTCGTCAGCGGCGGCTTCCGCGCCGCGCCGGAGGGCGGCGGCGACGACGCCGAGGTCGAGCTCCACAAGGGCGCGCCCGAGGCCGAGGTGTAACGGCGTACGGAAACACGGCAAATTTTACCCCGGCGGCCATCGCCCGGCGTCCCCGCAGACCAGGTCCGCGTAGAGGGACTCGTGGGCCTTGACGGGGTCGTCGAGGGCCCGCGCGACGTCCGGCAGCGCCCGGCTCGTCCGGAAGGCACCGAGCTCGACGTCGCAGTCGCCGCCGCGGCCGCGGAGGAGGCCCGCGTCGCCGACGAGGCGGAGGAGCTCGTCCCCGTCGTAGATGTAGCCGCCGCCGTGGCCGTAGTCGTGGAAGAGCGCGTTGAGCAGGGCGGGCCCCGTCCTCCGCAGGTCGCCGTTGAAGCCGGCCATGGGCCCCGTCGTCATCGCCGCGTGGTGCGCGTCGACGAACGCGCCGGCGGGATCCGCGTACGCGGCGACGTAGAGCGCGAGGTCCGGCGTCGACAGGCGCACGACGCCGCCGCCGGCGCCCAGCAGCCGCCGCGCCTCCCGGAGGAACGCGAGCGCGCCGGCGCGGGGCACGTGCTCGATGAAGTGCTCCGCGAAGACCCAGTCGAACGAGCCCGCCGCGACGGGGAACGGCCGCGTGGCGTCGTGCTGGAGGAAGAAGCGGAGCGGCGCCGCGGCGTCGTCGACGGCCACGCGCGCGAAGGGCGCGCTCGCGCTCGTACCGACGCCGCCCGTCGCGACGCCGTCGACGTCCGTGTTCAGGCAGCCCGCGGGCAGCCCGAGGCCCGAGCCGACGTGGAGGCCCCGCAGGCCCAGCAGCCGCCAGGCGCCCGCGTCGTCGCGCGCGGGCAGCGGCAGCAGCGCGAGCTCCGGCGGCGACGGCGCCGCCGCCGCGACGACGCACGCGAGCGCGGCGCACCGGCGCATCATCTCATTGGGGAGATTCCCCAACCGCCCTTCTCGGGCGTCAACGAAAGAGTTGCCCCGCAAATACGGAACGAACTGAAATCTTGGCCCTCGTCGGCCGCCTCTCCACCACACAACGGATCGGAGCTCGCGCGCGGCGCAGGTGACTTTGTTCGCCGACGTTGGGGCAGCCCCGCGCTGCGGCTCCGAGCGTTTCTTTTCGAGTTCGCCCGCCGGCGCCGACCGACGCGGCGCCGCTTCGAGTCGTCGGCGGGTGCCGTGCGCGTCTCCGCTCGTCGCGCGGCGCGGTGCCATGGGGCGCATCTCGTCGCACGACTTTGGGTCCATGGACGACAAGCTCTGGCTCCTGGAGAACCTGTTCAAGACGCAGCAGACGCAGGCCGAGAAGGTGCCGGAGCTCAAGACGACGGACCTGACGAAGCTCGCCGAGGCCTTCCAGCCCGTGACCTACGCCGCCGACGACGTCGTCATCCTCGCCGGGGACGAGGACGAGTCGCACGCGCGGCTCGTGCTCTTCCGGACGGGCGGCGCGGAGGTCAACGCGGCGCTCCTCGACGACGACCACGCCGACGCCGACGGCGGCAAGCGCAAGTCCATCAAGAAGAACAAGCGCATCACGCGGCTCAAGTCGCCGTTCTACGTCGGCGAGGGCTGGATCCTCACGGGCAACACGCCCAAGGCGTCCGTCAAGGCCACGGGCACGGCGGAAGCCTATGCATTACCCAAGGAAGAGGCCAAGCGCCTCACGTCGGCGGGGAACACGTCCATCAAGCTCATCCAGCGCGACCTGAAGATCTGCGCGTTCGAGCGCGCGCACCTGCACGGCTTCGTGAACACGCTCTTCCAGAAGAACCTCGACGACGACGATTTGATGGCGGCGTTTGATGGCTACGGCAAGGAGGCGTTTTGCACCGAGAGCTTCGACTTCTGCCGCGAGGTGCACGCGTTCAAGAGGGACGTCGTGGGGTTCGACTTTCCCCTCCTCTAAATCGCGGCTCGCGAAGATCTCCGAGGCCTACTTCCAGTCGGGCATCCTGAACCTGAGCGCGAAGCAGCGCAAGGCCCTGGACAAGGCCAAGGACGACGCCGAGGCCCAGGGCGACTCGAAGATCCTCGTCGAGGGGCTCGAGAACCCGCTCCAGCAGGTCTACAAGGAGATCCAGCAGTCCCAGATCACGCCCTTCATGAAGTCGAAGCACTACGACGACTTCCTCGCGAAGAAGTTCCCCATCCCCGTCGTCCGGCGGACGCTCCTCGTCAGAGCGGCCAAGGGCGGCGGCGGCGGCGGCAAGGACGACTCCGGCGCGTGCGTCGTCTCCTAGGGACGCGGCTAACCCCGGACGCGAAAATTCCCCCGGACGTGAAAATCCGATCGTAGACGGGCGCGCGCCCCGCCCCCTTAGCCGCAGGCGCACTTCTTGGGCTTGGCGTCGTCGGGCGAGATGACGAGGTTCGCGCCGCCGCCGGGCGCGCCGGCGTCGGAGGACGCGGCGGTCTGGAGTTTCCGTCGCACGATCTTCGCGGCGAGCTCCTCGAAGGCCGTGGCCACGTTGACGTTCGTCTTGGCGGACGCCTCGTAGTGGTCGACGCCGTACTCGTCCGCGAGCGCGGCCGCGTCGGCCTCGGGCACCTGGCGCTTGTCCGCGGGCACGTCGCACTTGCAGCCGCAGAGCGCCACGTCGACCTCGCCGCGCTTGTGGCGGTTGATGTCGCCGACCCAGGACCGCACGTGGTCGAACGACGCGGAACTCGCGACGTCGTAGCACACGACGAAGCCGTCGGCCTTGCCGAAGAAGTTGGCCGTCAGCGACCGGAAGCGCTCCTGGCCCGCCGTGTCCCAGATCTGGAGCTTGACGTTCTGGTCGTCGATGGTCACGAACTTGTCCCGGTAGTCGACGCCGATCGTCGTCATGTACTTGGTGCTGAACGTGTCCTCGTCGTACCTGCGGCGACGGGGGTCGCGGGTTCGAATTGTGTGTTGTGTTGTGTCGTGACGCACCGCACGACGAGCGACGTCTTGCCGACGGAGCTGTCGCCGATCATGAGGATGCCTGCGGGGCGGTCGTGAGGGGCACCAGGGCGTGGCGCGGCGGGGGCGCCGCGGCGCGCGGATCACCATGCGGCTCTTCTTGTCGGCCATGGCGCGTTATAAAGGTGGGTTCGCGGCGTGGTTAGTGTGCTTGTGTGTGTCGTGTGGGTGCGAGCGGTCGGATCCAGGCGCCACGAACAGGCGACGCGGCGTCCTCCAGCTCCACTCCGCCACAGGCACCACCCGCTCAAATCCCAAAACCCCGGGGCCCGGCGACGGCGCCGCGGGTCCCGCAGCGAAGCGAGGGCGTGCCGAAGCGTCCGGAGCCGGGTGCCACAACAGGCAGTGAGGCCTCTCTCACCGGGTCGAGACGCGCGACTTCCCACACCCGGCGAGCGCCGCGAGGCGCCGACGCGGCGCGGTGGCGTCCACGACTCCCGCGGCACCAGAGTCCCGCCCGGCTCGCCGGGGTCCCGGCCCGACAGCGCGACGCGCCGATGGCCGCTCGAGCATCCTCGCGCCAGAGCGAACCCGCGCCGCCAAATAGCAAGCCCAAACCGACGCAAAGAGGTTGTGGATCAGCATGGTCGGGGCGGCGCGTCGCTCGCCCGCGCCGCCAAATAGCAAGGCCAAGCCAACGCGAAGAGGTTTTAAATCAACATGGTCGGGGCGGCGCTCCTTCTTGGTGCTTGCGCGGGCGCGCGCCGTGGGCGGACGGGGCGCGGACGAACGGGAGGCTCCCGCCCGCCGTGGGGTCCGCGAGGGACGCCGCCTAGAGGCAGCCCGGGGCGCCGGGGACGTCTCCCGGCTTCTTGTTGGCCTCGATCTCGGCCATGATCTCCTTCTCGGCCATCATCGCCGCGAAGTCGACGTCCGGGCGCTGGGGGTCCTTGTACTTGCCCTCGCCGGGGAAGTAGCCGGAGCAGTCGCAGGCGTTGCCCGTGGGGTCGCGCTCGAACCTGCGAGCGGCGCGGCGGGTTGCGAAGAGCGCGCGCGCGGCGGCGCCGGACCGAGTCGGCTCGGAAAATCGTCGGACGCGGGCCCGCGCGGGTTGAAGTTCGTCTCGGCGCGGGGGGAGTTGGGGTCCCAGGCGCCCCAGACGTCCTTCTTGGCGGCCATGTCCCACATCTGGCCGTCGTACTTGCCGTCGGCGTAGACGACGGTGGCGGCCTTGGGGAGCGCCTTGGTGGGGGCGAACGCCGCGACGGGCGCGACGAGGAGGGCGAGAGAGAGCTTCATCGTGTCTGCGAGGGGCGCGGGGGTCGGGGGGGAAGCGGCGCGGGCTGGGAGGCCGCGCGGCGGGCGGGCGCGCGGGTGCAAAGGACGCTGCCGTCGCACCTTGCTTGGTGGTCAGTGCGTCGATTGCTGTCGTCACATCAAGGTCTCAGGATCGGGATAGAGAGAGTTTTGTGGCAACATGGACCGCTCGTATCCGCGTTGGGTACCCATCGTGGTTTTGGGCTGCCGCGGCGAACGACGCCGGCGGCGGTGGCCCGCGCGCGCCGGACGTCTTCGCGGGGCGGCGCCCACCCTACAACACCGGCATCGATGATGGACCTGCAGAAGCCGGGCCTCTTCGTCCAGACGGGCCCGTCGACGCCGCGCGACGCGCACCACGACTGGGACGAGGAGGCGCGCAAGCTCTTCCAGCGGCTGAACATCGACGCGGGCGGCGGCCGCGACAAGTACCGCAACGTCGACGCCGTCTACTGCCACCCGACGACGGGCGCGAAGCTCTTCATCGGCAACCAGACGGCCGCGCGGTCCGAGAGCGTCCTCGTCGGCGAGGCGATCTTCCACGTCGTCAACTGCCAGGACGCGTCGTCGGCCAACTTCTTCGAGGGCGACCCGCGCTTCCACTACCGCCGCTTCCCCGTGTCCCACTGGTGGCAGCACGACGGCATGGACGCGCCCGACGGCGTCCTCAAGTTCTTTGAGGACGGCTGCCACGCGTGGATCGCGGACGCGCTCGCCGGCGGCCACAACGTCATGGTCCACTGCCTCGCGGGCGCCCACCGCGCGGGCACGACGGGCGTCTCCTTCATGATGCGTGCGGCACCGCCGCGTCCCTCCTTCGTTCTTTTTCTTTCGGAGTCTTCGCTCTTTAGGCGAGGGCCGCTTCGACACGGCGACGGCCATCAAGCTCGCCAAGTTCCAGCGGCCCATCGTCGACCCCTTCGGCCAGCTCCACGAGCTCCTCATGCGCCTCGAGGCCGCGTACACGGCCAAGGGCCGACCACCCGTGGCGCCGAACGCGGACGAGCCGTCCTCATGACCTCGCCCCGCGCGCGCGCGGCGGGCGGCCGCCGCGACCTTTACATAGCCAAGTCGCCGTGTAGTTTTCGGGGCGACGGCGCGGCGTGGCGGCGCACGGCGTTTTTGCCACTTCGGCAAGCGGCGCGCCTCCCGAGGACCCCCGGCGCGGCCTCGGAGCGGAGAGGTCCTCGTCGAGCGGGAACCAGAGCTCGAGGTCCTTGTCGAGCGGGAACCAGAGCTCCTGCCTCGTCGTCCCGGTGCCAGACGACGCCCCACCGCAACTTCAAAACAAGCACCATGGCCAACAAATCCGCGACGGCGATCCTCGTCGACGCCAAGGCGCTCCGCCGCGACCACGGCGACGCCATCCTCGAGGCCGCCGTCGAGGTCGCCAAGTACTTCGCCCTGGGCCGCGGCGGGAACCCGCCGAAGACCAACGAGGTGAGCGTCGCGGCCTTCAACACGGCGGACTCGGTGAATCCGCTCCAGGCCCGGGACCCGGACCAGGGCCGGCACGTGACCATGGAGCAGCGGCTCGAGAAGCCCGGGCCGAACGTCTTCCGGCTCCTCTCCCGGCCGCCGGGCGAGTGGCCCGCGGCGGGCGCCGACGACGAGAGCGGCGCCGTCGACGGCATCATCTACGCCGTCGACGAGATCAAGGCGCGCGTCGCGCAGCTCAAGTACGCGAAGCGCGTCTTCGTGCTCACGGACGACCGCTTCGAGCTCGCGGACGCCGACGGCATGGACGGCGCGGTCGCCGAGTTCAAGGGCTGCCTCGACTACGCGGTCAAGACGGAGGGCTTCGGCTTCCACGCGCTCGTGGTCGGGGCTGCGCTCTCCGACGGCTGCGAATGGCTCCTCAAGGCGGCGACGAAGATCGCCGCTAAGAAAACGAGCGGCTCCTTCGACCTCTGCGGCCCCGCGGACGCGGCCGTCGTCGCCGCGGAGGCGTGCGGGCGGCTCGGCGCCGCGACGCGCGCGGGCAAGATGCAGATCCGGCTCCTGGGCCTCGCCGTCGACGTCAAGGCCACGAAGCTCGTCAAGGCCGCGGCGACGCCGCCGCTGAAGAAGGAGGCCGCGGAGAGCGGCGGCGACGTCGCGCGGTCGACGGCGAACGCGGTGGCGGGCCAGACGGACGACGTCCCCGACGAGGACATCGTCAAGGGCTGGATGTACGGCGGCGAGTACCTGCCGACGCCCGACAACGCGTCCAGCGGCCACGGCCGCGAGGCCGAGGACGACGCGGGCGAGGCGTGCCGCGTCCTCGGCTTCGCGGCCGAATCGAGCCACGACGTCATGACGTCGCTCGGCGACGCGCTCCGCGTCCACGCCGCCGACGGCGACGCGCGCGGCGCGGCCTTCCTCGCGGGGCTCGCGCGGGCCCTGACGTCCGCCGGCGCCGTCGCCGTCTGCCGCTGGCGCAACACCGCGCGGAAGAAGGAGGAGGACCTGCGGCTGCTCGTCCCGGACCGCGCCGACCCGGAGGCGCTCGTCGCGCACTGTGTGGAAATCAAATCTTCAACCCGACTTTAATGTGCGCGTAATCGAACGAATTGCGCCGGATTCTTCGGCTCTGCTTCGAGAACTCGACGAGAGCGATCGATTCGTCCAAAAATCAGCCGAATCGACTTCGATGACCGAGCTAGAGAATTTCAAAGTTTGGTGGGGACGTCCCAAACCAGTGGTTGATTTTCACACAGGTCGCGCACCGCGCGCCCTTCACGGACGACCTCCGGAGCGTCGCGGACCTCGCGCCCCTCGACCTCGCGGCGCCCGAGTTCGCGGCCGCCGCGCGGGGCATGGTCGCGCGGCGGACGCTGCCGCCGGACGCCGTCGCGGCGCTCCTCGCGACGAACCACCCGGGCGTCGCGACGTGCCAGGACCTGCTCGTCGCGCGCGCGGTCGGCGGCGCGCCGGACGAGGCCGGCATGGCCCGCCGCAAGAAGGCGCGCTACGCGCGGCTGGCGCCGGCGCCCGTCGACACGGGCGACGCCGACGACGCCTGGGGCGCGGCGCTGAAGCGGACGCTCGAGTCCGCCGCCGCCGCCGCCGCCGCGTCGACGAAGAAGAAGGAGCGCTGGGCCGCGGCCGCGCCGCCGGACGACGGCGCCGACGCGGCGCCCGCGGCCGACGCGCCCGCGGCCGCGGCGCCCGTCGCCATCGACAAGCACGACGCCGCGGCGGACTTCGCGCGCCAGATGGCCGCCGCCGACGCGCCGCGCGCGCCCC
>NW_008705563.1:878011-919168 GCF_000186865.1 Aureococcus anophagefferens
CGACCTCCAGGAGAAGCGCGACGAGCTCCCGGACTTCGACGACGCGCTCGCGGCCGCGGCCGCGGCGACGCCCTTCGCGGCGGCCGCCGGGGCGGGCGACGCGCCGCCGCCGGCCGCCGCCGCGCCGCCGCCGGCCGCCGCGCCCATGGACGTCGGCGGCGACAGCGACGACGACGACTTCGCGTAAGTTCAGACATTTGAGGCGGATTCTTAGCGCGTCTAGGCCCGCTTGCGCTTCGCTACTCGCGTCGCGATCGAGTCGGGAGGCTGAAGCGATTTGAGCTCCGCGACCGCCGCGATGGCTTTCTCGTCGCCCTTCGCGGCCGCGCGCGCGTACCAGCGCATTGCTTCCGCGAGGTCCTTTTCGACGCCAAACCCGTCTTCGAAGAACTGTGCCAGCTTGGTTTCCGCCTCGGTGAAGCCTTGATCTGCGGCGAGCTTTATGAAACGGAAGACCTCGTCGCGGTCGCCACTAGTTGTCGACAAAATGTGTGCCACATTTATTTGCGCCACACTGTGACCACGAGCTGCTGCTTGACGATTGAGCTCCAGCGCCTTCTCGGTGTCCGCTGTCACACCCTCGCCACGAAGAAACAGCATCGCAAGTCTTACCTTCGCGTCCACGTCGCCGAGTTCCACGGCGCGTTTGTACACTAACGCGGCAACGCACGCATTCTTCGGATAAACCGCCGTACTCAAACAGCTCTCCGAGGTAGCTTAGGGCCTCCGGAACCTCTTTTCCACGTGCGCTTGGATATAGGACTGAAACTCTGAGTCGGTAACGGGGGTCGGTTCCCGACACAAAGGACACGCTGCATTGGTGAGAGCGAGTTTGTCGGAGCACGTTCCGCAAATCTTCCGCATGCAACAGACGTGCGCAAAAAGTTGGCCGTTCACATCCCAATCCTCTAAACAGCATGGGCAAAAGGTTCCATCGCGCGCCGACGCGTGCGCCATGCCCTTCAAAAGCACTTTTGCCTGAGCTCGCCGAACCGGGCTGACACGGAAGGCGCCCGCCTCGGGCTAGACGATCTCCCCGACTCCTGTTATCTCCGCGCCCGCTCGAAGACGCGGATGTCGAGGTCGCTCGTGACCGCGTCGTCCGGGTCGAGGCTCGACCGCCGCGACGAGGGCGCGGAGGACCCGTTCGACGGCCGCCGCTGCGGCCCCCCGCCCGGCCGCGCCTCGCCGAGGAGGTCGAGGGCGAGGGCCACGGGCTTGTGGTCCGACGTCGTGAGCTTCGGGTGGCTCGCGTAGGAGATGAGGTGCGACTCGAGGGCCGTGCGGTAGAGCACGCGGTCGCACCACGCGGGGACGCGCTTCCGGTTGTACGTCTCCTCGACGACGCCGCGCTTCACCTTGAAGGTCGGCGGGAAGTCGCAGCGGGGCAGCTCCCAGCCGGCGACGACGGACTCCGCCGAGGAGTGGTCCCGGGCGAGCTCGTCGGCGGCGTAGTGCTTCGCGTAGTCCCCGTTCTTGACGTCGTCCGCCACGCTCTTCGACTCGAGGTCCCCGGTCAGCCGGAAGTTCATGTCGCCCGTGAGCACGGCCAGGTCCGCGTCGTCCATGGCCGCGTCGTCCCGCGCCTTCTGGAGGATCGTCGCCAGGGCCTCGCGGCGGTCCGCGAGGAACTGGTCGCCCTCGTGCGCCGGCAGGTGCACGCCCACGGCCGTGATCTTCCGCCGCTTCATGGCCGCGCCGGCGCCGTGGAGCAGCACGGCCTCGATGTGGTCCCCCGCGCCCCGGGCCCGCGCCGGGGCCACGGCGAAGGACGAGATGAGGCCGCCCTTGTTGCCGAGCACGCCCGTGTGCATGTCGTTGTTCGTCACCTTGCCGCCCGTCCGCGCGACGGCCGTGGCGAGGGGCTCCAGGGACACGAGGGCCTCCTTGTGAAAAATCAACAAACGCATCTGGCCCCACTTGCAGGACGCGCCCTCGGCGTAGGCGAAGCCGCGGTTCTCGAGGCAGTCGACGAGCCGCGTGACGACGTCGACGCACACCAAGGCCTTCCGCTGGCTCGCCTTGAGCGCCGGGTTGAGCGCGAGCTCCCGCTCCATGCGCTCCCGCTTCTTCCGCTCGCGCCGCTTCTTCCGCCGGTCCCAGAGCAACGGCACGGCCATGAGGCAGCCCGCGCAGCACAACCAGGACCCCGCGACGACGGACGTCGCGGCCGCGCGCGCCTCGATGCGCTCCCGGCCCTCGTCCGTAATATAATGGGCCTCCTGGAGCGCGATGACGACGACGCTCGCGTCCCGCGTCGCGCCCCGCAGCCACTCGTCGATCTCGTGCGGCTCGACCATGGTGTTCCCCACGTTCCACGTCGCCACGAAGACCTCCATCGGGAGGAGTCTAGGGGCAGCCCCTGGGTGTGTGCTGTGTTGCGTGGAAGGTTGGTGGTGAGTTTCTGTGTTGGCTCAGGCGCGCGACGCGATCGGACGACGACGCGGCATCAGATGATGCGCAAACTTCGGTCAAGACCGAATTGCACGCCGGGTAAGCGTTTGCTTCTTGCATGTCAAGTTGAAGATTGCCGAGCTCAGTCGATGTGAGGTGTTTTCAGGCATCATGCTTCTTCGGCGCCCCGCAATGACGCTGCTCCTGTTCGCAGCAGCATCCGCGCTGCAACCGCGAACGGCGCACCTCGGCGCCGCCGGATCCCTCGCGGACGCGTCCTTCGCGGCCCTCGGCGGCGGCGACATCATGGCGGCCCTGGAGGCGCGCTGCCGCGGCGGCCGCGGCCGCGAGCGCTTCCGCGGCGACGCGTCGGCGCACTTCGCGACGAGCGCCGCGGACGCCGAGGCGCTCTACGCGACGGCGGCGGCGGCGCGCGCGGCGAAGCACAAACTCGAAGGCTTCGTCGGCGCGAGCCTCGACGACGCCGTCCTCGACGCCGCGGCCGACGGCGAGGCGCTGGACGCGTCTGCCCTCGTCGCCGCCGCGGACGCGACGGCGGCCGTCGACGCCGCGGGCGCGTGGGCTGCGGGCATCGAAAACGCGCTCGGCCCGCTGTGCCGCGACCTCGTGTCCCACAGAGAGTCCGCGGTCTGCCTCGACCTCGCGCGCGCCTTCGAGGTCGAGGACGGCGCGCGCGTGCCCGTGCTCGACGACGCGTCCTGCGCGCCGCTGCGCGCCGCGCGCAAGCGCGTCGCCGCGGCGCAGCGGAAGCTCGCGGCCGCCGTCGCGGAACGGAGGGTCGAGGACCCGCAGCTCTTCGAACTCGAGAAGCACACGTACGTCGTCAGCGTCGCCGGCGCGACGCCGCCGAAGAAGCTCGGGCGCAAGGTCGGCGCGTCGCGGAGCGGCAAGTCGTCCTACGTCGAGCCCGCGGCCTGCGCGGCGGCCGCGGACGCCGTGCGAGCCGCGGAGCGCGACGCCGCCGCCGCGGAAACCGCGCGGCTCCGCGAGCTAACCGCGGGCCTCGGCGCGCGGGCCGCGCCGCTGCGCGCGTGCCTCGAGAGCCTGGCGGCCGTGGACTGCGCCCTGGCGCGGGCGGACCTGGGGGACGCGTGGCGCGGCGCGCCGGCGGACGTGCGCGCGGAGTCGCTCGAGCTCTTTGACGCGCGGCACCCGCTGTTGGCGCTCCGCGGCGACTGCCGGCCGCTGCGGTCCGCGGCGTTAGCGCGGGGGACGGCGACGGTCGTCTCCGGGCCCAACGGCGGCGGCAAGACCGTCGCGCTTAAGACCTTTGGCCTCTTGGCGCTCCTGGCGGCCGCGGGCGTCGACGTGCCCGCGAGAAAGGCGAACGTCCCCGTCTTTCCCGCGGTCCTCGCGGACGTCGACGGGTCGAGCCGGGCCGCGTTCCCGGGAAACAGCACCTACGAGGCGCACCTGCGGTTCGTCGCGGCCGCGGCGCGGCGGCCGGGGTGCCTCGTGATCATGGACGAGCTCGGCGGCGGCACGGACCACGCCGAGGGCGCCGCGGTCGCGCGCGCGACGCTCGAGAAGCTCTCGGAGCGGGGCGGCGCGGCGGTCTGCGCGACGCACCACGGCGCGCTCAAGGCGCTCGCCGGCGAGCCGGGCTTCGCGTCGCTCGCGTTCCGCGTCGACGGCTCGGGATCGCCGACGTTCGACGCGGTGGCCGGCGCGCCGGGCCGGTCCGACGCGCTCGCGGCGGCGTCGCGCTGCGGCGTGCCCGACGCCGTGCTCGACCGGGCGCGGGCGATTTTAGACGCGGGGCCCGCCGCGCCGCCCGCGGAGGTCTCCGACGAGCTCTGGGCGGCGCTCGACGGCGCGCGGCGCGACGCGGAGCGCGCCGAGGCCGCGGCGTTGGACGCGCGGCGCGACGCGGAGTCGGCGGCGGAGGCCGCGCGCCGCGAGCTCGCGAAGGCGACGGCGGACGCGTTGAAGCGGGCGACGCGCGCGCGGAAGAACATCGAGGCGCGCGAGCGGCGCCTCGAGGCCCTGTTCCAGGACCTGCGGCGCGCGGGCGGCGACGCGGTGTCCGTCGTCGGCGACACCATCGCCGCGGCCCGGGTCGCGCGGCGCGCGTCTCAGCACGACGCGCGCGACGCGCTCCTCGCGGCCCACGGCCTCGCGCCGCCGCCGTCCGTCGCGCCGGGCGACCGCCTCGTCTTGGTCGCGCACGTCGACCCCGAGACGGGCGACGTGACGACGCTCGCCGGCGACGTGTTGCGCGTCGACGGCGACGACGTCGCCTTCGAGACGGCCGTCGGCCAGGTCGTCGACTGCAAGGTCGCGGATCTGGCGACGTGGGCCGTGCCCGTGCTCGCCGACGGCCGCCCCCGCGACCTCGAGCCCGAGGACCTCGCGCGGACGCTGAGCCTCGCGCGGACGCCCGCGGCCGTCGGCGGCCGCGCCGCGCGCTACCTCGACGATTGATTGACATAAGTCACACTACAGGGTCCGGCGCCTCGGGCGGCGCCGCGGCCTCGGACGCGCGCTCCGATACCCGCTCCGACGCGCGCGCGAGCTCGAGCGCGGACGCGTGCCGCGAGAAGCGGAGCGGGAAGGGCCGCTGCCGCCGGAGCCGCGACGCGCCCATGAGCTTCCAGGAGCTCCGGCGCCCCGCGGACGCGCGCGTCGACCGCGCCGCCCAGGCGAGGGAGCCGCGGCCGTCGCCGTCGCCGCCGCGCCACCAGAGCTTCGCGCGGTCGACGGCACCGCCGCCCGCGAACTGGAGGTTCAGGCTGTGGAGCGCGCAGGCGCTGTTGACGTACATGTCGAGCGCCGGCCCGAGCGTCGAGCACGTCGCGAGGCCCCGCGACGTCTTGTCGTCCTCGACGAGGACGCTCTCGAGCACGATCGCCGACGCGACGACGACGCCGGACACGAAGGACACCGCGAAGCATTCGAAGTTCCGCCGCACGACCGCTCGGAGCAGCTCGTCGCTCTGGACGCCGCTCCGCTCGTCGGCCTTGCGCACGGACTCCAGCAGCGGGTTGAGGAAGAGGAAGAGGAGCGAGCCGGAGACGCCCATCCACAGGACGTAGCCGGTCCCGACGAAGCTCGCGAACCAGAAGTCGCGCTTCAGCCCGCACTCGCGGGGGCCGTTGTCCGCCGCGCGGTCCGAGAAGGGGTTGACGATCCAGCAGGCGACGCAGGCCGCGAAGCCGCAGAGGCACGCGTCCGCGAATTTTACGAGCCATCGCTCCGCGCGCGTCTTCGCGGCCGCGCGGCTCCGCGACGCCGCGAACTTCCAGCGGAAGAAGCCGCCGAGCAGCGCGTAGCCGCTCGTGTAGAGCGAGCTCACGAGCCGCGCCGCGGCCTCGCAGGCGAGCCGGCCGAAGATCCAGTTGTGGCCCGTCGAGAGCGTCGCGACGCCGCGCGCGGCCGTGAGGCCGAGGTGCAGCACCCACATGAGATGCGCGCACTGGATGCAGACGAAGAGCCGCAGCGTCTTGTTCCCGCCGCGCGCCCGGTGATCGTCGTGCCACGTCCGGAGCGTCCGGCCGTGGCCGAGCAGGATGACGATGATAACGAAGATCGCTGCGAGCACGCCGACGTCTCGAAAGCGCTTGTCCGGCGCCGCGAGGAACCAGTCGTCGTCGTCGTCGTCGTGCGGCGACCGCGGCGGCGGCTGCGGCCGCCCGGCCATAAACTATCGTTTCCTCACGCGGCCATGCTGCTGACCGCAGCTGCGCAGCCAAGGCTGCCCGAAGCCAAAGGTGAAGCTCTTCTGAGTCGATGGTGTTAGCGCAGAAGACGATGCTGGCAGCGCTATCGTGTCTGTTGTTCCTGCCGATCCTCGCGTCGTCAACGACGCCTACTGCGGCGCCGGCCCTGCCGCCGACGAGCCCACCGACGACCCCGCGCGGCGACGTCCAGCTCGTCGGCGGCATCACGGCCTACGACGGCATCCTGCAGGTGTGGTTCGACGGCGAATGGGGCACGGTCTGCGACGACTGGCCCTTCTCCGACGAGGCGGCCGAGGTCGTCTGCCAGCAGCTCGCCGGCACGTCCTTCGAATCTTGGACGAGCGACTCCGGGTCGTGCTACGACGAGATGGACGTCTCGGTGCCCATCCACCTCGACGACGTCGAGTGCGACGGAAGCGAGGCGCGCCTCTCGGACTGCGACCACAGCGGCTGGGGCGTCTCCAACTGCGTCCACACGGAAGACGTCTCGATCGTCTGCGCGTTGCCCACCGGCGTCGCCGACGCGGGCGACCGGACCTGCACGCCCGAGCTCTGCGGCGACCCCTACAAGCTCTGCGAGGAGAACGGCTTGTACTGGTGCTGCGACACGACCTCCGAATACCCCAAGTGCGGCGACTCCTGGGGCTACTGTCAGGAGGAGGGCCTCACGAAGAAGGAGAAGAAGTCCATCCTCGTCGCCGTGCTGACGACGCTCGCCGTGTTCTTCGTCTGCGTCACGGGCGGCATCGTCGCCTGCTGCGTGCTCTGCCCCGGCTGCCCCTGCCACAAGGGGTCCCAGACCATCAAGACGGCGCCCGCGGTCCTCGTGGAGACATAAAAATGTTAACGGGAGGGGACCGAAACTCACAATCCGCCGTCGCGTCAAGCGTCGGCGGCCTTGGCCTCGGCCTTGTTGAGCGACGCGCGGCGGTGGGCGCCCGCGACGGCCTTGGCCTTGTCCTGGACCGTGGGCGACGCCGGCGCGTCGAAGTGCTGCTCGTTCGTGAGGTCCGCGGGGTGGTCGGCCGTGGAGGCGATCATCGACGCGCGGCTCTCGGCGCGCTTGACGCGCTTCGTCTCCGTCGCCTCGAGCGCCTTCTGGACGGCGGCGGTGATGGGGTGGGCCGCGGCGCCCGGCGGGAGGTGGTCCGCGAGGTAGTGCGTGTGCGGCGTCGCGGGCACCGTGAGGACCGTGAGCGCCTTGGAGGGGATGGACTTGAGGAGGTGCGGCACGAGCGCGTCGAGGAGGTTCGAGTCCTCCTTGGGCGAGTGCTGCTGCACGGGCTTCGAGCAGGTCAGCCGGATGATGGGCGCGTGGTTCTCGAGCGCCGCCTTGGCCGACTTCCAGACGTAGAGGTTGTGGCCGTTGATGACGACGTAGTGCTTCGACCAGTGCTTCTTCTTGTCGTTCCACGAGTAGATGAGCTTCTGGAAGTCGATGGTGCCGTAGCCCAGGCGCAGGTGGAGCCGCAGGTCGTCGCTGAGGCGCTTGTCCTGGGCCGCGGCGAACTTGTTCTTCACCGCGAGGGCCTTGGTCTTCTGCACCGTCGACGGCAGCGACGCGATCGTGTTGCCGATCATGTGGTCCTTGTGGACCTCGCCGGGCTTGAGGGAGAGGAGGATGGACCCCTGGTTCGCCAGCTCGTAGGTGAAGGCGGAGACCATGACCCAGGACGACGGCACGTAGACGCAGTAGAAGATGCCGAAGATGAGCCCCGCGACGAAGCCGCCCGTCTTGATCGGGTGCTCCCAGGTCAGCAATCCAAAGATGCGCTCGAGCTTCCCGACGGCGTTGAGCGCCGAGTTCTGCGTCCGCTTCATCATCAGCATCATCTCGTCGTACTGGGCCATCATGCCCTTGGCGCCGGACTCCTTGGCGTCCGCGTCCTCGTAGCGGTTCACCGTCGTCTCGAGCAGCGACGTGATCAGCTTCATCTCCGCGGCGTCGGGGGGCTTCAGGTGGCCCGGGTCCGTCTCGAGCTGGACGCGGATCTTGATGGCGCCCAGGGGCTCCTCGCAGTCCGGGGCCGCGTCCTTGAGCACGTCCGCGACGATCGCCGCGTCCTTGGCGCCGTCGCTCTTGCCCAGCGCGAACCAGGCCTCGCGGACCTGGCCGTCCGCCAAATCCGAAATCTTCAGGCGCACCTTGCCCATGAAGTCGTCGGCGCTCGCCAAATCTTCGTCGAAGACCTCCAAATCGAGGCAGTCCGGGTTCTTGTCCCAGGGCGTGGGCTCGCCGGTTTCGTGGTCCGTCGTCTGCAGCACGGGGATCCGCCAGGCCGCGCGCGCGAAGGTGCGGCCGTCGTCGAGGTCCCAGGCGCTGCGGAAGTCGATGCTGGGCCGGGCGCACTTGCCCAGGCGGCGGTCGCCGATGTGGTGGATCGCGTGCGAGGAGATGTGGCACGCGTCCGGCGAGCCCGACGACGAGAGCCCCATGTTCTGCAAACTCAGCGACGGCGCGAGGAAGCAGGTCTCCTGCTTGTCCCGGTCGCCCCCGTCGGCCGCCTCCTCGACCTGGCCCGCGTCCCAGACGGGCGCCAGCGTGCCGTAGATGGACTCGGTGACGCCGACGAGCGTCGGCGTCCGCGCCTCCGCGACCTCCGGCGGCGGCTCGCCGGGCGCGGTGACGATGGCGACGTAGGGGTCCGACGACGCCTCCGTCGTGATGTTGTCGTCGGCGGCGGCGAGCCCCCGCGCCTCGAGCACGGCCACGCGGCACGTCGCGACGCCGCGGCCGTCCGCGGAGGACTCCGCCTCCGACGGCTTTCCCAGCGCGCGGCGCACGCGCGGCGGCGCCGCGTAGAGGATGGGCAGCAGCATGCCCACGGGGAAGTAGGCCATGCCCGCGTGGGGCCAGCGCCAGGCCAGGTAGACCATGAGCGCGTAGATCGCGGCCGTCTTCTTCGGCTCGACCCAGTGCGTGAAGTCGTCGAGCGCCTTGCCGATGAGCTGCATGGACGCCAGCACCGTCGACGCGCGGTCGATGGCGCTCTGGAGCACGGCCGTATCAAAACCCGCGGACTCGTGGTCCGGGCACTCGAGCCGCTCGAGCGCGCCGTCGACGACGGCGATGGGGTCCTCGGCGAACCACACGTGCGCGTGGAGCACCGCGGCGACCTGCGCGGGTGGTTCAACCTCGCTTCAACATGAATGTGCCGCGCGCGCGCGTTCCAGAAAACGCATCCACGCGTCGCGGGCGCTCCGAGGGATGATCGCTCGTCCAAACATCAGCCGAAACGAGTGGAACACGGCCGAGCTCGGAGCCTTTGGAGTTGGGAAGTTCGCGCCCGTGTCCCGCCCCGGCGGCGACCTTCTCGCCCTTGTCGTCGAGGAGCGCGTACCACTTGTAGCCCGGCTTCGACGGCTTGGAGCCGTCGGGGCCGACCTGGTCGTTCTCGCGGCCGCCGTCGATCGCGGAGCGGCCGAAGCCCGACGCCTCCGGCAGGCTCCCGACCATCTGCGAGACCCAGATCGCGCGCTGCTCCTGCAACTCGAAGAGGTGGCCGACGCGCTTCGCCAACACGACCCCCTGGAGCTTCGCGGGCTCCGCCTCGGCGTCGTCCTCCGGCGCGACGCGCGACGCCTCGAGCGAATCGCCGTAGACGTGCTTCCCGATCGCGGAGTGGAAGCTATGCTGCGCGTCCGCGAGCGCACTCTGGTCCGCGCAGGACAGGTCCGCGCCCAGCAGGCGCTCCGTCGGGCTCCGCTCGCCCGTCACCTCGGGCGACGTCGCCGCGGCGTGGGCCTCGGCGTCCTCGACGAGCGCCAAGACGAACTTGGCGGACGACGCGTGGCACGGTAAATGGGCGTCCAAACGCAGCGCGGGGCACCGCGCGACCGCGTCGTCGGCCTCGTCCAGGTTCTCGTAGAGCAGGTCCGCGTCGACCTTCGAGGTCGCGTCCTCGGACGTGGCGGCGACCTCGGGGACGACGTCGATGGCGTCCCTGGCCGGGAAGTCGAGCTCTAAACGCACCGTCGGGCTCCGCGCCGCGTGCTTGCCGATCAGGAAGCCGCCGTCGACCTCGATGTGGAGCGTGCCGATGCGGAGCTTGTCCTCGTTGGCGCGCTTCGCGAGCTCCTCGATGGCCTCGGCCCAGCGCGCCGCGGCCTTCTCGTCGGAGCAGCGGAGCTCGAACTCCTCGATCTCGTCGTCGTCCGGGTCCTCGATCTCGAAGTAGAAGACGTTGCCCTCGCGCTTCTCGACCTTGAGGAGGAGCTCGAGGCGGAAGACCTCCGTCGGGGACCCGATGGCCCTGTACTTGAAGTGCTCGCCGGACGCGTCGAAGGACTTCTCGATGGCCGACAGGTTCGACGTGTAGTAGTTGAGGTTGTACTTGTGGGTCCGGAAGTAGCGCTTCGCCCAGGTGCCGCGGTGGTCCTTCCGCGCCAGCACGCCGTCGATGATCGGCGGGGCGGACGGCATCCTTGCGGCGCGACGCCCGGGAGGCTGAGGGAAGGCCGGGAGGCTGCCCTTCGAATGATTTCCTGCCACCCCGAGTCGGGTTTTGGATCGGATGTTGTAGGTCAAACAAGCCAGCAGTGCCGTAGGCGAGCGCGATGACGGCCGCCTCGACGGCGCCCGTCGCATCGCTGCACGATCCGTTGCAGTTGCTCGAGGAGTTATCCATCGACGTGGCGCACGACGTCGGTCCCGGCGAGTTCCACGAGCGGCGCACGGTCGTCGTCAGCGCGAAGAGCCGGCGCAAGCTCGGCAAGAAGTTGACCATCGCCTGGTGCCGCGTGGAGCGGGTCTTCGGCGCCGCGGCCGGCGGCGTGGCCGTCGGCGAGGAGCTCGACGTCGTCTGCTGCGGCGAGGCGCTCGCGAAGCGCTTCGCGGCGAGGCGGCCGGAGGCCGGCGGCTGGCACGCGTTCGGAGACCTCGTCGTCGAGGCGAAGCGGTCGCGGAGCGGGCGGCGCGTCGCGCGCGTGCGGACCTACCTCGGCACCGTCGCGCCGGCGGCGGAGGCGGAGGCGGCCGCGGCGGCCGTGGCGCCGAAGAAGTTCCGCGCGGCCGTCTTCGCGGCGTGGCTCGAGCGGACGCTCGGCCGCGACCGCTTGGAAACGGTCCTCGACGTCGCGGGCGGCCGCGGCGACCTCGCCGCGGCGCTACTGCGGCGGGGCGCGGCGCGAGCCGCGACGGTCGTCGAGCCGTCGACGCGGACGAGCCGCGCGTCGCACGAGGACGGCGACGACGGCGACGACGACGACGACGACGCCGCCGTGGAGGACGCCGCGTTCCGGCGCGTGGCGCACGTGCCGGACCTCTTTCTGTACCCGCGGTCGTCGGCCGCCGTCGAGGCCGCGCTCGACGCGGCGAGCGCCGTCGTCGCGCTCCACCCGGACGAAGCCACCGAGGCGGCGGTCTGCGCGGCCGCGAAGCGGGGCCTGCCCTTCGCCGTCGTGCCCTGCTGCATGTTCACGTCCAAGTTCCCCCACCGGCGCCAGTTCTGGCAGTTCGACCCGGAGGGCCGCGCCAAGGGCGTCAAGGTCCAGAGCGTCTACCTCGACTACCTGCGGAAACGCGCGGAGGCGCTCGGCGCGGCCTGCGCGACGGCGGAGCTCGCGCTCGTCGGGCGCAACGTCGTGCTCTACTCCCTCGGCGCCGCGGCGCCGCGGACGCCGCTCTGGCCCCAGGAGGCGCTCCGGTGCCTCGCGGCGCGCCTCGACGTCCGCGCGGACCTCTGCGGCGGCGCCGTCCGCGCGGTCTGCAAGTGCTGGCTCTTCGCCTTCAACCGCGCGCTCCGCGACGACCACCTCGGGGCCGCCGTCGACGCCGCGAACGCGCGCGGCGCGAGCCGCGGCGTCGCCGCGGCGCGCGACGCGGCGACGCGGCGGGCGGCCGACGACCCGGCGACGCGCGCCGCGCGCCTCGCCGCGGCTGTCGCCGGCGCGACGCGCCTCGGCAACGCCGCGGACCTGCGCGCCGCCCTCGGCGCCGCGGGCGGGCCCCGGGACGTGCTCCGCGTCGCCGCGGCCGTCCACGGCGTCGCCCTGGGGCCCGCCTACCTCGGCGACGACGCCCGAAACCCGGGCCGCCGCGCGGTCCTCGTCGAGCGCGCGGGGCTGCTGGTGACGTGGTAACGCTGTGTTTTTTTACGATAGGTCGCTCGGCTGTCAGCCGCCGCCCTCGGAGCCGGGCCGCACGCGGACGATCTGGTTCTGCCACTCGGAGCCGGTGATGAAGTAGAGGCCCGCGACGGCGCCGAGGAAGACGAGGCTCACGGTCGACGCGAGCCAGGGGTAGGCGTGCGTGTCGTTCGTGAACTCGACGGGGCAGCCGTCGGGCACGCAGAGCTCCCACGCGGGGGCGATGGCGGCGCCGGCGCGGCGGTGTCGCGTCGAGGAGAAGCCCGACGCGATGACGAGCGCGGGCAGCGCGAGGGCCGCCGCGGCGACGACGAGCTCGCCGCCGGCGCTGCGGGAAGCATGTCTTCGAGCCATCTTATCGAGCGGGCAGCGGATGGAAAAAGCTCAACGCCCCTGCAGCATCGGCCAAGTGCCGGCGGAGCGGCGAGCATGTTGGCGCGTCGCCTTGTTCAAGGCGCCCTGTTGCTCGTGCTCAGCATTGCAAAGACCCCGCCGCCGCCGTCGCCGCTCTACGTCCACTCCGTGCTGCATCCGCCGCCCGCCTTCGGCGACGGCTGCGACGAGACGCTCGACTTCCGCTTCGTCGCCGCCGACGCCGCGGCGCTGCGGGCGCGCGCGGCGGCGCTCGCCGAGGCGGCGGCGGCCGCCGCCGCGGCGGTGGAACGGGAGACGCGCGAAAGGGAGGCGGCGCTCGTCGCCGCGCGCCTCGCGAGCGCGCTCGGCGAGTACGCGCATCGGGAGGCGTTCGCGACCGCGGACGCGGCCGACGACGCCGCGGCCGCCGACGCGACGACGCGCCACGTGGCCTGCCAGGAGGCCCTGCTCGGGGCCGACGGCGGCGCGGCGCTCGCGGCGCTCGTCGACGGCGCGACGGACCTGAGCGTCGTCGACTGCGATCTGGGCGCCGGCGGCTTCGAGAAGGTCTTAGTGGCGGCGCTTTCGAGCCCGGGCCTCCGGCGGCTGCGCGTCGCGTCGGACCTCGTCGGCGACGCGGCCTTCGTGCGGGCGGCGAAGCGGCTGAAGAAGGCCAACGCGTCGCACGCGTCCCTGGCGAGGGTGGAAGTCGAACGCGTCGGCCTCGGGCCCGCGGGCGCGGAGGCCCTCTGCCGGGCCCTGGCGCCCCACGCGCCGACGCTGGCGCGCCTCAGCCTCCGGGGCAATTGTCTCTGCGACGGCGGCGTCGCGGCGGTGGCGGCGAAGCTCGTGGCCATATCGCCGGCGCTCGCAGAGATCGATCTGGCGCAAACCGCCTGCGGCGACGCGGGCGCGGTGGCCCTCGCGCGGGCGCTGGCGAAGCGGCCGCCGGGCAGCGCGCCCGTCGCCGTGGACGTGTCGGGCAACGAGCTCGGCGGGCGGGGGGTGGCGGCGCTCGCGGCGTCGCCGGCCGTCGCGCGGCTCGACGCGCGGCGCAACGCGCTCGGCGACGACGACGCGACGCTGGTCCCGCGGGCGCTGCGGAAGAACGAGCGCCTGGAGGCGCTGGGCCTGGCGCACTGCGGCCTCGGGCCCGGCGCCGCGGACCTGATCCTGTCCGCGGCCGCGCGCAAGGGCGCGCGTTTGGAGGTTTTGGACCTCTCGGGCAACGCGCTCACGACCGCGGAGGTCGAGCGGCGGAGGAAGAAGGGCGAGCACGCCCTCGTCGGCGCCCTGTCGAAGATGGCCTCCAAGGCCCTGCCGCCGGCCGCCGGCGACGGCGGCCTGGGGCTGTCCGCGCCCGACGTCGACGTCTTCGTCGCCGCGGCCCGGGCTTTAGGCGCGGGCCAGGCGCCGAAATTGCGATGGCTGGGCTTGAGCGACACAGGCCTCACGCCGACGCACTCGCGGCTCCTCGCCGCCGCCGCGAAGAAGCGGCGGGGGCGGGGGCTGGGCGCCGTGGAGGTCGTGGCGCTCGCGAACGGCGCCGCCGCGGCCAAGCAGCGCAAGGAGCCCGTCATCTGAAGGCTAAATATTAGTCGTGTTGGGCTTCTCCGAGTCGTAGCGCACCAGGCGGTCCCGGAACGTCTCCGGCGCGTCGGCGTCGTCGCCGCAGCGGCCGTTGCCGAGCGCGGCCTGGATCGTCAGCGACGTGCGGCGCGCCTTGGCCCGGTTCCGCACGGAGCTGCGGCGGCTCGTCGCCGGCGTCTCGATCTCGATATCATACACCTCCTCCTCGGGCGGCGGCGGCGGCGGCGGCGGCGGCTCCGGCGGCCGCGACCCGAGCTGGTCGAGGCCGAGGCCCCGGACCGCGCGGTCCGCGCCTCGCGCCGCGCCCGTGTAGACCTGTGTGGAATTCAAATCTTCAACCCGACTTCAATGTGCGCATATGCGACAGTTTCGACGCAAGCTCTTCGGCTGTGCTTCGAGAACTCGACGAGAGCAATCGATTCGTCCAAAAATCAGCCGAATCGACTTCGATGTGATCGAGCTAGAGAATTCTCAAGTTTGGTCCGGACCACCCAAACCAGTGGTTGAATTCGGCACAGGTGTAGACGTCCTCCGACGCCGCGTAGAGGCCGCCCGACAGGTCGTGGGCGGCGCCGACCAAATCCCGGCCCAACACGCGGCCGCCGTCGGCGACGCCCTTCAGGGGGTCGCCGTCGAGCAGCGTCGCGCGCGCGAACGCGCCCGCTCCCCTCGCGACGCCCGTCGCCGCGCCGCGCGCGGCCCCGAAGACGCCGCCCACCACATGCTTGCCCGCGCCGACGAAGCCGCCGAGCACGTCGCCGACGACGGGCGCGTACTCGACGCCCGCCGCGACGCCGTCGAGCACGGCGCCGAAGCCGTCGTGGACGCCGTCCGCGGCGACGGCGACGCCCTGGAGCACGCCGGACACGGCCTCGTCGGACGCGCGCACGAGCGACGTCGCGAAGCGGCCCGGGTCGCCGTCCTGCGCCGAGTGGATCAGACCGGTGACCGCGAGCTTGCCGCCGAGCGCGATGCCCGACGTGATCTCGACGGCGCCTGGGCAGGACAAGAGAGATTCAACGTCGCTTCAACGTGAGTGTTCCGCGCGCGCGCGTTCCGGAAAAAGCATCCACGCTTCGAGACCGTTCCGAGAGATGATCGCTCGTCCAAAAATCAGCCGAAACGAGTGGAAAACGGCCGAGAAAGGAGCCTTTGAAGTTGGGAATTTCGCTCTCTTGTCCTGCCCTGGACGGCGCCGTCGACGGCGCCGTGGACGACGCTCCGCGCGGCGTCCGTCGTGCCCAGGACGAGCATCTCCGCGGGCCCGCCCAGAGCGCCGCCGGCGCGCGCGCCCGCGTGCTGCAGGTCCTCGACGCCCTGGTCCAGCACGGACGCCGCGGACGCGACGCCCGATTTGAGCGCGTCCATGCCCGTCGACGCGAGCGCCTTGATCGCGATGCGGTTCAGGGCGCTGAACGCGCCGAGGCGCGTCGCGAGCTCGGACGGCTCTAAAATCATGTGGCTCAGCGTCGCCTCGTGGCCGCTCAGCGCGCGGCCCGCGCCGTCGTAGGCCTTGACCCGGAGGTGGCCGACGGTCACCGACTCCGTCTTGCACCAGCGCGCGCCGAAGAGGCGGCGGATCTCGTCCTGGGACGCCGCGGGCGTTTCTGTTTCTCGGAACCGCTCCAGCGGGCCGCCGCGCTCCCGCGCCTTGCGCTTGATGCGCTCGCAGGCGTAGTCGAGACCGTACGTCGCCGTCGCCCGCCAGCCGTCTCGTCGCCGCTCGAAGAGCACGCACGCGTAGACGGGCGTCGCCGTGGCGAACTCGTAGTGCGCGAGCTCCGCCCGCTCGTAGGGCTGGGCGACGAAGTTGCCGCGGCGGTCCGTGACGACGACGGCCGCGACGACGTCGTCCCTCCTTTTGATCTCGTCCGCGCGCCGCGCCTCCTCGGGCGTGAGCGCGCGCGCGCCGCGCCTCCGCGCGTCGAAGGCCTCCTTGACGGCCTTCTGCACGCGCGCGAGCGACGTGTCGCTCAGGCCGCCGTCGTAGGACACGACGCGCACGCGCGCCGTGTGCAGCGACACGCCGAGAGCACAGAACGCCTCGCCCCGGGGGTCGCCGTCCTCGGGCGGCGCGTCCTTCGGCGGGAAGCGCGCGCGCAGCACGAGCACGTCGGCGACGACGGCCTCCTCCTGCCGGTTCGACCCGGGCGCGAAGAGGACGACGTCGCGCGCGCGGCACGTGAGCCGCTCGACGGGGAACTCGCCGTCGGCGAGCCGCGCGCGCGCGAGCCGGAGGAAGCGGCCGAGTGTGTCGGCGTCGCCGTCGGCGAGGTCGTCGGCGCCGCGCCACTCGACCTGGATCTGCGCGTCGCCGCGGATCAGCGCCTCGAGCCCGAAGAACCACTGCACCCAGGCCGTCGCGAGCTCCCGCCGCTGGTGGTAGGCGAAGAAGAGCGCCGCGAAGGCGACGCAGAGCGCGAGCTCGAGGAGCTGGAATCCGAATTTTAGTGAGTAGAAGACGAGCCAGAAGGCGCTCATCTTCTTGTTGTTTGTAGCGGCTCAGGCCTCAACGTCTTCGGACTCCCATCGTGTTAGCCGAGGTCCTCAACATTGGGCGGGGTCAACATTTACCAGACGGTGCAGCCCCGGCGCCGTGATGGGGAGGCGAGGACGAGGTGCGCGCCGCCCCGCATCGAGCTCTGAAACCTCGACGACGCAGCGCGCGATGAGCGCCGAGGCGATCGTGCGGCGCGCCTTACGAAATGTAAGCCTACCGGAGCACCTCATCGACCGATACACACCAGAAATGCTGCGCACCTTTAATAAAACTGTCGCAGAGGGTCACAGTTCGGAGAAGGCGGAGCAGCTCTTGACGGAAGCCCTACGACGAACCCGGGGTGAGGGCGTCGCGCCCGAGCCGGCGGCGTTGACCGACGCGGTCGTGAAGCGCGCCTTCATGGAGGTCGCGGAGCAGATGCACCTCGCCGGGGATCTCAACTTGGAAAAAGGTTCTGGGTTAGAGCACCTGGGCGTCTTGGTGAGTGCCGTTGCGACGCACCTCGGGGAGTCGGACGGAGGCGAGCGTCTGAGGAACGACTTCCTGCCTGTCATCGGAGAGGCAATGCGAGATTTCTTGTCGAGGCTCAAGTCCGAGTACGCCGAGCAGGCCGAGTCGGCCGGATTGACCGAACCGGTCGTGAAGCGCGCCGTCCTGGACGTCGTGCAGAAGATGGGCCAAGCCGGGGAATTCGACAACGCATGGTCCGAGCCAGAGATCGCGGACCTCTACGTTACCCTTATGCAGTCCGTGGCGACGCACCTCGGGGAGACTGACGGAGGCGAGCGTCTGAGGAACGGTTTCGGGCAATTCATCCTAGACGCAATGAACGATTCCCTTATGAAGGTCAAGCGCGAGAAGCTGGCGGAAGCGGCGGCAGCGAAAGCGGAAATTGAACAGACGCGAATGCGTTGTAATCGCATGCTTGAGCTGAGAAAAATTCTTGGAAATCCCGACCTCAGCGGCGCGTTGGCCGTCCTCGAAATTCTCGATAGGACAGACGAGGCGGCGCGCGGCAGTTCCGAGGTCCCGCCGGGCCAGCGCGACGCCTCCGAGTCCGGGACCTCCGGATGGCGACACGCGACCGTCGAAGACTACGGGGTGGCAATGCGCGCCGCTCTCGAGGAGCTCGCCGAGAGCGACCGCCGCGAGATCGAGGGCTTTCGCAAGGAGCACGACAAGCTCGCGACGGAGCTGGAACGCGATTATGGTGCCGTTTCACTTCGGAGTTGGGGGGCAATTTGCGGAAGTTAACATTGTGAATCGACGCCGGGGTGCAATAGCGACCAGCCGCATTGTCCCTGTCGTTGAAAGCGCGCCGCGCCGACGACATGACCTGGGGTTGCACTGGACAGCGACCCTTAGGGTTCCGGCGCGCGCGTCCACGTCGTGCACGGCGCCGTCCAGGGCGCGTCCGCCGGTCGCGGGCACGGCGGGCTCGCGCCGGGCCGCGGCGCGGCGGCCTCGCGCGCGGCCTCGTGCGCGGCGCCGAGCCGCGTCATCTCGCGGCGCGCGTTCTCGTGGGACCGGCGGAGGTCGCGGAGCTTGTCGCGGAGCACGTCGGCCTGGGAGCGGATCGTCGAGACGCGGTCGCGGAGGCCCTCGATGTGGGACCCCGCGGCTTGCTGCGCGCGCGCGAGGTCGCCGATGTGGCGCAGCTGGCCCTGCATCGTCGTCTCCTGCCGTCCGCCGTCGGCGAGCTCGACGACGACGGCGGCGGACGTCGACCGGAGCGGGACGAAGATGGGGTCGCCGCCCTCGGCGAGGTGGAGCCCGACGACGACGGCGACGTCGCCCGGGCCGACGTTGACCTCGTAGGGCGGGTCCGCGCGCGCCTCGACGGTCCCGTCCTCGCGCTCGAAGACGACCTCGCGCAGGAGACCGGCGACGCGCGCCGCGCAGCGCGAGTCGGGCAGCGCGTAGAACGTCGTCGACGCGGGCCCGCGCGCCGCGCCGACGCGCACGATGTTCGGCGCGCGGCGCGGCGGGGGGTTGTCGACGACGGCGGGGAGCGACCGGGGCGCCGGGTCGTCGGCGGGGTAGGCCCAGCCCTGGGCCTCGACGTAGGCCCGGTGCAGCGTCGCCCGGCAGAGCGGGCAGCTCGGCGACGTCTTCACGGACGCCTCGAGGCACGTCGCGCAGAAGCTGTGGCCGCAGGGCGTCTCGAGCGCGTCGTCGGGCAGCCGCGAGAGGCAGATCGCGCACTCCTCGTCCGCCGGCGGACGAGGGTTCCGCGGCGGCGCCTCGGTCGCGCGCCGGATGCTCCACCGCGTCGCCTCGCGGATCTGCGACAGGCCCGCCTCGATCTCCCTCGCGCGAGCCTTGCGCCGCTCGTCGCGCTCCCTCGCTTGCTCCTGCCACTCGCGGACCTGGTCCCGGTGCGCGTCGCGCGCCCGCGTCTCCTCCCTCATCAGCGCGACCTCCTCGCGGCGGATGCGCGACAGCGACAGCACGTGCCGGTTCTGGCTCCGCTCCTCGGCGTCGTCCCAGCGCGCGCACTGCGCCCGCGCGCGGCGGCCGTCGGCCGCGCGCCACCGCTCGCGCGCCTCCTCGAAGGTCCGCGTCCTAGTCATGCCGCAGGGCCGCTCCGAGATCTGCGCCAGGACGCGCCGCGTGTGCTCCTCCTCCTGGAACCGCCGGTAGGCCGCCGCGGCCTCGTCCATTTTTTGAGGGGCTGCGTCTCCTGACGGGCTTCACGCGTATTTCTTCTCCATCTTGAGCAATCCCCAAGCTCAGGAAACTCCCTTCAATTGAACAGCACCTTTACCTCTCGGAGAGCCTCTCGCAGATTTGAGAGAGCGCGCCAAGCTCGTCGTCGCGTGCCCGCCGCCACACTCACTCGTCGTCGCGTGCCCGCCACCACACTCACTCAACACCAACAAAACAACAATGAGCGACTCCGACTCCGACGAAGACGCGCGCCCCGCCGCGGAGCGCATCGCCGAGCTCGCCGAGGCCTACGCCGCCGAGACGTCGGCCGGCGACGCGCTGCTCGCCAAGGCGGCGCCGAGCGCCTTCCGGCCCGTCGGCGACTTCTTCTTCGCCATCATCTCCTGCAAGCGGCCGGCGAACGTCGTCGCCATGGAGTCGAAGCTCGCCGGCTGCGACGTCACCTGGATCGTCGGCGACGGCGACAAGGAGGCCTACGAGGCCTCCGGCGCGGCCAAGGTCGTCGTCGGCGGCGGCCTCTGCGCGTCGCGCAACAAGGCCCTGGACCTCGCGAAAGCGGCAAACAAGGTCTGCGTCCAGATCAGCGACGACATCAAGTCGCTGTCCTTCGTCTCGTCCAAGCACGACACGGCCGCCTGGGTGAAGCCCTCGAGCATCCAGGACGCCAACGGCCGCGCGAAGCAGGCCACCATCGCCGTCGCGTCCCTCAAGGCCTGCGCGGCCTACATCGACGCCCAGTCGTTAGCCACCAACTCCAAGCTCGGCGGCACCTACCCCTGCGGCAACCCGGGCCAGGCCTGCGGCGGCCCCGTCGTCGCCGCGTCCCACTTCGTCGTCGGCGACTTCGTCGTCGTGCAGCCGTCGTCGCAGCTCCGCTGGGACGAGGCCATGACGCTCAAGGAGGACTACGACTTCACGTGCCAGCACATCTACGAGTTCGGCCGCGTCGCGCGCTGCAACCGGCTCCTCATCCTCGCGGAGCACTACGTGAACGCCGGCGGCGCCGTCGCGATCCGCAACTCGAAGCGCGAGGCGCAGAACATCAAGCACCTCCGCGCCAAGTGGCCCGGCGTCTTCCTCGTGTCGCCCCGCGGGCCTTCCGAGGTGCGCCTCATCTGGGCGAAGCGCGACGTCACGATCGGCGGCGACCGCATCTACGAGCCGGACCCGCGGAACCCGGGCCGCGCGATCTACGACCAGGAGGAGGCGCGGCGCGCGCGCGAGAAGCGCCTCGCCAAGGAGGCGGGCAAGCCCGTCCACGTCGACCCGGCGCCGGAGCGGGTCAAGGTGCCGCGGCCGCGGAAGCAGAAGGTCGCCGCCGAGACGCCCGCGCCGCGGCCGGGCAAGCGCGCGCGCAAGCAGACGAACCACTTCGCCTTCTCCGCCGGCAAGTCCCAGTCCTACAAGCCCGAGACCTACTGACTGATGAGCTCGCGGTAAAGCCCCTGTGCTGTGCTTAGGCCGGGGGGCGCATGCGCAGCGGTAGGACGTCGCCGGCCCAGAACGCGTGCGCGGTGTGGTCCGCGTAGTCGCCGTCCGTCGAGTGCGGGTGCACGAGGACGGAGAGGCGCCCGCGGTGCGCGTCGAGCCACGCGACGACGTCGGGCCACCGGTCGCGATGCTCGTAGCTCGCGAAGTCGGCCTCCCACATGGGCAGCGGGTGCGGGCCGATGGGCCGGTCGAAGGGCCGGTGGAACCGCATCCAGGGGAACGCGGACCGCATCGCCTCGCGGAGCGCGAACGCCTCGTCGCGCGATCCGTCGTCGAGCCGGTAGTAGACGTGGCAGTCGTAGGGGTTGCGCCGCTTGAGCGTGTACGTCGTCGGCGCGCTGTAGGTGGCGGGCGCGCCAGCGGCGGACGCGCCAGCGGCGGGTGCGCCGGCGGCCGTCATCATCGGTGCCGCGGCCAGCAGGCGCCGATTCGACGGCGCGGTGAAGGCCCAGCTCGCATGAATCAGGGCCGAAACGCGCACGGCTGTCCGCGCGACTCGCATGGGTGTTTTGCGGCTGCAAACTCGGCTATGGCGAGCCCGCTGCGAGCATCTCAAAGCAGCACATGCTTTGGCACAAGACGCCTACGGCATCTTGCCCCTGCCGGGGGGGCTTGCCTGCGGCGCGGCGAGAGCGCGCCCTTCGGGCGCGCTCGCGCGAGCTGAGCCACTCATTCCCGTGTCAATGCTTCCCTCTGCACCGCTCGCGCGACGACAGCCATTTAATTTCCGTACGGCGGGGGAACCGGCACGCACAACTCACGCATATATATATGGAAGAGCTGATGTTAATTAAGCGAGCACCTTGAGCCTCAAGTTGAGGTAAATTTATAATAGACTGCGAGCTTCGTCCTCTGCTGCCGTCGCGCCGCGCCGCGTGCAACTCTGCGCGCCGTCGCAACACGGTAGAACTTGGTCGTGCATGCGTCGAGCGCTCTGTGCCGCTCTCACGATGGCGGCGTGCGCCAACGCGCTGTCGCGGACCGTGGCGCTGCGCGAGCTCGTGAGCACGTGCGTCGACGCCTGCGGCCGCGGCTGCGCGCGCATCCGCGACGTGCAGCAGAGCGGCGACCTCGGCGCGCAGCTGAAGATCGCCGGCGACGCGCGGTCGGCGCTGACGGCGGCGGACGTGGCCGCGCAGGCCGCCATCGTCGGGTCGCTGCGGCGCGCGTGGCCCGGGCTCCGCGTCGTGGGCGAGGAGGACGACGGCGCGGTCGGCGACGGCGACGCCGAGCTCGCGACGCCGCTGCGCACGGACCTCTGCGGCGCGCTGCCCGACGAGCGCGCGGACCTCGACGACGTCATCGTCTACGTCGACCCGCTCGACGGCACGCGCGAGTTCGTCGAGGGCCGGCTCGACAAGGTGCAGTCGCTCGTCGGCGTCGCCGTGCGCGGCCGGCCCGCGGGCGGCGCCGTCGGCCGGCCCTTTTCGGACGAAAGCGTCGTCTTCGCGCTGCGCGGCGCCGCGGGCGGGCTCCGGGCGGCGGCCGACCGCCGCGGCGTCGTCGTCGTGAGCGGCGACAGCGACGACGCGCTGCTCGCGGTCGCGCTCGACGCCGCGGCCGCGGCCGGCGCGAGCCGAACCGTCGCCGGCGCGACGGGCCACAAGCTCCTCGCGGTCGCCGAGGGCCGCGCGGATCTGGCCGTGCTCCACCGGAAGACGTGCTCCTGGGACACGTGCGCGGCTGTGTGGAATTCAAATCTTCAACCCGACTTCAATGTGAGCGTATGCGACAGTTTCGACGCAAGCTCTTCGGCTGTGCTTCGAGAACTCGACGAGAGCAATCGATTCGTCCAAAAATCAGCCGAATCGACTTCGATTTGACCGAGCTAGAGAATTCTGAAGTTTGGTCAGGACCACCCAAACCAGTGGTTGAATTCGACACAGGTGCGCGGGCGACCCCGTCCTGGCGAGCGTCGGCGGCAAAGTCACGGACTACTTCGGCGCGCCCCTCGTCTACGGCGGGGACGCGAGCAACGCGCTCGGCGTCGTCGCGTCGTCGCCGCGGGGCGCGGCGGCGCACGACGCGGTCTGCGCGGCGATGCGCGCGGCGCCCGAAGCTCTATCGCTGCTCCCGGGCCCCGTCGCGGGCGGCGACCACGCGGCCGACGTCGCGCGGGACGTCGCCGGAGCGCCCCTCGCGCCCGCGGACCTCGAGGCGCTGTTCCCCGGGCGGACGCTCGCGTCGTTCCGCGCGCCGGAGCGCGAGGCCGCGCGCGGCGCGCTCTCGAACGGGTGCCGCCTGCGCCTGACCTGGGCCGACGGCGGAGAAGGTTCGGTCTTCTACAAGCGCGTCGTCATGGCCGAGCTGCCCGCCGCCGTGAAGAAGCAAACGACGCAACCCGCGAAGCTCCTGCGCGACGTCGAGTCGTTCCGCGTGGAAGCGGCGTTCCTCGCGTCGGCCGCCGCGTCGTCCTTCGAGGGCGTGCGCCTGCCCGCGGCGCTCGCGTCGACGCAGGTGCCCGACGCGGCCCACCCCATCGACTCGCGCTTCGCGCTCTATTTGAGGGATTTCGCGCCCGAGGACGGCTGGCGCCAGCGGAACCTGCTCGCGGGCGACGACGCGCGCCGGACCGTTCGGGCGCTCGCGGCGTTCCACGCGCGCTTCTGGGGCGCGGACGCGAGCTCCGCGGGGGACGTCTGGCCCCGCGGCGGCCACTGGCTCCCGGAGTACGCGCCGGACCAGTTCGCGGCGATCGCGAGCGCCTGGCCCCGGCTCCTCGCGAGCTTCGGCGCGGAGTTCGCCGCCGCGGCCGCGCTGGACGGCGTCGACCTGCCGACGCTCGGCGCGCGCCTCGAGGCCGCCGCGGTGGCCGCCGCGGCCCGGGCGCACCCGCCGGCGGACGCGCCGGGGCGGACGCTGATCCACGGCGACCTCAAGGCCGCGAACGTCTTCGTGAGCGACGACGAGGTCGCGCTCATCGACTTCCAGTTCGTGGGCTGGGGCCTCGCGGCGACGGACCTCGCGCACTTCGTGTGCTGCGCCGTCGACGGCGGCGATCTCCTCGACGGGGGCGACGCGGCGCTGGTGGGCGCGTACAAGGCGGCGTTGCGAGAGGCTTTGGTCGGCGCGGGCCGCGCCGCGGACGACGCCGCGAAAATCCTCGAGGGCTTCGACGAGCAGTTCGACGCGGGCGTCGTCGACATCGCGCGGCTCGTCTTCGCCTACCAGTGGCCGCGCATCGACGCGTCGCCCGCGAACCTCCGGGCCCACGCCCACGTCGCCGCGCGCAACTCCTACAACAAGAACGTCGACAACGCGGTCTGGCTCGTCGCGCGCGCCGACGCGGCGCTGCGGCGGTTCGCGGCGCCCGTCAAGGAGCGCACGTGGCCCAAGTGGCAGGACGACCTCCCCAGCGGCGGCCTGTAAGAAAGTCTGTAAGAACTTCATCTTGCGTTTTGCACATCCAGGCTTCCCTTGCAGCCCCGGATGCTCCCCGGATGCCAGAACACTCTCCTCAAACTTTCATAGCAAGTGAGCTGGACGCGCTTCGACAGCGCTGCACCCACCCACCCGACAGCAACCAGCGCCAGCCACGACCCGCACGGTACCATGTCGGACGACGGCTACGCGCTCTCCGAGGGCGACTTCTCGCCGAGCTCCGTCGCGTCCCTCGATTCGATTCTGCGGTCGCAAGTCTACTCGCCCGAAGTCGACTCCCCCTTGGTGCGCGACGACGACGCGACGCCGCGCCGCGGCCGCCGCGACGCGCCCGGGCGGCCCGTGACGCACGCGCGGCGCCTCGCGCTCGAGGTGCAGCGCGAGTTCGACGCGCTCGCGTCCGAGCCGCGCGTGCCGCCGTGGTGCCGCGGCGGCCGCGGGTGCCCCGGCGCCGGCGAGGCGCGCTGCTGCCCCGGCATGGAGGCGGCGTCGCGCGTCGGCGGCTTGTGACCGCCGCGCGGCGGCGGACCGCCGGCCGCGCGCGCGCGCCGGAAGTCCCCTTCCGCGTAAAAACGCCCCTCCCGTCCAAAACTGTGTTAGCCTACTTGCCCTTGAGGAGCCCGTCGCCCCACTGGTGCTTGCGCTTGACGACGCCGAGCTTCAGCGCCTTGACGATCTTCACGTTGATGGTCATCTCGCACGTGCCCTTGCACTTGTCCACGGGCTTCGCGTTCTTGAAGAAGATGAAGGTCGGCGCGGACGTCACGGAGCAGGCCATGGCTAGATCCTTGGCCTCGTCGACGTCGGCGCGCATGAGCACGGCCTTGGGCCAGAACTGGTTCGCCATCTTCTTGTATTGCGGCGCAACCTTCGCCGAGCCGCCGCCGTCCTCGGCGCACTTCTCGAAGAAGATGACGAGGACCGTGTCCGGCGACGCGCCGATGCGGATCTGGTCGAACTCGTGCTTGCTGAAGAGCATGCCGTTCGGCGGCGGCAGGTCGTAGCCCCGGAGCACGATCGCGCCGCGCGCGACGAGGTCGACGGCGTTCGGGTCGAACATGGGCGGCGGCCGGTCCTTGTAGTAGCCCGTGCCGAGCTCGCGCGTCGTGAACACGAAGCCCTCGCGCGGGCCGTCGTAGGCGGCCGCCGCGTCGTAGAGCGCCGCGTCCTCCGCCTGCTCCGCCTTCTTCGTCTCGATGTCCGTCAGGAGCTTGTCCTTGTAGTAGCCCTGGCCGAAGAAGCCCCGCTTGAAGACCATGCCCGGCCGGTAGCCCTCGAAGGTCGGCGACGGCTGGAACTCCGACGGGTCCTGCGCCGTCGCGGGCAGGTTGTCGTCGCCCTTGCCGGCGGCCGCGGCCGCGGGCGCCGCGGCCTCGCGCGTCTCCGCCGCCGCCGCCGCGACCGCGGGCGCCTCGCGCGCGATCTCCTCGTCGGTCTGGGCGCGCCGCAGCGTGATGTCGAGCGTCTGCTCGCTGCTATCGAGGGGGTTTAGCAGGTTGCCGACGGGCACCTGGACGTCGAGCGGGCCCTCGCGGTCGCTCGCGTCGAGCCGCGACGCCTCGACGCGCTCGCCCTCGGCGCAGCGCCGGTTGTGGTGGCGCGCGAAGCGCTCCATCACGTCCAGGAGCTTCGTGCCCAGCTTCGCCTTCGTGAGCTGGAGCTTCGTCGCGTGGGACTCCTCGTCGACGCCGTCGGCGTCGGCCTCCACCAATCGCAGGATGATGTTCGTCTTCGCGGCGACCTTCACCGGCACGGCGTAGGGCATGGTGGCGCTGGCGCTGGCGGCGCGCGCCGCGCTCCGCCGACGAAGTTGTCTAGCTCTATGCGCCACTCGCTGGCCACTGCGGCCCACGATTGGCCGAGCACACGATGCACAGACGCTGCCCCGCAACATCGACATCAGCGGTCGGCGCGGCGCGATGGAAGGCAGGACACCCCATTGATGCGGCTCCGGTCCCTGCTCCTCGTGGCCGCGCGCGTCGCGGGCACGTCGCTGCGCGACGTCTGCCTCAACGCGAGCTTCGCGCCGACGCTCGAGGACCTGGGCGAGGATTTCCTCGCCGGGCAGCCCCGGCGCCAGCTCAAGGACGGCGACGCCGTCGTCGCCGCGCTCGCCGGGCGGCGCGCGCTGGAGATCGGCGGCCCGACGCCGGAGCTCGCGCACGTCTACGAGCTCGTGGCGTCCTGCGACAACCTGGCCCAGTTCCCGGACCCGACGCACAAACGCTTCGAGCTCGTCGACGGCGGCGACTTCGCGCCGGACGGCGGCGCGCCGATCGGCCGCACGCTCGTCGGCGACGCGAGCGACCTCACGGCGTCCGTGGCACGCGGCGCCTACGACGCCATCCTCGCGTCCCACGTCCTGGAGCACTTCCAGGACCCGCTCGGCGCGCTGCTGAAGTGGGACCGCGTGCTCGACGAGGGCGCCGCGCTCCTCCTCATCCTGCCCTGGAAGGACAACACCTTCGACCGCTACCGCGCGCCGCACACGCTCGAGCAGCTCGCGCAGAAGCACGTGCGCGCGGCGCGGGCCGGCGACGACGCGCCGCTCCTCGTCGACTTCGAGCAGACGGTCCGGAGCATCGACCTGACCTGCGTGCAAACCAAATCTTCAATCCGACTTCAATGTGAGCGTATGCGAACGTTTCGACGCAATCTGTTCTGTTGTGCCTCGAGAACTCGAGGAGAGGAATCGATCCGTTCAAAAATCAGCCGAATCGACGTCGATTTGACCGAGCTAGAGAGGTTTGAAGTTTGGCCCCGACGTCCCAGCTCACTGGTTGATTTGCACACAGGACCTGACCATGGACTGGGGCTTCGAGCCCGGCTCCTCGTCCGAGGACCTGCGGCGGCGCACGGTGGCGTCGCCCGAGGGCAAGGAGATGCTCCACTGGCACGTCTTCGATTTCCACGTCCTCGGCCAGCTCTTCGAGTGCCTCAACTACCGCATCGTCACCATGGACCTCCTCGCGCCCTTCCACCAGGTCGTAGTGGGCATTAAAGGGCCGCGCTAGGGGATCCTACGCCTCGCCCCAGGGCGCGCCCGCGTCGTCGAGGCGCACCGCGAGGCGGAGCGCGTCGAGCAGGGACGCGTCGAGCGCGGCGTCGCGGCGGCCCCGCGTCCCGCGCGCGCCGCGGCCGCAGTCCGCGCCCGCGTCCCCCGTGAGCAGGCCCCGGAGCCGCGGGTCGTCGGCCCAGTCCGCGTGCGACGACAGCAGCAGGCCGAGCTCGAGCGCCGCGTGCGCGCGCGTCGCCCACGCGCTCCCGTCGCAGAACGCGTCCGCGACGGCGGCCCCAAAGTCGCCGTAGGGCACGACGGGCGACGCGGCGTTGCCCGTCGCGACGACCGTGGCGCCGCCGGCGAGCGTGAGGCCGCCGCAGGTGCCGTTGGAAGGCGCGACGACGGGCAGCCCGTGCTCGATCGCTAAAAAGCAGGCCGTCGACGCCGTCTCCGCGGGCGACGCCCCGGGCGCCAGGACGACGCGCGCGGCCCGCGCGAGCGCCCCGAGCGCCGCGCGCTCGTCGAGCAGCGCCGACGGCGGCGCCGGCGCGTCGGCCGCGGGCGCCGCCGCGGCCGCGAGCGGCGCCCAGGCCGCGGAGCAGCCCCCGGCGGCTTTGGGCGCCGCGGCGTCGGCCCGCCGGAGCTTCGCCGCGGCCTCGAGGCTCGCCGGCGCGTCGTCGTCGTCGGCGGCGGACGCCGCGCGCTCGCGCGCGCAGTGCGCGTCGACGGCGCCGCGCCACGCGTCCGCGCCCGCGACGACGAGCGTCGCCGTTTCCAGCGCCGCGCAGCCGCGCCGCGCGCGGGGCCAGGCCTCCAAGAGCCAGGCGAGGTCCCGGGCGGTCGCCGGCGAGTGGGCGGCGACGTAGAGCGCCGTCGACCGGTTCGACGCGGACGCGACGTGCGCGCCCGCGTCGGGCCCCGCGACGAGCGCCGCCGTCGCGACGGCGGGCTTGTGGGCGGCGACGGCGATGGCCGGCGGCGCGTGCGTCGCGCCGGCCCTCGCCGCCGACGCCTGGAGCCGCGCGAAGGACGCGGCGAGCGCCTCCGTCGGCGCGAGGACCGCGTCGACGCGCGCGCTCGCGTACAAGAGCCGCTCGTGGCCGTAGGCCGCGGCCGCGCGGCGCGTGCCCTGGTCGTCGCCGCGGCCGAGCTCGGCCAGGGCGTGGTAGTGCAGCGCGTGGGACACGACGGCGACGCGCCGCGGCGGCGTCCGCGCGTCGCGGAACCGGCGCAGCGCGACGCGCGCCGCGGGCTCGTCGCCGAACCGCTCGTCGAAGTTCACCTCCAGCAGCGCGAGGTCGAACTGCTTCGCCGCGAGGAACGACGACGTGAGCACGCGGCCCAGCAGCTCGTCGTCGCTCTTGACGGCGACGGAGCACGCCCGGCTCGACTTGGTCCGCGGCAGGAAGATGCGACCGGACGCGGGCGCCGGCGCCGCGCCGCTCTCCCGGTACCCCTTCGCGTGGCCCCGCGACACGAGCGTGACCTCGTGGCCCGCGCCGCAGAGCCACTCGACGAGGCGCAGCGCGCGCCCGTCCGCGCCCTCGACGTCGCGGAGCGGCGCGTCGCGGACGTAGAGCACCTCCCGGGGCGCGGCCGCGGCGCCGCGGCCGCCCGGCGGCCCGCCGAGGGACGTCGCCGCCCGCGCGCAGCCAACGCTGCGCGTCGCCGGCGGCGCGACGGCGTCGCAGGCGTCCGCGGCCGTCGGGGCCCGGCGCGCGTCGCGCCGCGCGCGCCGCGGCGCCGTGCCGTTGCGCGGCGCGGCGCCGGAGACGGCGGCCCGGGCGGCGTCGGCGCACCAGCCCTCGACGACGGCCGCCGCCGTCTGCTGCGGGGCCGCGAAGGTCGCCCGCGGCGCCGCGCCGCGCCGGAGGAAGAGCGGCAGGTGGCGCAGGAGGCCGCACCGCGCGAGCGCGACGTCGCCCGGGCCGTCGCCCCAGAGCCACTCGGCCGGCGGTTCGCCGTCCGCGGCGCCGTCGTCGGCGGCGTCCGGGTTCGCCAACGCGCAGCAGCAGCGCTCGAAGGCGGGCAGGCCGACGAGCGCGGACGCGGACGCGAGCGCGGCCGCGGCCGCCGCGACGCGGTCCGCGGCCGGTGCCGCGGCCGGCGCCGGCGCCGGCGCCGCGTCGAGGTCCGCCGCCGCGTCGACCACGACGGCGCGGCCGAAGTGGGCGCTCGCCGTCGCCAGGGCCGCGGCCCAGGCGCCGCCGTCGACGCGCGCGGCGCCCGCGGCGAGGCCGCGCGCCCACCGCGCGGGCACCGCGACGGCGTCCGCGGGCGGCGGCGCCTCGACGTGCGCCTCGGCGGCGCCGCCGCGCCGCGTCATGAAGCGCGGATTCGCCGCCGGCGCCGGCCCGGCGAAGAGGAACGCGGACGCGAGGGGCCGCCGCTCGTCCGTCGCGACTTCGCGCAGCTTCGCGTACAGGCCGGGCCGCGGCGCCGCGCGGGCGAGCAGCACGTAGTCCGCGCCGACCTCGAGGCCGCAGGTCGCCACGTGGCCCGCGGCGCCCGGGTCCGGCCCGGCGCAGGAAAAGTCGAAGCGTTTGTCCCGCGCGGCCGCGGCCGCGCCGGCGCCGCGGTCGCGCCGCGCGTCGACGACGACGACATCGAGCCAGGGCGCCGCGGCCCGCGCGGCGTCCGCGGCGTCGAGCGTGGCGTCGACCGTGGCGTCGTCGCCGGCGAAGACGACGTGGGCCACGCGCGGGAAGACCCTCGCCGGTGCGCCCTCGCCCGCGAGGGCCGCGCGCTCGGGCAGCGAGTCGACGAACGCGTTCCCGGCGCTCGCGCCGTCGTAGCCCCGGGCCACCTGCCAGTCCCCGAAGCCGACGCGCAGCTGCTCGAAGGACTCGGGCAGGTTGCAGCCCGGCAGGTGGAGCCCGACGTGGACGAGCGTCCTAGCGCGCGCGAACGCGCCGGGCGCGGACGTCGACTCGTGGACGTGGTGCGCGGCGAAGCCGCTCGCCGCGTCCCAGTGCTCCAGGGGCCCCGTGCCGTTGGCCGGGTCCGGCGCCGTCGCCGCGGCGCTCTGCGCCGCGAGGGCCTCGACGGCGTCGACGACCGCGGCCGCGCCGCCGAAGCCACCGACGCCGAGCGCGGCCGCGAGGCGGTCGACCTCGCCCGGTCGGTCGCCGTACATGCGCTCGTAGGCCATGTCGTAGCAGGCGAAGGGCACCCACTTGGCGTACTGCTGGAACCGCGGCGCGACGTCGTGCGCCGCGGCGGAGCCGGCCGCGTCGCGGCTGTGGAGGCCCTCGGGGCCGAAGCCGAGGCAGCTCCCGAACATCTGCATGCTGCTCAGCAGCACGTCCCGCAGGTCCCGGTGGCTCGTGAAGACCTGCGTAGGGTTGGCGTTCCGGCGGTTCCGGCGGTTTCGGCGCGGGCCGCGCGCCGCGTTAACGAGCGGGAGGAGTCGCGGCACGAACGCGTGCGTCTTCAGCAGGCACGGCGGCGCCGCGAGGCAGGCGTCGAAGTCGGCGCTGTCGCCGTCGCTGTGCGCCGTCTTCACGTCCAGCGACGTCGCGGCTTTGAGGATCTCCTTGAGCGCGTTGAACTGCCACCTGCGCGCACATCAACCGCCGGTTCGGGACGTCCCGACCAAACTGTGACATTCTCGAGCTCGGTCACATCGAAGTCGATTCGGCTGATTTTTGGACGGATCGATGGCTCTCATCAGGTTCTCGAAGCACGGTGGAAGCGCTCGTACATTCAAATGCGCTCACATGGAAGTCGATTTGAAGATTCGATTCGCACGCAGACCGCCACGTGCTCCCCGACCGCGAGAGGCCCGTCACTAAAACCCGGAGTTCGGCGGCGGGCGCGCCGCGGCCGCACGTCGCGCCGGGCGCGGCGAAGGCCGCGGCGGGGCGGACGGCGACGACGCGCGTCGCGTTCAGGGCTTGTTTCGCGGGTCGCGGCGTCGGCGCGCGCGACGGCCGCGGCGACGGCGCGGGCGCGGGCGCGGGCGAGGGCCGCGGCGAGGGTCGCGGCGTCGGCGCCGGCGCCGGCGCCGGCGACGGCCGCGGCGAGGGCCGCGGCGACGGCGCGGCCGTGGGCTGCGCGCCGTCGACGCAGCGGGCCCGCCCGGCGGGGCGGCCCCCGAACAAAGGGCAGCCCTTTCGCGTGCACGCGAGCGCGCCGTCGGCGCCGACGCGGCAGTGGTTACAGCCGTCGTACCAGCGGTCGCAGCCCGCGTCGACGCACGTCCCGTAGCCGTCCTTCCGGCACGGCGCGACCGGCGGCGCGCCGGCCGGTGCGTCCGGCGTCGGCTGGAGCGCCGTCGATTGGAACAAATTCAACGAGTTGTTGATGAGCGCGCCGATGCCCATGCTGCAGGCCGTCCAGAGGATCCACGCGCATTTGACGCCGCGCGGCTTTTGCGCTGGCCGGTTCATCTGGGCTGCTGCAAAGTGGGCTCCATAAGCTAATTTTTTTTTGGCATTTGCTGCTGGTTCAGCCTTCATTGCCTTCACCTGCGGCTCCTTGAGCGTCTCTCGGGAAGGCTTGGCTGCGCGCGCACCACTGCGGCAGACGCGTTCGTCGTGCACGAATTGATGGCCACGGTGAAGCTGCTCTGGTTCGCAGTGGAACGCGCCGCGGATCCGATCGCTGCATCCCTGGAGCGCGTGGCCGTGCGGTCGCCGGGCTTCTCGAAGTTCTGCGTGAGCGTGGCGCGCCGCTACAATGCCTTGACCTCGACGCACCGCGTGAGCTTGTTTGCGGACGAGCCGCTCGCCGCGAAGGAGCCGCTCTCGGAGCGCGCGGCGACGAAAATTGGCGCGGAGCTGCTCGCCGAGGCGGTCGGCGCCTCCCGCGTCCGCTCGCGCGCTCTCGCGCGCTCCCGCACGCTTTCGCCCGCGTCGCAGACCGTCGTGACGTTGGGCCTGGGCGTGCTCTACGACCAGCACCGGCGCGAGTCCGAGGCGGAGGACGTCCTCGAGGCGCGCATCGCGACGCTCGAGGCGGCGCTCGCGGCGCGGCGGCCGGACTAAGCCTCGCTCTTATGATGAGTCGTGCACGGGGTCGTCGCTGTCGTCGTCGCTGTCGCCGTCGCGCCTCCGGCGCTTCGACGCGCGCGCGGGCTCGCGCGGCGCGGATTCGTCCGCGAAGGACACGGTGCGCTGGCGCTGCGCCGAGCGGAGGAAGTCGACGAGGAGCGACGTCGCCTCCTCGTCGGAGGACGTGCAGGTGGACCGCGCGCGGCGCGCGCGGCGGCTCGCGGCCGCGGCCGACGCCGCGTCGGACACGGACGTGCGCAGCGCCTCGCCCTCGCGGACGATGTCGTCGACGTCGCCGAGCGACGCCGCGTCCTTGAGCGCGCGGCGCGCGCGGCGGAGCCAGGCGTGGATGCGGCGCGTCGCCGCCTCGCCGACATCGCGCGTCGAGTCGCTGTCGGAGTCGTCGTGGCGGCCGCGGCGCCGCTCCGACGCGGCGGACTCGCGCGCCTGCGACTGCAGCTTGGACCGCCACGCGGCCTCGAGCTCCGCCACCTACGGCGTGGAAAACTGGGGCGGCGGCGGGGCGGGCGGGGCGGGGTCGTCGCACCTCGCGGCGCGCGCGCTCGACCGCGGGCTCGGGCGCGTTCTCGCGCGGGTGGTAGACGCGCTTGCCGATGGACGCGTCGCCGGTAAACTTCTTCGTGATGCGCATGGGGTCGCAGTTGAGCTTCTCGCTGAGGTAGTTGCGCAGCGTCGTCCCGGGCGCCGCGTGGAGCAGGCCATTGTTGAAATCGCGGATGACGCGCTCGACGTAGCGCTCCTCCTCGACCGTCCACTTGCCGCGGCGCAGGCCGCCGCCCTCGGCCATGATTATGGGTGGACCCGGTTGCCGCGCCCCGAGGGTCGGCGGCCGGGAGTTGTTCGAGCAGGTGGGACGGGATTCGAGCAGGCACGATGTGGCCTGGGACGCCCGGGACGGGATTTGTTGTTCGAGCAGGTCGGCGCAGAGGATGCGCTTCGATGAGTGGATTCCAAAGGCCAAAGATGCCATCAACAGCCCCGGATATAACACTAGAAACGCCAAAAAGCGCTCGACGCTCTCCGGCGTAAAACCACAGCCTGTGACGCCCCCGCGGTCGACCGGGCAGCGGCCGCGATGATCTCCCCGAAGGGCGTCGGCGACCCGCTCGCGTGCGGTTCCCGCGTCCGCCGCCGACGCACCATCCTACGCCGCCGCCCGCCCCGCGGACCCGCGCGCCGCTCGAGAGCGCCCTTGAAGTGGGAACTGTGTAGGTACGCGTCGCCGCCCGGGCGGTGCATGACGGCGCGGTCGAGCAAGAGCGGCGGGTCGCGGAGCCTCTACGGCCAGGGCATCAACGACGAGTCGACCTTCGTGCCGCTGTCCATGCTGCCCAAGTTCCGCGACATCGAGGACACCTCTCCGAATCCCATCGTCGAGCCGACGCAGCAGCACTGGCACATGCCGAACCAGACCGTCAAAGTCGCGCGGCTCAACACGGCGGACCCCTACGACCGGCTCCACACGTCCCAGATCCGCACGCTCAAGCAGCAGGACATCACGAACGGCCTCGTCCCGCGGCACATCCTCGAGAACACGCTGCCGCCCGCGGGCCCCGTCATCAAGTCGACGGACTTCTTCCGCCCGAGCAAGTGCGACCGCGCCAAGTCCGCGCCCCGGAGCCCCACGTCCGCCAACACGCCCATGACCAAGGCGCTGCCGGTGTTCACGACGACCTTCAAGCCGTCCGCCGACGGCCCGTCGAAGGCGTCCCTCCGCGTCGTGTCCCACCCGCTCCTCGGCGTCGCCCTCCCCAAGCGGAACCCGGACCAAAATTCGCACGGCATCAGCCGCAACGTCCTCGGCGGCTTCTACACGTCCTAGGGCCGGGACGCCGGGACGGCGCGGCGGCGGTCGTACGCGGCCGCACGGCGGCGCGCGCGGCGCGCCCGCCGAACGGCCGCCCGGCGCCGTCGGCATCGCGGCGCAGCCTGGGGGCGGTTGCACGCCCCCACGCACCAACGCCGCCCGCCTCCCGACGCCCACCCGCCGCCCGTCCCGCCCCCATCCGCGTTTTAAGTACCCTCTCCTGAGCCCCGCTCGAGTGCAACACGGCGGGTAAGACACTCTCGCCAGCTCCACGATCCTGGCACGAGTAGACCATGCCGCTCCCTTACCCCCGGCCATGAGGTCATCACCTTCCCCAGGCGAGGGACATGAGAACGCCAGGGGAGGGGCGTGCCACCGGGTCAGCTCCACGATCCCAAGTGCTACGCTTCACGTTAGGAGGCCGCGGGCGTCGGGAGCGGCTCCCCGGCGAGGAACGCGCGGACGTTGCCGCAGGCGACGTCGCGGAGCCGCTGGCGCGCCTCGTTCGTCGCCCAGGCCGTGTGCGGCGTGACCACAGCCCGCGGGTGCGCGGCGAGGCGGGCCGACGTCGACGCCGGGTCCGACGGCGGCTCGTCGTCGAGGACGTCGAGGTACGCGCGCTCCAACGACCCCTCGTCGAGCGCGGCGAGCAGCGCGGCCTCGTCGACGACGCCGCCGCGCGCGGAGTTGACGAGGATCGCCCCGGGCTTGAGCGCCGCGAGGAAGCGGCCGTCGACGAGCCGCGCCGTGTTGTCCGCGAGCGGCACGTGCAGCGAGACGACGTCCGCGGTCGCGAGCGCCCGCGCGAGCTCGCCGCCGTCGCCGCCGCGGCCGGGCGCGCGCGCGAAGACGACGGCCATGCCGAGCGCTTCGGCGACGGCGCCCGCCGCTTCCCCGATGGCGCCCCTGCCGACGGCGACGAAGGTCCGCCCGCGGAGCTCGAAGGTCCGCTCCGGGAAGGCGCAAAAGTCCGGGCTCGCGGCCCAGGCGCCGGCGGCGACGGCGCCGGCCTGGGGCCGGAGCGCGACGGCCGCGTCGAGCAGGCACGCGGCGACCCACTGCGCGACGGACGGCGTCGAGTAGGCCGGCACGTTGCTCACGAGCACGCCGCGCCGCGCGCAGGCGTCGAGGTCCACGTTGTTGACGCCCGTCGCCGTCACGCAGACGAGGCCCAGGTCCGGCAATGCGGCGAGCACGGCGTCCGTGATCCGCACCTTGTTGACGACGGCGACGGCGGCGCCGTCGAGGACCGCCACGACGTCGCCGGGAGCCGTGCGGTCGTGGACCTCGAGCTCGTCGCCGTCGCCGACCGCCGGCAGCCACGCGTCGCGCAGGCTCGCGAAGCCCGCGTTCGCCGTCGCCGTGAACCCGTCGGCGACGACGACCTTGGCGTGGAGTGCGGTGCAAGGGCGCGGCGCAACGCTGTCATGGAGTTTATTGCCGGGGCGTGGCGCGCGCGGCACGACGAGGCAGCGCGCCGAGGCGGCGAGCAGCAGCCAGCGCAGCGGCATGCGAAGCGCCGTTCGAGCGGTCATGCGACGCGATTTGCACGCGAGCAGAATTCGAGCACTGCGACGCGAGCTGCGACGAGGCTGCGACGCTCTGCGAGTGAGAGTAGCGCTCGAGCACTGCGACGAGGCTGCGCGCACTGCGACGCGGATCGGCCGCTCGAGGATGGCTCAACAATGACAACATTGACGTCGACTTACATGCAACGTCGTCGTCGAATATATACCGTGGAGCATACTTTCGCTCCCTCCGTGGCAGAAGTGGGGAAAGTGAGGGGTATAAGCGACGACAGCCGCCCGGCTACGTTTAAGCACACCCACAATTTTAATTCTCGCGAAACGCCCGCTCCGCGTCGCGGTAGTAGCGCGCGTAGTCCTCCTCCGTGAGGTCCGCCTCCGTGACGGCCATGGCCTCCGCCGTGCCCGTCTTGAGCGCGTCCTCCACCAGCGTCGCGAAGGTCCGCTGGACCTTCTCCTCCGCGGTCGCCTCCGGCTCCTTGTCGTCCTCCTCCTCCTCCCGCTTCGCTTCCTTGTCCGCGTAGAGGTCCGCGGGCAGCCCCTTGGGCGCCTCCTCTTCCCGCGCGGGCGCGTCCGCGGCGCCGCGCTCGCAGGCGGCGACGAGCGGCGCGAGCGCGCGTCGGAGCGTGAAGTCGTGGCCCGCCGCGTCGACGGCGCGCCTCGCGTCGTCGAGCGCGCCCGCCGCGTCGCCGAGGCGCCGCCGCGCGCGGCAGCGCCGCACGCGCGCCTTGACGTGGCGCGCGTCCGCCGCGAGCGCCGCCGTCGCCTGCGCCGCCGCGCCGGCCCAGTTGCGCCGCCGCAGGAGGAGCTCGGCGAGGTTCGCGTGGAGCGCCGGCCGGAGGCGGTCCGGGTCCGCGCGCGCGTCCCGCAGAATCTCCAGCGCGCCGCGCCAGCACCGCTGGGCCGCGGCGAGGTCGCCCGCGCGGAAGAGCGCGCCGCCCCGGTCCTTGCGCTGGCGGGCGATCAGGAATCCGCCGGCCTCGGGCGGCGGCGCGGCCGTCGTCGCGGGGCCGAGGTCGCCGAGCGCGCCGTGGCGCACGCCGTCGCGCAGCGCGCCGAGACACGCGACGGCGCGCGCGTCGGCGCCTCCCGGCGGCGCGTTGCGCGCCGAAAAGGCCTCGAGCGCCGCCACGTGCGCCGCCGCGGAGAGCTCGCGCGACGACCGCTCGAGGCGCGACGCGAGGTCCAAAACCGTCGCCTCCGGGACCGCGAGCGTCAGCGCGGGCCACCGCTCCCGCGCCTTGGCCGCGTCGAGGAGCTGGGCCAGCGCCTCGCGGTCCGCGAAGCCGGGGCGTTCCCCGACGACCGCGTACATCGCGCCGACGACGAGGCCCGCCGGCCCGCGCCGCGCGTCGACGAGCTCGACCGCGAGCGTCGTCGCCCCGGCGTCTAAAACGAGGAGGAAGGGCAGGTCCGCCGCCGCGACGCGCGCGCGGCCCCGCACGGCGCCGCCGAGCACGGCCGCGAGGGGCAGCGGGCCGTCGTCGCCCCAGCGCGGCAGCGCCCGCGCGTCGCGCGCGCCGTCGCGGCCGCGGACCGAGAGCCGCGGGCAGGCGAGGGGCTTCGACGCGAAGCTCGACCCCGCGGACGACGCGGCGCAGCCCAGCGCCGCCGTGCAGGCGGCGAGCGCGGCGTCGCGGCCGGCCGCGTCGCCGCGCTCCGCGGCGAGGACGACGTACGTCTGCTCCGCGAACGCCTCCGAAAAGGCCGCGAAGCGCAGCCGCGGCACGGCGGCGCCGCAGAGCCGGTGGATCTCGCGCGCGAGGTAGGCGCAGGCGACGGGGCCGTGGGGCTCGCCCGGCGACGGCTTCGCGTGGCGCAGCTGCGCCTCCGCGAGGAGCTCGTCCGGCGACCGGAGGTGGTCCACGTAGCTCCGGCCGTGGATCGCCACGAGCTGGTCCAAGGTCGCCGCCGGCGGCGCGGCGGCGGGCCGCGAGGCGTCGAGCGCGCGCGGCGCGCTGGAGCTCGCGTTCACCATCGCGCAGCGGACGCGCTGGAAGGCCGCGCTGGGCAGCCCAGCGTGCGAGCCAGCGCCAGCAGGCCGATCTTGAACCGGCCCTGGACCAGCCCGGACCTCCGGGGAGGACGATGGCGCAGTCGGCGTGAGGGGCCTTGGCCGCGCGCTCACCGTCGTGTGTTCGACGCCCTTTACGCGGGAGCAATGAATTCGATGCGAGGGCTTTTCCACGTGTGCGTCGCCGCGCTCGTCGCCCGCGGCGCCGCGCGCTGGGAAGCGCCCCCTGAATATATGTGTTCGTTCTTGCGCCAAAAAGTCACCGCCGCGCTCTACCACGGTCGCCTCGATGAGCCGATACCTGGTGGCGACCCGGCGCTTCACATCGCCTGTATGTGCGGCCACGAAGACCTGCTGCGCAAGCTGCTGGACGCGAATGCGGATGTCCATGCGCGCGATCAAAGAGGTTACACGGCGCTCCATGTCGCGTCCCACTGGGGCCATCCGAACCTCGTGTCGATGCTGCTCAACAAAGGCGCGGACATCGACAGCTCGCAGGATGGGAAGCCTACACCGCTCTTCCTCGCTATTGAAAAAGGCCACGTCGCCGTCGTGGAGACGCTGCTCAACGAAGGCGCAGACGTCGATGCCTCGGACGGTGTGATGCCTACGCCGCTCTTCTACGCCGCGGGGCGAGGACACGTCGCCGTCGTGAAGACGCTGCTTGCCCACGGCGCTCTACCTACCTGGGGAGAGGCGACGGCGCTCGGCGTTGCGACCACCGAGGAGAACTACAACCTTCTGCTCAGCCGCGACACGTCCAGTGAGTCCATCGAAGAGACGATTCAACGCATCAACCTTCTGGACGCGGCAGGCGAGTCTGCGGAGTTACCATCGAAACCGGAAGAATTCTCTGCGGAAGAGCTGAAATCCACGCGTCGAAAGGTAGACATCGCGCTTGCTGAGGGCGCCGTGGAAGCGCGCCTAGACGGCTTCACACCGCTCCTCCTCGCGTGCCAGATCGGCTACGAAGCTGGCGTTCGAAAACTCTTGGCGCGCGGTGCGAACGTCCGCGCGACATTGCCTTACGGCGCGACGCCGCTCCACATCGCCGCCTACAATGGCAGAGCGATGATCGTTCCGATGCTGGTGCGTGGTGGCGCGGACGTCGACGCTCGTACAGACAATGGAGAAACTGCATTGTTCTACGCCGCGCGACGAGGCCACGCCGACGCCGTGAAGGCGCTGCGGGTCCACGGCGCTCGTTTGATCTCGACGCTCAAGCGGACGACGGCGCTCGACGTAGCGGAGAGCGACGAGATACGCATGCTTCTCCTGCGCAGCTACGACAGCGATTCCATTGCAACGAAGCTACGCATGCTTCTCCTGCGCAGCTACGACACGTCCAGCGAGTCCATTGAGGAGACGATTCAACGCATCATTACGACGCTCGCGGACGGCGTCCTCATCGTCATTAACCATCATTTTGCTGATGATTACTACATCATCACGACGCTCTTCGTGGCCATGCACATCGTCATGGGTTTTTTTCTCCTACGCCTCATCGTCATGGTTTTTTCTTTTTTGCTTTACTTCCTTGACTTCGAGCCGCGCCCTTGGCGTATCGCACGGGCCGAGGCCCGGGCTGAACAAGTTGCAAGAGAACTGATGATCCAAGGCGCAAAGTCCGAAAAGACACGGAAAAAGGACACCCGAGGCCCGGGTCGTCGCAGCGCTCGCCCTGCCAGACGACAAAGACTGGTCGAACCGAAGCCCGCGCCCGCGCCCGCGCCCGAGCCCGAGCCCGAGCCTGAGCAAGCGGAGCCCGAGCCGGAGCCCAATCCCGAGCCAGAGCCCGAGCCAGAGCCTTCGGTGTCAACAGAGCCGCGGGAGCTCGAACCGGAGTCCGCGCCGGAGCCCGAGCCTTCGCCGGACGAGGCCTTCGAGGAGACCAAGGGCGCCGAGCTCGACCCCACGGTCCGCGCGCTGCTCGTCTCGCTCGACCTCACAGCTCTCGAGCCGATCTTCGCAGACCATATGATCGACGCGGACGCGCTGCCGCTCCTCACAACCGAGGACCTCGTCGAGGACATGGGGCTGCCCCTCGCCGCGGCCCGCTCCATCGTCGAGGCCATGCGCGCGGTGTCCGAGGCGTCGGCGAAGAAGCTCGTGGTGCAGGACGTCTTCGACGACATCGCGCGGCACCAGGCCGTCGTCGAGGCGGAGCTCGCGGACCACCGCGCGGAGCTCGAGCGCCTGCGGATCCGCCGCGACGAGGTGCCGGACTTCGCGTGCCCCATCACGACGGAGCTCATGAAGGACCCCGTCTTCGCCGCGGACGGCCACACGTACGAGCGGTGCGCCATCGCGCTGTGGTTCGAGCGCAAGAACACGTCGCCGGTCACGAACGCGCCCCTGCGCAACGCAGACCTGATCCCGAACCACGCGATGAAGTCGATGATCGCCGAGTTCCTCGAGCAGTCCCGCGCGTTGGTCGAAGCGTAACTACCCGCACCCCTTGGCCGGGCCTTAACAAGTTGCGTGTGGATACGATCCCTCGCTACTACAGCTTACTCGGCAGCGTCAGCTCGGCGGCGCTGTCGGCGCCGGCGCCCAGGAACACGTTGACGTTGCCGGACTCGTCCTCCTGGATCGTGAGGTCCGAGAGGTTGATGCCGCCCGGGTTGTTGATGGTGACCTGGGAGCCGTCGTTGCGGAGGAAGACGGAGGTCCCGCCCGCGGCCTTGGCCTCCTCGGCGTCGTCGTCGGGGTAGGCGCACGCGGCGGCGCAGGCGAGGTCGACGGCGCCGCAGCCGAAGACGCCCGGCGACGCCGGCGACGCCGCGTCGGCCGCGTCGAGCGCGATGGCGCCGTCGCCGTCGCCGCCGCCCATCTTGCGCTCCTCCTCGTCGAAGTCGATGACGGTCTTCGTCACGTCCGTCTCCAGGGGCACGGCGGGCACGGCGGCGAGGACGAGGCGCTCGTCGTCGGGCGCGACGCTGTCCGCGGGCGCCGCCGCGCCCGAGCCGCCGAGCAGCCCCGCCACGAAGACGCCGACGACGACGCAGAAGTTCGTCGCCGCGTTGAGCGCCGCGACGCCGTCGCTCCGGTTCGCGACGAGGGCCGCGGCCTTGAGCGCGAGCTGGAGGAGCGCGTCGAAGCCCGTCGACGCGGCCGCGGCCCGGAGCAGCGCCGCGTCGGGGAAGGGCCCGAAGCGCCGGCCCAGGCCGCCGTCCGCCCGCCGCTTCAGCAGCAGGATGTCCTCGGCGGCCCGGTGCGTCCAGGGCAGCAGGGCCGCGAGCTCGAGCTTGCCCGTCGTCGCGAAGACGAGCAGCGCGACGAAGACGGGCGCGCCCGCGGCGAAGCGGTTCCGGTCGAGCGCCGCCTCGCGGCGCGGCACGGCGACGAGGGCGAAGAGGGCCATGCCGTTGGCGAGGGCGTGGACGACCGCGAGCAGCGCGGCCGCCGCGAGGAGCGCGGCGTCGCCGCGGCCCACGCGGTCACAGAGGAAGAGCGCGTTCGCCGCGGTGTCGACGGCGCCGAGGGCGAAGGCCGCCCAGTCCGACCGCGCGAGGGGCGGCGCGTTCGCGGCGCCGGCCCGCGCGCGCGCGGCGAGCGCCGCGGCGCCGATCGTGAACGAGAGCGCGGCGAGCGCGAGGAGGTATCAGGGCGGGACGCCGCCGAAG
>NW_008705563.1:919218-982924 GCF_000186865.1 Aureococcus anophagefferens
GTCGGCGCGGGCGACGGGCGGGGGGTGGGCGCGGGGATCGGCGCGGGGCTCGGGCGGGGCGTGGGCGCGGGCGTCGGCGCGGGGCTCGGAGCCGCGGACGGCCGCGGCGTCGGCGCGGGCGACGGCTGCGGCGACGGTTCGGCGCTCGGCGACGCCGTCGTCGGGGGCACGCTGGGCGGCGCGGACACGAAGAGCGGCGTCGGCTCCGCGCTCGGCGACGCCGTCGAGGGCGCGAGCGTCGGCGCGGGCGTCGGCGCGGGCGACGGCGCCGCCGTCGTCGGCTTCGTCGTCGGGTGCGGGCTGTAGGACACCTCGAAGGCCGTCGAGTCCGACGCGCAGGTCCCGTCGGCGCAGGCGAGCGTCATCGTGTAGGTGTTCACCTCCGCGTCCGCGGAGACGACGACGGAGTGCGACTCGTCGTTGGGCGTCGTCGCGCCGCCGACGACGGTGCCGTCGGATGTCGCGACGGACACCGTCACGTCCGCGCAGGTCGCCGCGTCGCCGCGGTACTCCCACGAGAGCACGCACTCCGTCTCCGCGACGCACGTGAGGAGCGTGCCGACGTCGACGATGGCGACGAAGCAGCCCGTCGGCGCCGTCGACGGCGCGGGCGTCGGCGCGGGGCTCGGCTCCACGGAGGGTCGGGGCGTCGGACGGAGGCTCGGCTCCACGGACGGCTTCGGCGTGGGCTCGGGCGACGGCTCCGGAGACGGCTCGGGCGACGGCTCGGGCGTCGGAGACGGCGTCGGGCGCGGGACCGGAGCGGGCGTCGGCTTGGGGCTCGGCTCGACGGACGGCGTGGCGCTCGGCTGATAGGTCGGCAGGGACGTCGTCGGCGAAATCGTCGTCGGCTCGACGCTCGGCGGAGACGTGTACGAGACGGCGAAGGTCGCGCTGTCCGAGGCGCAGGCAGCGTCCGCGCATTCGATCGCGAGTCCGTACGAGCTGATCGCCGCGCTTCCCGGGACCGTGATCGTGTGCGAGCCGTCGTTCTCGAGCGTATTGCTATTGATGACGCTGCCGTCGTCGGCGTTCGTGACGGTCGTGATCACCGACGCGCACGACGAGCTGTCGCCTCGGTAGTCCCATGTCAGCGTGCACTCGACGCCCGCGACGCACGTCATCGACGAGCCGATGCTGGTGATGAGGCAAAAGCAGCCCGTCGGGGCGAGGCTCGGTTCGGACGTCGTCGGCGCGAGCGTCGGCGCGGGCGTCGTCGGCGCGAGGCTCGGTTCGGGCGTCGTGTTGACGACGGGCGCGGGCGTCGGCGCGGGCGTCGGCGCGGGCGTCGTCGGCGCGGGCGTCGGCGCGGGGCTCGGCGCGTGGCAGTCGTGCTCGTACCAGGCGACCTTCTCCGCGGCCCTCGCCGACGCGAGAATGTCCACGTCGCCGTCGAGGTCCAGGTCGACGCCCTCAACCCAAAACGCGTAGTCCAGGACGCCGACGTCGTGATCCGCGAAGGCCATCGAGCCGTCGTTCTCGTGCCACGTGACGTCGTCGCCGAGGGCCCAGGCCGCGACGACGTCGAGGTCGCCGTCGCCGTCGACGTCCGTCGGACGCGCCCGGATGCCATAGCTGCCCGTCGAGGTCGCGATCGTGCGCTTCGCGAAGGATTCGGCCCCGTCGTTCTCGTACCAGTCGACCGTGTCGTCGAGGCCCGTCGCCGTCAGCACGTCGACGTCGCCGTCGCCGTCGAAGTCGACGGCGTAGGCGTCGCGCGTCTTGCAGGACCCGGAGCAGACGTTGATGATCTGCTTCGTGAACGCCTCGGCGCCGTCGTTTACGTACCAGGCGGTCGTGTGGTCCTCGAGCGATGCCTGGACGACGTCGAAGTCCCCGTCGTCGTCGACGTCGAAGACGTGGATCGCGCTGCCCCCGGACGAGTCGCTGGCGACGGTGTGTTGCGTGAAGCCCTGGGACCCGTCGTTCTCGTACCACTCGATCGAGCTGCCGCTGCCGCTGCCGTAGGCGCCGTAGCCCATGGCGACGAAATCGACGTCGGCGTCGCCGTCCAGATCGACGGCGAAGATGTCGTTGGCGTGGACGAGGGCCGTCGTCAGGACGTGCTGCGTGAATCCCAGGGAGCCGTCGTTCGCGTACCAGGAGACGGCGTCCTCCTCCCGCGAGGCCGCGAGCGCGTCGACGTCGCCGTCGCCGTCGACGTCGTAGGCGCCGACGGTCCACACCGTCGTCGCCGCCGCGTCGACGACGGCGGCGACGGAGAAGGCCATGGCGCCGTCGTTCTCGTTCAGGAGGACCTGGTTCCCGCCCTCGCGGTGACCCGTGAAGACGTCGAGGTCGCCGTCGCCGTCGACGTCGACGGCGAAGATGCCCGTGCACTCGCCCTCGCCGTCGACGACGGTCTGCGCGGACGCGAAGGTCACGACGTGGTCGCAGCGCGTCGTCGGCCGGGGCGTGGGCTTGGCCGTGGGCGCGGGCGACGGGAGCCCGGTCGGCGCGGGCGCGGGCGCGGCCGACGGCGCGGCCGTCGTCGGCGCGGCCGTCGTCGGCGAACTCGTCGTCGGCTGGCGGCTCGGTGGAGACGTGTACGAGACGGCGAAGGTCGCGCTGTCCGAAGCGCACGTAGCGTCCGCGCATTCGATCGCGAATCCGTACGAGCTGATCGCCGCGCTCCCGGGGATCGTGACCGTGTGCGAGCCGTCGTTATCGAGCGTCGCGCTGTTGATGACGCTGCCGTCGTCGGCGTTCGTGACGGTCGTGATCACCGACGCGCACGACGAGCCGTCGCCTTGGTAGTCCCAGGCCAGCGTGCAGTCGACGCCCGAGACGCACGTCATCGACGAGCCGATGCCGGTGACGCTCAGGAAGCAGCCCGTCGGGGCGAGGCTCGGTTCGGACGTCGTCGGCGCGAGCGTCGGCGCGGGCGTCGTCGGCGCGGGCGTCGGCGCGGGGCTCGGCGCGAGGCAGTCGTGCTCGTACCAGGCGACTTCCTCGGCTAATTGCCCCGAAGCGAGAATGTCCACGTCGCCGTCGAGGTCCAGGTCGACGCCCTCGACGAAGAACGCGTAGTCCAGGACGCCGACGTCGTGATCCGTGAAACCCATCGAGCCGTCGTTCTCGTGCCACGTGACGTCGTCGCCGAGGGCCCAGGCCGCGACGACGTCGAGGTCACCGTCGCCGTCGACGTCCGCCGGACGCGCCTTCATGGCGTAGGCGCTCGACGACGACTTGTCCGACAGGGTGTGCTTGGTGAAGGACTCGGCCCCGTCGTTCTCGTACCAGTCGACCGTGTCGTCGAGGCCCGTCGCCGTCAGCACGTCGACGTCGCCGTCGCCGTCGAAGTCGACGGCGTGGGCGTCGCGCGTCTTGCAGGACCCGGAGCAGACGTTGATGATCTGCTTCGTGAACGCCTCGGCGCCGTCGTTCACGTACCAAGCGGTCGTGTGGTCCTCGAGCGATGCCTGGACGACGTCAAAGTCCCCGTCGTCGTCGACGTCGAAGACGTGGATCGCGCTGCCCCCGAGCGAGTCGGCGGCGACGGTGTGCTCCGTGAAGCCCAGCGACCCGTCGTTCTCGTACCACTCGATCGAGCTGCCGCTGCCGCTGCCGTAGGCGCCGTAGCCCATGGTGACGATGTCGACGTCGGCGTCGCCGTCGAGATCGACGGCGAAGATGTCGACCGCTTGGGTCAGGGCCGTCGACAGGACGTGCGCCGTGAAGGCCTGGGACCCGTCGTTCTCGTACCAGGCGACCTTGTTCGCCGTGTTCGCCGCGGCGAGCGCGTCGACGTCGCCGTCGCCGTCGACGTCGTAGGCGGTGACGGTCCAGGCCCCGGTCGCCGCCGTGTCGAGCGTGGCGGCGACGGAGAACCCCATGGCGCCGTCGTTCTCGTTTAGGAGGACCTTGTTCGCCGAGGCCTGGCCGGAGAAGACGTCCAAGTCGCCGTCGCCGTCGGCGTCGACGGCGAAGATGCCCTGGCACTGGCCCTGGCCGCTGACGACGCTCTGCGCCGAGGCGAAGGTCACGACGTAGTCGCAGCGCGTCGTCGGCCGGGGCGTCGGCGCGGGCGACGGCGCGGGCGACGGCTCGGGCGTCGTCGGCGCGGGGGTCGGCGAAGAGGACGGGGAAGCGCTTGGCGACGGCGACGGAGCCGCTGAAGGCGCCGACGACGGCGCCGACGACGGCGCCGACGAAGGCGACGCGGAGGGACCCGATGACGGCGCCGACGACGGCGCGGCCGTGGGCGCCGACTGAAGGCGACGCGGAGGGAGCCGCTGAAGGCGCGGCCGAAGGCGCGGCCGTGGGCGCGGCCGTGGGCGCGGCCGTCGGCGCCGACGTCGGCGCGGCCGTCGGCGGCATCAGCAGGTCGGGCCACGAGGCCGAGAACGGCGAGCAGGACGTGCCGTCGTTGAAGTCCGTCGACGCGGAGTCGGCCCGCCAGACGAGCTGCGCGTCGGGCGACTCCGCGGTCTCGTGGCCCGACTGCGCCGTGCCCGTGTTGAACTTGTCGCCCGACGTCGTATCGGCGACGGTGAAGGGGAGCAGCAGTTCCACGATGCCGTTGTTGTTGTAGTTGGCGGAGAAGAAGAGCCGGGGCTTCTCGTCGACCTTTTGGTACGCGTACGCGCCGCCAAAGTACTGGCTCCCGGTCATCGGTTGGTCGCACTCGGCGATTCCGGACTCTACGCAGTCCTTCGTGAAGACGCGCGCCTCCGGGATGAGCGCGATGGCGTAGCTGCCGAGCTCCTCGGTCGCGCTGTTGATCTTGCCGACGAAGACGCGAGCCTCGCCGTCCACGACATTCAAGCCGACCAGGTAGACGCCGTTCGCATCGCCGTCGATGATCCAGTCGTCGACGCCGTTCTCCTCGACCCGGGTGAAGTCGGAGATCACTCCGAGGATGGCGCTCTTGATCCGGACCTCGGGCGTGCTCGCGAAGTCGGGCGCCGTCGCCGGGTCGCCGTCGACGAGATAGTCGACGCGCTTCACGCGCTTCACGTAGGTGGTGACCTTTTCGGAGTAGTAGTACGTCGTGCCGACGATTTCCGCGGCGGTCGGCTTGTACACGGAGTCCGTGTACGCGGGCATCTGCGTGGTCTCGAGCCCGGTGAGGCAGTTCGCGGCCTCGGCGGAGTCCTCGTCGGCCGCTTCGCCCGTCGTCTTGCCCGCGGCGGGGTCGTAGCCCCAGCTTTCGGGAGACATGTTGCAGAGGCGGTCGTCCACGGCCGCGAGCATGTAGCTCTTGGTGCCGTTGACCAGCATCGCCACGGCGTTGACGTTCTTCGTGTCGTGCGTGCCCGCGACGATCGAGCCCGTCGCGCTCTTGGTGAACCCGTCGGGGTAGTAGTCGAAGACCTTGACGTGCTCCGAGGTCTCGATGTCGAGCGCCGTGAGGCGGAGCATGGCGTCGTCGGGCGACGTGCTACTGGTCGCGGTCGTGCAGCTGTCGTCCGTCGAAGTCCGCTTGCACCGCAGCAGCTGGAGCGGCGGCGCGACGGCGTCGGCCGTGCAGTCCATCTGGGCGCTCGCCGTCGGGGGCGTCGGGAGCGGCGTCGGGGTCGGCGTCGGCGCGGGCGTCGGCGCGGCCGTCGTCGGCGCGGGCGTCGGGAGCGGCGTCGGCGTCGGCGTCGGCGCGGGCGTCGGTACGGCCGTCGTCGGCGACGGCGTGGGCTCGAGCGTCGACGGCGCGGCGGTCGTTGGCGTCGCGCTCGGCGCGAGGCAGTCGTGCTCGTACCAGACGACCTTTTGCGCGTTCTTCCCCGACGCGAGGAAATCGACGTCGCCGTCGAGGTCCAGGTCGACCGGCTCGACGAAGGAGGCGTAGTCCATGGCGCCGACGTAGTGCTCCGTGAAGCCAAACGAGCCGTCGTTCTCGTGCCACGTGACGTAATCCCCGAGGGCCCAGGATACGAGGACGTCGAGGTCCCCGTCGCCGTCGACGTCCGCCGGACGCGCCTTCATGGCGTAGGCGCTCGACGACGTCTTGTCCACCAGGGTGTGCTTCGTGAAGGACTCGGCCCCGTCGTTCTCGTACCAGTCGACCGTGTCGTCGAGGCCCGTCGCCGTCAGCACGTCGACGTCGCCGTCGCCGTCGAAGTCGACGGCGTAGGCGTCGCGCGTCTTGCAGGACCCGGCGCAGACGTTGATGATCTGCTTCGTGAACGCCTCGGCGCCGTCGTTCACGTACCAAGCGGTCGTGTGGTCCTCGAGCGACGCCTGGACGACGTCGAACGATCCGTCGTCGTCGACGTCGAAGACGTGGATCGCGCTGCCCCCGAACGAGTCGGCGGCGATAGTGTGCTCCGTGAAGCCCAGGGACCCGTCGTTCTCGTACCACTGGATCTTGCTCCCGCTGCCGCTGCCGCTGGCGCCGTAGCCCATGGTGACGATGTCGACGTCGGCGTCGCCGTCGAGATCGACGGCGAAGATGTCGACCGCTTGGGTCAGGGCCGTCGACAGGACGTGCGTCGTGAAGGCCTGGGACCCGTCGTTCTCGTACCAGGCGACCTTGTTCCCCGTGTTCGCCGCGGCGAGCGCGTCGACGTCGCCGTCGCCGTCGACGTCGTAGGCGGTGACAGTCCAGGCCCCGTTCACCGCCGTGTCGAGCGTGACGGCGACGGAGAACCCCATCGCGCCGTCGTTCTCGTTTAAGAGGACCTTGTTCGCCGAGGTCTGGCCGGAGAAGACGTCCAAGTCGCCGTCGCCGTCGGCGTCGACGGCGAAGATGCCCTGGCACTGGCCCTGGCCGCTGACGACGCTCTGCTCGCTCTGGAATTGGATGACGTGGTCGCAGCTCGCGGTCGTCGGCCGGGGCGTCGGCGAGACCGTCGGCGCGGGGAGCGTCGGCGCGACCGTCGGCGCGGGCGTGGGCGTGGGCGACGGTCGCGGCGTCGGCGCGGGCCCGGACGGCGTCGGCGCGGGCGTCGGCGCCTCGGGGAGGTGCGTGCACTCGTTCGAGTGCCAATCGACGTAGTCGCCGCAGCTGAGGCCGCTGACCGCGTCGAGGTCGCCGTCGGCGTCGACGTCCGCGCCGATGGTGCCCGCGCCGCAGTCGAAGCCCGTGTACTCGTAGATGTCGTGGAGCGTGTAGGTCCCGCCGGCGTTCTCGACCCACTTCTGGAAGCCCTGCGTCGACGTCCGCTCCATGACGAGCGCGTCCATGTCGCCGTCGCCGTCCATGTCGCCCGCGAAGAGCCCCCGGGGGCCGGTCGGCGACGCCATGACCTGCTCCGTGAAGGCCTGGCTCCCGCCGTTGTCGAACCAGGACACCTTGCTGTCGCCGTAGGCGAGGGCGACGACGTCGACGTGGCCGTCGCCGTCGACGTCGACGGCGTTGGCCGCGCTGGGGTTGGCGAAGCCGCTCGAGACGATGACGTGCTCGGCGAAGGTGCCCGCGCCGTCCGTGTTCTCGTACCAGGAGATGTAGCTGTCGGTGTAGGCGCAGCCGACGACGTCCGCGTCGCCGTCGCCGTCGACGTCCGCCGCGGCGACGTCCCAGCCGACCATGCCGCTGTCGTAGTGGATGACGTGCATGGAGAAGCCCTCGGAGCCGTCGTTCTCCCACCAGTGGAAGAAGTCGCCGCCGGACGCGCCCGCGTTGACGACGTCGAGGTCGCCGTCGCCGTCGACGTCCGCGGCCACGCCGCCGATGCAGTACGTCTCCGAGTTCGAGATGATGTGGCGCGAGAAGCCCATGGAGCCGTCGTTCTCGAACCACGCGAGCCGGTTGTCCATGTAGGCCGTGGCGACGAGGTCGAGGTCGCCGTCGCCGTCGAGGTCCACGGGCACCGCGGTGTACGTCCCGTCCTCGTCGCTCGACACCATGACGTCCGAGAAGACGTAGGACCCGTCGTTGTTGTGCCACTGAACCTCGTCGCCGCTGTAGGACGCCGTCACGAAGTCGACGTCGCCGTCCTCGTCGAGGTCGACGGCGCTGATGCCCTTGACGCCGTTGGCGTTGGACGTGATGCGCTGGGAAGTCGTGAAGGTGATGGACACCGACGGGTCGCACTCGGCGGCGCCGGCGACCCGGGCCAGGACCGCGACGGCGGCGACGGTTCGGAGGACCATGGGACGGCGCCGGGCGACACGACGGATCGCACCACCGGGCTGCCCAACCTGTTCCTACCCGAGAGCGGAAATGGTCAACTTGGAACGATTTTTCGGATATGACAACTTCAAGATTTTGCCCAGCACAGTGCCCAGGCTGCAGTTGCCTCCCGCACGAGAGTGCCGCCGCGCAAAACCCCGCACCCGTGGTGTCTTATCGGGAGAGGGGCGCCTTGCTCTGGTACATGTAGGTGCGGAGGTTGCGGAGCTCCATGCAGCTGGACCACATCATGGACGGCTGGCGGAGCTTGAAGCGGAGCGAGCCCACCGGGGGCTCGCGCGCGCCGTCGCTCGGCGGCGGCCCGTCGTCGGCCTCGCCGCCGCCGCCGGCGCAGAGGCGCGCGTCGAAGGCCGGCAGGAAGCGGCTCGTGTAGAGCGTGCGCTGCGACTGCGCGTCGTCCTCGAAGTGCGGGTGCGCCATCAGCCGCTCGTCGCGGAGCACGGGCACCCAGCGCGGCGCCTTGGGGCCGGCCCCGTCGGCGGCGAGCTGGCGCTGGTAGACCGAGATGGAGGCGACGTAGTGGTTACGGAAGACGATGCTGTCGAGGCGGTCGCCGCCCCCGCCGCCGGCGAAGACGACGTCCTGGTGGATGGGGCAGGGGCGCTCGGCCCGCGTCTGCACCGGCGCGCCGCTCTTGCAGGCGATCTCCACGGCCTGGCTCGCCGCCGACGGCGGCGGCTGGGGCTCGCTCTTCATCGTCGCGGCGCGGCTGCGGGCAGCGCGCGCGCAGCAGCGGGCAGCCCACGATGAACGGGTGTTGCACGGCAAGACCGACCCGAATCTGTGCGGACTGCGGAGCCGAAGCAATCGATCTCGATCGCCCTTTTGGCTGCCAGCGCTGCCGTCCGCCGCCCTTCGCGCAACGCAACCATGTCATCAATGGTGACCACGTCCCTCACCCCGGGCGCCGAGAGCGGCGGCGAGTTCGCCTACATCCGCATCCCCTGCGACGCCACGAAGCCCATGGAGGAGCTGAAACACGCGCGCAATACGTGCCTCGAGGACGACGACCTGCGCGAGGTGCTGAAATACCGCTTCGCGAACAACATGCTGAGCGCGGAGCAGCTGGAGAGCTACGTCGCCGGGCTCCAGGCGACGATCGCGGAGAAGGTGCCCGACGGCGGCGGCCTCGACGCGGCGCAGCTCCGGTCGCTCGCGGGCGCCGTGTCCGTCGACACCTACGCGCTCACGGTGCCGTCCAAGGCCGAGCCCGTCGCCGTGTCCCTCTACTGCGACGAGAAGTCGCACGCGAAGCAGCTGCCGCTGAACGAGCGGGCCATCGGCCTCGCCGCGGCGTGCGGCGCGCAGTCGCAGCAATTCCGCGGCGACTGCTACGTGAGCCGCTACTTCGACGACGACGACGCCTGGGTCCGCCAGGACCTGACCCTGGGCGACTGCTCCAGCGACGCGGCCTGGGTCGCGCGCGCGGCCCAAGTCGCGAAGACCTCCAAGTCGCCCGGCGGCATGGCGTCGCTCAGCGCCATGTACGAGAAGCTCGGCGCGGGCGGCGGGCAGAACAACTTGTTGAAGGTCGACGCCGCCGCCGAGGAGGCGGCGCTGATGGACGCGGAGCACGCCGAGGCGACCTACAGCTGGACGCAGACCGAGGGCGACGTCGAGGTCCGCGTGCCCGTGGCCCCGGGCACGGCCGCGCGCGACCTCGCCGTCGCGCTCAAGCGCACGTCGCTCCGCGTCGCGGCCAAGGCGGACGCCGCGGCCCTCGTCGACGTGACGACGCTCGCGGGCGCCATCGACGTCGACTGCTCGACGTGGTACGTCGACGGCGCCGTCGTCGTCGTCACGCTCGAGAAGGCGGCCGGCGGCCGCTGGGACAGCCTCGGCGACGTCGCCTAAGATTGAGTGTGGCGTGTCTCGGGGCCGTCGCCTAGGTCGAGGCGTGTTACGTGGTCCCGCCGAGCGCGTCGAGGACGTAGTCGAGGTTCTCCGCGAGGAGGTGGAGGAGGAACCGCTGGCCCTCGGGCGTCGCGTCGTCGGGCCGCGCGGGCCTGGGCAGGACAAGAGAGATTCAACGTCGCTTCAACGTGAGTGTTCCGCGCGCGCGCGTTCCGGGAAAAGCATTCACGCTTCGAGACCGTTCCGAGAGATGATCGCTCGTCCAAAAATCAGCCGAAACGAGTGGAAAACGGCCGAGAAAGGAGCCTTTGAAGTTGGGAATTTCGCTCTCTTGTCCTGCCCTGGCGCGGGCGTCTCGCGCGCGGCGTCCGTCGCCTCCGGCGCCGCGTCGTCGCCCGAGCGCGCCGCCGCGGCGCTCCGGCGGAGCCGGCTCCGCAGCGTCGTCGCCGCGGGCTCGAGCACGCCGAAGCCCGCCGCGAGCGCCGCGCGCGCGGCCGGGAGCGCCGGCGCCGCGGCGACGGCGCGCGCCAGCGCGAGGAAGCCGAGGTGCGCGTCGAGGCGCGCGTGGAGCGCGTCGTAGCCGCGGCCGACGTCGCGGTCGAGCGCGGCGAGCCCCCCGCGGAGCGCCTCCGCGACGGCGCCGTCCGTCTCCGCGTCGCCGCCGGCCGCCGCGCGGCGGCAGGCCTCGCGGCGGAGCGCGTCGAGCACGCAGCCCCGCGCGCCGTCCGGGCAGGGCGCGCCGAGCAGCCGCCGGCGCCGGCCGCCGCCGTCCGCCGTCTCGACGAGCGCGCGGAACGCGGGCCGCGCGGCCCGCCGCGCGGCCTCGTCCGCGCAGGCCGCGACGACCCGCAGGAGCCGCCGGCCGCACCGGAGCTCCAGAGCCGCGTCGCGCGCCACGGCGCACCGGCCCGCGCGCCGCAGCAGCGCCAGCGCGAGCGCCGCGCCCGCCGCGGGCGCGCCTGCGCCGCCCGCGCGGCACGCGGACCGCGACAGGAGCCGCGCGGCGCCGGGCCCGAGGGCCGCCCACTCGCCCGCGCGGGACCAGACCTTGGGCAGGTCGCCCGCGGCGTCGAGGCGCGCGAGGAGCCGCGCGGCGCCCGCCGCGCTCCACCGCAAATCGCGGTCGCGCGAGCACCCGAGGTCCGCGGCCGTCGCCGGCGCCGAAACCCGGTCGCCGTCGACGACGGCGCGGTCGCCGGCGTCGCTGTCGCTGTCGCCGCGGCCCGAATCGTCGCTGCCGCTGCTCGCGGAGTCGACGCTGCTCGACGAGCCCTCGTCGCCGCCGCCGACGTCCTCGGGCCGCGCGCCGAGCGCGACGGCGCGCTCGGCGTGGGCCCGCTTCCGGCGCCGGAAGGCCGACCGCTGGCGCGCCGCGCGCCGCACGCGCCGCGCGCGCAGGCGGCCGCACGCGGCGCCGACGGCCGCGGCGACGTCGAAGCCCGCGGCCGCGCAGAGCGCCGCGAGGCGCCGCGGCGGCAGCGACGCCGGCAGGCCGTCCCAGCGCGCGAGGAGCAGCGCGAGCCGCACGGCGAGGGCGCGGCAGCGCGGGTCCTCGTTCGACGCCGCGAGCTCCGCGACGGCGAGGATCGCGTCCGCGGCGGCGGCGGGCTCGAGGCCGAGGCCGCCCCCGGGCCGCCCCCGGAGCTCGCGCTCGCGCACGGCGACCCAGTCGTCGACGGCGCTCCGCCAGAGCGCGGCGGCGCAGCTCGGCGCGACGGACCCGAGGCGCTCCGGCGCGACGCGCGCCAGCGCGTCGCGCGCCTCCGCCGCGAGCCACCGCCACGATGCGCCGTCGTCGCAGCGCGCGACGGCCGTCCGCACGACGAGCACGCGCTCGCGCGCCGACAGCGCGCCGCGGACCCGCGCCGCGACGGCCGCCGCCGCCGCGCCGCCGCCGCTCGCCGCGAGGGCCAGGCCGTCGTAGCAGTCCCAGACCTGCTCGGCGAGGCCGTCGTCGTCGAGCGCCGCGAGCGCCGCGACGGCGCCGCCGTCGAGGGCTTCTATCGATCGCGGCTGGTCCGTTGGGATGTCGTCATCATCGCTCTCGACGGAGAAGTCGCTCTCGTGGGCGCTCGAATCGTCCGAGTCCTCCATGAGGAGAGCCTTTTGTGCCACTTTGATTCAGCGACGGCTTCGACCACTTCATCTTTGACCACATCCAGAAGTTGCAGGACCTCAAACGTCGAGGCAGCCCAGTATGGGCTTGACGCGTCTCTAAACGTAGGGGGGCCGGGAGGAACCGCAGTATGGGCCGCGGCCGGGGCTTGCCCATCACCTCGGGCGATCCGAACGTCCCCGACGAGTACGGCGACATGGCGCTCGTCGGCGCCGCGCGGTCGGGCCAGGTCGGCGTCATCCGCGTGCTGCTGGCCCACGGCGCGAAGACGGGCATCCAGGACGGCTTCGGCTGGCTGCCCCTGAGCGCCGCGGCGTCGCGGGGCCACGTCGAGGCCGTCGAGGTGCTCGTCAAGGAGGGCAAGGCCGACATCGACGCGCAGGCCCAGGACCGCCTGACGGCGTTGATGTGGGCGGCCAGAGCGGGGCGCCTCGAGGTCATCCGGTGCCTGTTGAAACTCGGCGCGAACCTCGACCTGCGACGGGACGCGCGCGACGACGACGACCCCGAGGACGCGGAGTGGACCGCGCGACGGCACGGCAAGGAGGACGCCGCGAACCTCCTCGCGGACGTGCGCGCGGCCGGCGGCTGGAAGAAGTTCGCGCGCGAGCCCGGCCGCGTGCGGAAGACGCTCCAGTATATCTTCGGCGGCGGGCGGCCCAAGCCGGACAAGCGCGCGACGATCTAGGGGCTGTGTGTAACCTCCGGAATCTTTAAGCCCCCGGTCAGAGTTCGCATGCTACGGCCCTCCCGGCGGCTTCCAGTACTCCAGGACGTGCACGGCGACGTCGTGCGGCGCGTCGCGGCCGAAGCGCTGCCGCAGGTACCGCGTCAGGCAGCCGCGCGGCGCCGTGAGCACGCGGCGGTACGTGCGCACGAGGTTCTCGTAGCCGCCCGCGGCGTTGACTTTTTCGATGTAGCGCCAGCCGTCAGACAGCCTCCTTTCGCGTGGGAGTAGGCTGAGCTCTTCCATGTCAATAGTCGCGCCACCTTCGAGCAGCACCGCAACGGTGCGACGTTCGCCATGGTACTCCAAAGCCAAGCGGAGCGGCGTCCCGTAAGAGCCACTGGCGGCATTCGCGTCGGCGCCAAAGGCAAGGAGGCATCTGATCGTTTCATCGGCATTCACCCGCGCTGCGATATGCAGCGGCTGCTCTTCGTCTCCGCTTTCCACGTCGACCTGGCAGCCTGCATCGAGCAAAAGACGTGCAATTCCCGCCCCGTGCTTATGGCGAGCCGCATCATGGAGGGGCGTATCACCATAATCATCCTGGCTACTGGTATTTGCGCCAGCAGATATGAGTAAACGCGCCACTTCCACGTGCCCTTCATAAGCCGCGCGGTGGAGCGGCGTGCTGTCGTGCCCGTTACAAACGTTTAAATCTCCGCCCGCGTTGACCAATAGGCGCGCGACCTCGACGTGCCCCCCTTCAGCCGCACAGTGGAGAGCGAAGTCACCGTCTCTGTCTTCTGCTTGATCCACGCTTCCCGCAGCGAGTAGCGCCGCAACCATGGAGGTGTTCCCAGGTTGGGCGAACGTGTGTAGGAGCGTCTGTCCATGGCCTGCTTCGTCGTTTACATCCACGTTGAAATGCGCAAGGATCACGCGCATCGCGTCGGCGTCGATCGACGCCGCGTCCATGTTTCACTTAGCTGCGCGCGACAGTCGTCGCGCTGCCCATCCGCCTCGATAACAAGTGAGCCTCAATCTCTCCTCAACTTGCTGTTTAAAAACCATGCGGCGTCGCCCACACACATCCCGGTCTCCCCCTTACGCGCGCCCTAGTCGTCGAGCTGGGAGAGCATGGCGACGCCGCGCTGGATCCAGTGCGCCTGGGGGATGTCCGAGGGCACGAGGATGTCGAGGATGAAGTTCGTCGAGTGGCCCGTCGTCGCGAGGATGCCGCGGCGGTCCGACGTCTTGTACACGGGGCACAGGTAGGACGGCGGGTGCTGGATGTGGACCGTCTGCTTGGGCAGGAAGTGCATGAGGGGCGCCGCGGTGTAGAGCACCTTGGGCTCCGACTCGGCGATGCGGTGCGCCTTCTTGTCCCAGCGCGCGCCCTCGAAGAAGAAGCCGTAGACGTAGACGCCGAGCTTCGGCGGCCGCGCGTAGGACGTGTTCGGGAGCATCTCGAACTGGAGGGAGATGGCGTCGATGGGGATGGTCTCGGCCCGCGAGTAGTTCTGCTTCGACGCCGTCATGAACGCGTGCTGGAAGAAGAACGCGGAGATCCAGTACGTCGGCGGCGGCTCGTCGTCGAGCCACAGCCGCAAAAACTCGAGCCGCGCGAGGAGGTCCTGGACGTAGCCCGCGAGGGGCTTGAAGGACGGGTAGGACTTGGCCTTCCACATGGCCGGGATCGTGCCGTAGACCAGCGACTCGCCGAGCTTTTCCAAGGGCCCCGACATGACCACGACGCCCTTGACGGCCTTGTCCACGTCCACGAGGCTCCGCTTCATCACCGACGTCAAGTTGTTAAACCGCCGGAGCTCCTGGCAGAGCACCGTGTTCATGGACTGCTCCCACTGCACCGGGTAGCGCACCTGCGCGCCCTCCATGTCGTACGCCGCGGGCAGCTTCGCCAGGATGTCGTGCGCGGTCGTCGAGATCATCGCGTCGTTGCCGCCGCCGCCGCCGCCGGAGCCGCCGCCCTCCGTGAGCAGCACGGTCGTGAACATGAACTGCGTCTCCTTCGTGTCCTTGGTGATGTTCGCGTTCTCGTGGAAGCCGAAGATCTCCGGCTCCGCGACGAGCGGCAACGTTTCGATGAGCGCGACGAACTCCTCCTGCGTCGTCGCCTCGGGCACCACGTAGACCCCCGAGTCGGACAGGGGGAAGCCCGTCGTGAGCACGTAGTTGTTGAAGAAGCGGTCCAAAATCGCGTTGAGCGTCGACCGGTCCTTGCCGTCCGTGACGCGGCCGCCGTAGTTGCACTCGCCGATGCAGTACTTGAGCGCCTTGAAGGGCACCTCGTCGTTCTCGTCGAGGAAGGAGAAGAGCTGCTGCATGGAGATGAGCAGATCCGACTCGTTGAAGCCGTAGGGGATGTTCCAGCCCAGGGGACCGTAGAGCCGCCGCTCCTGGAGGAGCGCGTGGAACATGCAGAGCGCGTAGCACAGCTTCCGGAAGGACTCGGGCTTGCCGCAGGACTCGAGGTAGCCGTCGCCGCTCAGCGGCGCGTTGCTGTAGGACCCCACGAGGTTCGCCCTGAGGCCCTTGGGCGGCTCGATGGCCATCTTGACGCCGTTCTGGAGCACGGACGTCGGGAAGATGGGCGACGGGTACGTCGTGCACCACAGCCGAAAGTTCTCGTGGGCGTTGTCCGGGCTCAGCGCCTCGCAGAGCTCCTCGAAGCGGCCCATGAAGGACTGGGCGAGGTGGCAGTTCTGGAGCACGACCCACGAGCCCTCGGTCTTGGCCTTCTCGATCAACTTCTCCGCGACGGGCCCCTGGCCCTGGCCCAGCGAGATGGGCGCCACGGCCCGCTCCAGCGTCTCCGCGGCCTGGAGCACGGCGCCCATGGGGTCCGACCCCGGCGAGAGCACGAAGACCAGCGGCGACGTGCACACGGACTCGTCGTAGCACGCCTGCAGGTCGAACGGCGGCGGCCGCACGAACTTCTCGCCCATCACCGAGATGACGAACTTCTGGATGCCCAACACGACCTTGTCCGGCCGGATGCAGCGCAGCACGCAGAGCCGCTTCAGGCCCTCGAGCTTCTCCCAGGGCCCCGGCAGCGCCGCGTCCTGCGGCGCGTTGCCGTCGTAGACGGCCTTCCACTGCTTCTTCAGCGGCTCGAAGTTGTCCCGGAGCCCCGCGAAGGCCGGGATGTCGCTCAACAGGCAGATCTCGTTCCACTGCTTCGGCGCGAGCCAGTCGCCGCAGGGGTTCGCGTGCGGGTTGTCGAGCGACACGCCGCCCGTGAGCAAAAAGAGCCACTCCGCGGAGTCGACGTCGCCCCGCCCGCCCAGGATGCGGATGGCCAGCACGAAACTAAACAGCAGCTTGTCCTTCTCGAGCAGCGACCGGCACACGTTCGTGTAGAGGGAATACGTGAAATGGCCGCTGAGGTTGTCGAGCCGCGTCGGCACGTCGTTCGACGGCTCCGAGTTGCGGATGGACCGGATGAAGAGGTTGATGAACCACTCCAAAGAATAGGAGTAGGTCGGCTCGATGTTGTTCAAATCGGTGATGCAGAAGAACAGGACCTGCGTCGAGTACGCGACGGACGTGTAGCCCTTGCGCGTCTCGTCGATCTCGGTCTCCGTCTTCTCCGCGACGACCTGCTTGCCCTTGATGTCGTCGGACGTGACCTTGGACTGGTTCAGCGTCGCGATGGCGCTCTCGTTCTCCAAGATGTTGCCCTTGCCCGCCAGGATCTCCAGGATCTGGTCCTCGATCTCCTTGAGCTTCCTTTTATTCTCCGCGCCCTCGAGCACGAGCTCGTTCTTCTTCTGCTCGAGGTCGCTGCGCTCCTGGGCGACGACGACGCCCAGCAGCTGGTCCTGGAGGCCCTGGGGCGTGATCATGAAATTCAGCAGCGTGACCTTGACGGAGATCTCGGGCACGTAGTGCGGGTTCCGCAGCTTCGTGCAGATATAGAAACGGAAGTGCTCGCTGTACTCGATGGTCGAATCGCCGAGCCGGATGCTGTCGACGCCGCCCTGCTTGAAGATCTGCTTGAGTAAGAGGGGCTCGAGCGTCGCGTCGAGCGTCTCGCCGACGTCCTCGAGCAACACCGGGAAGCCGAACTGGATCGCGGACTCCATGGACCGCATGTACTCGCCCGTCTGCTTCAGGACCTGGAGCTTGTTCGGGCCCTCCATGTTGCGCACCCACTTGTTCGCCTGGCCCTGGGGGTCGATCATCAACGGCCAGCGCCGCGCGTTGAAGACGATGATCGCGTTGTCGATGGAAAAGTCGTCCGTGGGCAACCCCTCGATGTTCCACTGGCGGATGAGCACGGGGTCGCCCAAAGTCCGCGCGAGGCTCGGCTTGGCGCTGCAGGGGATGTTGAGCTCCTGGCACGTCGCGACCCACTCGGCCATCTGTTTCATGCGGTACGTCGACGTGAACGGACCCAGGTAGGCCATCAAGCCCGCGCTCACGAGGACGTCGCCCGTCAGCTTCTCGTAGGCCTCCGTGAGCTCCTCGACGAAGACGCCCCATTTCGACTTCTCGCCGCCGAGGGACTCGATGAGCTGCTTCGCTCTTACGAGCTTCTTCCCGCACAGGTCGACCTGGTTCACGAGGTCCTCCTTCTTGCGCTCCGCGGCCTCGAGGTTGTCCTGGAGCTTCTGCAGGTCGTCCTGGACGATCTTGAGGCTCGCCTTCTTCTCGTCGAGCTCGCCCATGGTCACCGCGAGCGACGCCTGCGCCTTCGCGAGCGACTCCTTCTTCGGCGCGACGACCTGTGTGGAAACCAAATATTCAACCCGACTTCAATGTGCGCGTACGCGACAGTTTCGACGCAATCTCTTCGGCTGTGCTTCGAGAACTCGACGAGAGCAATCGATCCGTCCAAAAATCAGCCGAATCGACTTCGATTTGGCCGAGCTAGAGAGTTCTGAAGTTGGGTGGGGACCCCCCAAACCAGTGGTTGAATTCCACACAGGCGACGACCTTGGCGACGCGGTCGTAGGTCTCCATGGCGTAGACCCACTTGCACAAACCCGCGGCGGCCGACGACGCCTTGGCGGCGGCCTCGGGCGTGAAGTTGGCCTGGGCCATGTACTTGTCCTTGATGGACTTGATGATCTTCGGCGCGATGTTGTCCTTGTCGTAGGTCTTGAGCCGCGCGATGAACTCCTTGTCCGCGAGCATCTTCTGACTGGGGCCCCAGTAGTCCATGATGCGCTTCGACGGGTCGTCGGGGTCCGGGATGCGCTGGGGCTTCTCCGCGAGCATGACGCAGACGGCCTCGCACACGAGCTTCACGGTCGCCGGCGGCTTCGCGAGGGCCTTGACCTCGTTGATGTCCGAGGGCTTGATCGTGTTGAGGGCCTGGATGGCGCTCTCGAGGGCGGGCAGCGCCTCGTCGAGGTCCGCCTGGACCGAGTCGACCTGGATCTGCACCTCGTCGGCCTCCTTCTGCGCGACCGCGGCCTCCGCGCCGACCTTCTCCTCCTGCTCCCGCACGCCGGGCAGCTTCTCCTCGATCTCCTCCATGAGCGCGTCCGTGTCCTTCTGGGACTGCTTGAGCACGGGCTGCAGGTCCGTGAGCTCCTGCTGCATCGTCGCGACGTTCTTCTCCGCGTTCGCCAGCTGCCCCAGGCCGTTCTTGTAGCGGTCCCGCTGGCCCGAGACCTTGTCGCGCTGGAGCCCCAGCGCGCCCTTGAAGGCGACGATGAGCTCGAGGTAGGACGTCGGCGTCACGTAGGTGATGCGGCCCGTGGACGCTAAAAACTCCGCGGCGAGCGCGTTCGACTGCTGGTGGAAGTACATGCACATGTCGACGATGTGGGGCCGCACGGACGCGTCGAGCTGCACGTCCGCTAAAAACTTCTCCGCGACGGCGAGCAGCGAGTCGCCGGGCCAGGCCGTGAACCAGTCGATCGCGCAGCAGTTCACGAGCGACGGGAAGAGGCGGAGCCGGTCGCGGAAGGCCGAGCCGATGGGGCTGAAGGCGAGGACGATGTGGAGGTACTGCTTGACGCGCTGGATGAAGTAGGCGTAGAGCTGGAGCGGCGTCATGTCCGCGGCCGCGCGGCCGAACTGCTCCTTCGCGTAGGGCCGCACGGCCTCGCAGATGGCGACCTTCTCGTCGTTGGGGAAGATGTTGGGCACCTCGCCGCTGTTGAGCATGTTGTTGATGTCCTCGACGAAGGCCTCGCGGTTGATCTGCGTGTCCGAGAACAGGAAGACGACGGGCCGCTCGCCGCTGCCCGCCTCCTTTAATACGGTCTTCAGGTCCTCGCGCCACTCGACCATGCCGTAGGACTTGGTGATCTCGATGCGGAAGAGGGCGTAGCCCGCCATCTCCGTCGCCAGGATCGAAAGCGACTGGCGGCCGCTGCCGCCGACGCCCACGAGCAGCGCGTTGCCCCCGGGCATGCGCAGGATCCGCGAGATGCGCGACACGTGCTCGATGGCGAACATGAACATGACCAGATCCATGGGCTTCTTGGAATTCGAGTTGAAGGACGCCAGATACTCGTCCGTCTTCTCCTGGAGCGCCTTCAGATCGGAGATCTCCGCGTAGGGCCGCTCGTCCTCGTCCGCGGGCGTCATGAACTCGCCGAAGAAGAGGCGCCGCAAAGTCGCGTAGTTCACCTCTTTCGCGTCCTCGGGCTTTAGAGCGCCGAAGGATTCCTCGAAATCCTCCCGGAAAATGTCGCCGCAGACCTGTTTCGCGTGGCCCACGAACCACGTGCGGTCCGGGTCGTCCGTGAGGCGATCGCCGAAGACGCGGAGCGCCTCGTGCGTCCACAAGCGCATGACCGCCGCGCGGTCCTGGAACTCGTCGGAGGGCTTCTGCATGAGCACGCCCTGGATCACGCGGCTGAAGTCGCGCAGATTGAAGGTGTAGTGCGACTTGGAGGGCGTCGGGAGCAGGCACCGCATCGCGTCGCGGTACGTCGCCATCGTCGCCTTGACGACCTGGGCAGCACAAGAGAGATTCAACGTCGCTTCGACGTGAGTGTTCCGCGCGCGCGCGTTCCGATAAAAGCGTCCACGCTTCGAGACCGTTCCGAGAGATGATCGCTCGTCCAAAAATCAGCCGAAACGAGTGGAAAGCGGCCGAGAAAGGAGCCTTTGAAGTTGGGAATTTCGCTCTCTTGTCCTGCCCTGTTGACGACCTGGTCCGCGCAGCCCGCGACGTCCGACGCGTAGTCCTGCTTGAAGGCGTGGTTCACGATGGTGTTGAAGATGAGCGAGAGCGTCGTGTCGTCGAAGCCGTCGACGCACAAGAGGTGGAAGTGGCGCAGGAACCGCGGCGTCGTGCCGTTGCGCCCGCCGCCCGGCGGGCCCATCGCGCAGGTGACGATCGTGTCGACGATCGTGTTCCACGACTTCTCCTTGAGGTCGTAGTAGCCCCCCGAGTCGACGAGCTGCCGCAGCAGCTCGATGGGCGGCTGCGCGCCGTACGTCTCCACCTCGGGCATGTTCAGGTCGTCGACGAACACGAGCGCCGTCTGGCCCATGGGCGGGCCGAAGACGCCCTTGCGCCGCTTCCCCAGCTGGCCGTCGATGATGCCCTGGGTCATCTCCGCCGTCGTCTTGGCGCTGAAGCCGAGCTGGAGCGGCTTGAACTTGTCCTGGTCGAGCTCCGCGGTCAGCGTCTTCGTGACGCAGACGGACTTGCCCGTGCCCGTGGGCCCGCAGACCAGGGGCCGGAAGCCGTGCGTCAGCAGCGTCTGCACCATGTAGGAGAGCTGCGCCGTGCAGGCCGTCGGCACCATGATCGTCGAGAACTCCTGGTCCGCGGCGATCTCGAACTTTTCCAACGTGTCGACCCAGTTGACCCACTTGCCGCCGCGCGGGTCGTAGCACCAGTCCTGCAGGTCGCCGTCGGCCGGCGGGCCACACTCGACCTTGCCGTCGAACTCGCCCTCCTCGGCCTCGGCGAACTTCGGGCGCTTCCAGCCGCGGACGGCCAGCGCATTCGTCACGCCCTGGTAGCGCGCGTCGTCGAGCACGTCCACGCTCTCCATGATCTCGCGGACGAAGGCGCTGTACTTGGCCCGGCCCGCGTTGTCGGCCGTGACGCCGCTGGACCAGATGAGCGCGAAGAGGAAGGCGCACTCGACGTGCTTTTTGCGGCTGCCGCCCTCCAAATGCGACGCGTCGTCCGCGACGTCGTGCTTGCCCGGGATCGCGGCCGTCAGCACGCACTCGAGGAAGTTCAGCAGCGACGACAGGAGGGCGCTGTCGACCGTCGGCGACATCTCCTTGCAGGAGCGCCGCAGGAAGGCCATCGCGGGCTCCACGAGCCAGAGGTACAAACCCGTGAGCAGCTCCCGCTCCGCGTCCGTGAGCTCGAAGGGCGCGGCCGGCGCGTCCTCGCCCTCGGCCGGCGGCGGCTTCACGGCGAAGGTGACGAGCCAGGAGTCGAAGAGGGGCCGGAGCCCGAGCTGCTCCGGCTCCATGTAGACCATGCCGCACCGGGAGACGGTCGCGGGCGACGCGACAAGCAGATCCATGGGTTCGAAGATCATGGACATGACATCCGACATCGCGATGATCTCGCCGGACATCAGGCAGAGCTTCTTGTTGTCGTCGAGCACCGTGTTCATGTTCTCGATCCAGATCGCGTCCACGGGGCCGTCCAAGAGCACCCACTTGCGGTCCTCCGCGTTGCCGACCTTCGACGTGGCCGCGTTGCGGTAGTTGATCGCGAGCACGCCGTCGGTCCACTCGTGGCTCACGTCGTCAAACTGGCCGTAGAGCTGGCCCATGGTGATGGACTTGGGGTTCATGAGGAAGGGCACGACCTGCGTCCAGCGCGCGTCGTCGGGGTATCGGTCGTGGAGCGACCCGAGCGTGTCCGCGAGGACCTTCCAGGCCGACGTCTTCCCCGAGAAGGGCATGCCGACGATCATGAAGCCGTGGCGCACGACCATCATGTCGTAGATCTGGACGACCTTCTCCCAGAAGTACTTGGTCGGCTGTAAATTTCGGGAAGCGCACGACTCCTTGAACGCGAGCTCCATCGCGTCGCGGTCCGGCACGGGCAGCTCGACGCCCGGGAAGAGGTCCGACGTGATGCCGCCGAAGAGGGGCACGTCCGGCGAGAGGAACTTGGGCAGGTTGACGTCGATGATGGACCGCAGCACGAGCACGTCCTCCGGGAGGTGGCCCTCGGCGCGCTTCAGGTTGCCCGCGGCGCGGAGCACGGCCATGACCGCGCGCATGCCGTAGTCGTAGTGGGACTGGGCGCTCAGCTGCTCGCTGCAGAGCTTGTAGGTCGTGACGATCTTGATGGCCATGGCCTTGGCGTCCGTGTAGCCCATGGAATACAGCAAAATCTCGCCGATCATGCCGTAGTCGGGCACCATCATCGCGACCGTGCGGAACAGCACCTTCAGGTTGTCCGGCAGCTCCGCGCGGCCGGCGTAGCCCGGGTTCATCGTGATGAAGGGGCAGCACGTCGGCTTCAGCGGCAGGTCCGTGCCCTCGAACATGAACCGCTCCGCCTTCCGGGCCTTGGCCTGCTGGATCGTGAGCACCTGCTGCGCGATGACCGAGAGCACCTCGAGCTGGATGCGGTTGAACTCGTCGAAGCAGGCCCAGGCGCCCGACGCGGCCAACCCCTTGAAGAACTTGCCCATGGCCTTGTAGTCGAGGCCGTCGGAGCAGTTCGTGACGACGCACTGGATCGCGATGGCCTTGCCCAGGTCCTTCGTGGTCTCCGTCTTGCCCGTGCCCGCGGGCCCCTCGGGCGCGCCGCCGAGATTCAGGTGGATGGCGCCCATGAGCGTGCGGTAGCAGCGGTCCGTGAGCGGCGTGATGACGAGGCGGCCGCAGTTGCCGATGTACTCGTACGCGTAGAGGATCATGGCGTTGATCATGCGGCAGGGGATCGTGCCCGGCGTGCCGGACTGGGCCGACGCGCCGCCCTCCTCCCAGTAGTAGCGCAGCTGGGCCTGCCAGTCGAAGTCGAGCGGCGAGGAGATCGTCGACTTGGCGAGCTCGTCCGTGATGTCGCGGTTGTGCACGTCCATGACGACGAGGGCCCCGAGCGTCGACCGCAGCGCCTTGGGGATGTTGCCCCGGACCTGCTCGACGACGTCCATGAGCTCGTCGACGCGCTTGCCGTGGAGCTCCGCGAGCGCGTGCTTGCCCCGGTTGATCGCGGCCTCGGTGAGCTGGCCCCAGGTGATCTGGTTCACCGTGAGGACGACCTGGCCCTGCCAGGCCGCGAGCCAGGACTTGCGGTCGTTCTTCTCGAAGTCGACGACGGCCTCGTCGATGGCGTTGGCCAGCGACTTCTTCATGATCGCTTCCACTTCGACGAGCCACTTCTCGACGTTGCCCCCCGAGTCCTTGGGGTTGATCATCTTGTGGTTGCAGGCGTCGTAGGCAAATTCCAAACGCTCGCCCTTGGGGGCCGGGGCGTCGAGGCAGGCCATGATGTCGAGGTTCTTCGTAAATTCCAGATTCGCGACGCCGTCGAAGCATTTCTTCAGGTGCGGCTGCACGCGCGTCGGGTCCTTCGTCTCCGCGAGGATCTCGAGGAGCTCGTCGTTGGAGAGGAAGAAGAAGCGCGGGAACGCGAGGCGTTTTGTTTCCAAGTAGTCGTTCAACCCCTTCTGGATCGTCTCGAGCTTCTCGTTCGCGTCGACGAGCGCGTCCAGCAGCCCCGGCCGCGTCGCGACGGACAGCACCGCGGGGTCCGCGGCCGTCTCGGCCATGGAGTCGATCCAGACCTGGTTCACGGTGGTAAACAAGCTCGCCTCCGTCGGCATCTGGCGCGTGATGTCGTCGCTGGAGAAGATGGGCTCGAGGTAGAGCCACGCGGCCTGGACCTTGAGCCAGTTGTCGATGATGTCCTGGAGCGACGTCAGCGTGTGCTCCCAGGCCTCGACGCGCCCCAGGAAGGGCTTGACGTAGCGCGACCCGTGCATGGCCTGGGTCTTGACGATCTGGTCGTCGAGCTCCTGCTGGATCTCGTCGATGCCCGCCAGGATCCGCCCCGTGCGCCACTCCTTCGTCGCGAAGATCGCGGAGCCCCAGGCCGCCTCCATCTTCACGAGGGCCTTGTCCAGCGCCGCCTCCTTGGACGCGGCGACGCACGTGTCCTCGATGAGGTGCACGTAGTGGTTCAACCCCACGTCCATGAGCTGGAGCACGTTCGTCGCGGGCGACACGTCGAAGTTGAGCCGCGTCGTGCGCTTGATCTCGTCCCAGTGGCGCTGCTGCATGCCCGGCTCGCAGACGAGGCGCATGAGCGGGATCTCGTCCTGCTCGAAGGCCGCGGCCTCCTGGATGAGGAGCTTGCACGCGCGGCGCGCGGGGTCGCGCGACGGCCCCTTCTTCTCGAGCAATTTCACGACGCGGTTCAGCGTCGTGCCGTACTCCGCGGCGCGCGCCGCGGCGTCCTCGGCGTCGACCTCCGTGAGCGGCAGCTCGTGCCAGGCGTGGGACCGCTCGACCCACTCGCGCGCGATGGTCCAGAGCTTGTCGAGCGGGCTCAGCTCCTTGGCGACGACGGCGAGGCGCGCCTCGTGGTCCGTGGGCTGCAGCTCGAGCAGGTCCTCCTGGGCGACGACGATCTCCGACTCCTTCTGGGCGTTGTCCAAACCCTCGCGGATGGCCTGGACGCGCCGCGTGACCATCTGGACCTCGTTCGGCGCGAGCGAGCCCGTCTCCGCGAGCTTCTCGACCTTCTTCTCCAGCGACGCGACCTCGCGGCCGAGCTGCTCGCGCTGGCCCTCGACGACCATCTTGAGGTGCTTCTTCCGGTTCTCCTGGAGCTCGTCGCTCCGGTTGAGGTAGGCCTCCATGGACTTGGGCCAGTTGAACGTCGTGCAGATCGCCGCGAGGTCCTCCTTGGACGACCGGTAGCCCCGCGCGAGGAGAAACTTCTCGCGCTGGAGGATCTCCTCCTTGTACTCGTGCTCGAGGCCCTTGAGCATGTCGATGGCCTGCTCGCTGAACTCCTTGAGCGTCCGCAGCTCCGCGGACGTCGTCGGCTCGTCGACCAACTGGTCCGCGATGTTCTGGTACTTGCGGCAGACGTCCTGCATGTGCTCCCGGTTGTCCGCGGCGACGCTCTCCGTGATGGACAGGTTGAGCGCGTCGGCCTTGGCCGCGAGCAGCTCCTTGGCCTCGGCCGTCTGCACGCGGAACATCGCGCTGTCGACCAAGTCGCCCGTGACGCCGCGGATGCGGTCCGCGAGGGCGCTGAGCTCGTCGTTCATCTTCGAGAGCTCCGTCAGGGACGCCTCCGTGGCGTCGATCTCGACCTGCTGGCCGTCCGGCGGGGGCACGCGCCGCGCCTCGTGGATCGCGGCCCGCACGCGGTCCGCCAAGGTCCCGTCCAGCAAAACCCCGAAATCCTCGAAGAGGGGCACGAGCGCCGACGGCGCCTCGAAGCGCCGCGCCAGCGCCGCGGACACGCGGGCCTTGGCCATGACGACGCACTCGTCCTCGGACGCGATCGTCGCGGGCCCCAGAAACTCGTCGGGCGACCGGTGGTGCGCCTCCAGGACCGTCTCCCGCGGCGCCGCCGCCGCCGCGGCGGCGCCGCCGTCGCCCGCGCTCTCGGCGTCGCCCGACGCCGCCGACGAGCCGTCCTCCTCCGTGTCGAGCACGCCGAGCACGGGCAGCGTCGTCGCCGCGGGCGCGTCCTTCGCCGGAGACGCGGGGCCGCCCGCGCCGAGCGCGGCGGACACGTCGACGCGCGGGAAGCGCTGGGCCGCGCGGATGATCGACTCGATGCAGTCGCAGCAGTGCTCCTGGAGCCGCTCGAGCGACGGCTCCAAAACGACGACGTGCCGCTTCCGGACCGCCTGCGCGTCCTCGTTCGCGTAGAGCTCGTCGAGCCTTAACCCCAGCTCGAAGGCCGCCTCGTCCGTGAGCTTCGCGATGGCGCCGTCGAAGCGCTCGAAGAAGGCGACGAAGTGGTCCAGCGACTCCTCGCAGAGCGACCGGAGCTGGCGCGACATTAGAGCAGACGCGCAGCCGAGGACGGACCGGGCCCGGAGCGCCGACGGCGACGGCGCGGCCGCCGCGCCGTCGACGGCGAGCGCCGCCGCGGGCGCCTTGCGGGGCTTCGCGGGCCGCGCGTCGAAGCGCTCCGCGGGCGGCGCGCCCGTCGCGGCCGCGCCGTACGTCTCCGTGAACCACGCGTCGAACTCGTCCGCGGCCGAATCGCCGTCGCCCGCCTCCTGGAACGCGTCCGCGTCCTCGGGCGCGATGAGGTGGTGCCGCGCGGCCGCGGCCAGCGACGCGGGCACGTCGCTCGAGACGCCGAAGGGCGGCGCCGCGCCGAGGCCCTCCAAGAACCGCGACGCGTCCTTGAACGCGCTCTCGCGCGGCCGCTGGAGGTGCGCGCCCAGGAGCAGCGCCGACACCGCGAGCCAGTCCTCCTTGAGCGAATCTCGCACCGCGCCCGCGTGCCGCTCCACGTGCGTGCAGAACACGTCCAGCGTCAGCGGCAGGCGCCGCCGGAAGCCCGTCGACGGCACGTCCGTCAGCAGCACCGTGGAAAAGGGCGGCCGCGACGTCTCGTGGTGGTGGCTCGCCGTCTCGGCCATGGCCGCGGCCGTGATGATGCCCGACGCGGCCTGCGAGTCCCGCCGGAGCTTGGGCGCGTGGCGCACGGAGAGGCGCCGCCCGTTCCCTAATTCCTCGTCGTCGTCGTCGCCCTCCGCGTCGTCGTCGTCGTCCTTCGCCGCCTCGCCGCTCTGCGCGATGGCCGGCGGCGCCGCGGCCGGCGCCGCGGCGGCGCCGAAGGCCGCGGGCTGCCGCGGCAGCAGCCAGGCCTCGTGGAGCTCGTACATGACGCGCTCGACGACCCGCAGCTGCGTCGCCGCCGCGTAGAAGGCCCGGTGCACGCGCCTCCTCGCGACGCCCGTCTTCCGCAGGACGCGCCACTCGTAGGTCCGGTGCTCCACGGACGTCCACCACCGCGGCGCCGCCCGCAGGTGCGCCGGGTCGATGTCCAAAAGCCCCACGAGGTTCGCGTCGCGCATCTCGTAGTCGACCATGGCCCGCGCGACGCCGTCCGCGAAGCCCAGGCGGCTCTCCTCCAAGGCCTCGTCCGCGACGCGCTCCGCGCGCTCCACGGCGGAGAAGGACCAGTGGTCGTTCTGGTCCTCGACGCCGTCGTCCAGATGGCCCTCCAGAAAGTGGTCGATGGACTTCTCCAGCGCGAGCTCGCCGACCTGGTCGCCGTCGGGGCCGCCCTCGCGCGCGCGGACCGTCTGCCGCGCGCGCAGCACCTTGGCCCGTTCCCGCAGCAGCGCCTTCGGCGGCGCGACGCGGCCCGCGATGCCCCCGAGCCAGGCGTCGGGGAGCTGGGCTAAAGCTCGTCTTTTCCCCGCGCCCGCGGCGTGCGCGGCGCCGCGGTGCACGAGCGCGCGGACGCGCGCCCAGTAGTTCTCGACGGCCTCCTGGTACCGCGCGGCCTCCCGCGGCGCGTCGGCGACGCTGGACACGGATGCGTCGTCGCCCGCATTACCGGGAAGCCGGGCGCCCGGGTTCCAGAGCTCCGCGTCGAAGGACGTCGCGGTCGTCGCCGGCGCGGCCGACGGCGACACGGCGGACCGCGCCGCGCCCGCGCCGCGCCTCTCGCGCGCGAGCTGGCGCCGCTTCGAGGGCGACGTCGGCGTGGCGGGCGCCGGCTTCGGCGCCGGTTCGGCGTCCCGGGGCGCCTCGTCGACGATGGACACCTGGGGCGCGCCCGGCGCGTCGTCGAGTCCGGAGCGCGCGTCGCCGTCCGACGACTCGTCGAGGCTCATGGACTCGCCGAAGCCGCCGGCGGCCGTGCGCGCGGCGGCGTGGTAGGCCGCCGGCGCCACGCGGGCGACGCGCGTCAGCGCGTCGTCGCGGGCCTTGGCGCCGAGCGAGTGCGTCGCCCACGTCGGCCTCAAACTCTCGGGGAGTCCCGTGAGCGCGGCGCGCTCGCGCTCGCGCGCGGGCGCGAGCTGCGGCCCGCCGTGGCGGCCCATCATGGCGCGACTCACGGCCGTCGCGTCGCGCATGGTCAGCGTCGCCGCCGTCGGCGTGTAGAGCCGCGCGATGCGGTCCGTCGGCGTCACGTAGTGCGCGGCCGCCGCGGCCGCGCGCGCGCGCGCGGCCGCGGACCCGAGCGCCGCCGCGTCGTCGGCGCCTAAATCGTACTGGCGGAGCGACTGGGACCGGTGGAGCGGCTTTGCGGTTTGGTCCACGCCGTAGGACCGCAGGAGGTCCGACGCGGACGCGACGCGCGGCGGCAGCTCTCTGAAGGCGCCGAGGGGGCCGACGATGGACGCCGGGTCCTGGCCCTCCTCGAGGAGCCGCACGAGCTCGCTGCGGTCGTCGTGCGTGTACTTGACCTGGTGCGCCGCGGCGCGCAGCATGCCGCGCAGCTTCTTCTTGCCGCGCGACGCGTAGGCCTTGTCGCGGTTATCCTTCATCTGCTCGCGCCGGCTCTTCATGCTCACCTTGAGCAGCGACCGCTGGTCCAGCGCGCGCAGCCGCGGGCCGTCGCGGGGCGGCGCCTGCGCCATGTCGCAGGTCCGGGGCTGCGACCAGCGCCGTCCTGATGCTGCCCGCTAGCAACAGCGCCGCTTTTGCGCGGATCTTTCCGGCACGGAGCCGCGCCATTGACGCGCTTCTCGATGGGGCATGATTTTTGTAATACCTCTCCGGTGATGCTCGGTTAACGTACGAGCATCGCACCGTGTGCTCGTTTCGTCGTACGTTCATGCTCGAGCACCTCGTCGTCGTGCGGCTGCCCATCTTCCGGCGCAAGGGCGCGCGCATCGTGGCCATCAGCGGCTGCATCGTCGTGTGCCGCTTCGCGCTGCAGCTCGGCTTCGTCGCCACGGTCGCCGTCTGCGCGACCGTGCGCGTCGCCTTCCTGTCGCCGTAGATGCGCCGCTTCGTCGCGGTCCTCGCCGCCGCCGCCGCCGCCACGGGCCTCGAGTGCCCAGGCGCCGACGTCGCCGACGTCGCCGCGCGCGTCGAAAAGCTCGGCGCGAACGCGTCGACCGCGGCCGTGGAGCGCGTCCTCGAGGCCGCGGTCGCCGCGAGCGCCCACGCGCGCGCGCACCGCCGCGTCGCGCTCGTCAAGACGCACAAGACGGCGTCGGGCACAGGGCAGGAAAAGAGTGATTCAAGTTCGCTTCAACATGAGTGTTCCGCGCGCGCGCGTTCTGGGAAAAGCATCCACAGCGCTCCGAGAGATGATCGCTCGTCTAAAAATTAGCCGAGACGAGTGGAAAACGACCGAGAGAGGAGCCTCCAAAGTTGGGAATTTCGCACTCTTTTCCCGCCCAGGTCGGGCACGCTCCAGGCCCTCGTCGCGCGCGTCGCGTTACGCCTGGGCCTGAGGCCCGCGGCCGCCGCGTGGCCGGGCAAGTTCTGGCGGGAGGGCATGTGCCCCGAGGCGCTCCGGAAGGCGCTCCGCGGCCGCCGCGCGGACGTCGCGCTCCGCCACGTCTTCCCCATCAAGGACTGGTGGACGAAGAAGCGCGCGCCGTGCGGGGAGCGCGGGCCCTGGGTCGACGGCTTCTTCCGCCTCTGCCGCGAATTGATGGGAAACGACGTCGCGTTCCTGCTGCCGCTGCGCGGCGCCGGCGTCCGCTTCCCGGGCGTCCCTCCGACGCGCCCCTTCGTCGCTCCGGCGCGTCCCGTCCGACGCGCCCCTTCGTCGCAGGCGCGAGCCCGCGGGCCACCTCGGTTCGCTGCTCGCGTACTACAACCACACGCGGCGCTGGTACGCGGGCGCGCGCGACCGCTGGAACCCGCTCGCGAAGGACCTCCGGCTCCTCACACCGGGCGACGTCGAGAGCTTCGTCGAGGCGCACCTCCGGGGCGCGCCCCTCGACGCCGCCGGCGTCCACGTCCTTTTCGTCGAGGACCTCCACGCGTCGCTCGCCGTCGCGCGGCGGCGGCTCCGCTGGTCGCTCCTCGACGCGCTCCCGCTGGCCGTCGGCGCGACGAAGCGGCGGGGGAGCGGGCGGGGGCCGTCCGACGCGGCGCCCCCGGCGCCGGCGGCCTCGCTCGCGCTCGACGGGGCGCTCTACCGGGGCGCCGTCGCCGCGCACGCGGCCGCCGTCGCGGCCGTCGACCGCAAGTGCGGCGGCGGCTTCCCCGTCGCCGCCGAGGCGCGGCTCCTCGCGGCGCTCGGCGCGGCCGTCGACCGCGCGTGCGGGGTCGACGGCGCGCCGCCGCTCCTCGCGCGGCTCTGCCGGTTCCACAAGACCCAGGAACGCGCGGTCGTGCAGGCCGTCGTGGGCGGCTGAGGGGCGTTCTTAGGGATGTGGTTTAGGGCTCTTGGCTTGCACCATGTTGTTTCACGCGAGCATTTGCGCCATGCACAGATACTCGTTATGCCAACTTATGGAGGCCTACATGGATGCTCAAGTGCGGAGTCGCCTTGACGCGTCTCTAAACGTAGGGGGCCCGGGAGGAACCGCGGGGGACGGGAGGCTCAGAGGGGTCTCACAGGCGCGGGAGGCGCCAGTGGACGGCGGCGTCCTGGCGCAGTGCGGAGTCGCCACAAGTTGGCACAAAGCTGAGCTGATACAGAGGAGAGACGGGCACGATGTGCACGAAGTTTGCTCATGACTTAATCGGCAGTAACCATACATTGACCCCTGACCGCATGAGCCCGGAAGGACTCGCATCTTTTGCTGCTTCACATGTCGCAATTAATCGGGCAAAGCGAGACGACCCCGACGCTCACGAGGTTTCGGTATTTGATAACTGTGGTGCCCATTTGGTTTTGGATGAAGATTTTCAGGAGATGGGGGTGCTCAAGGGACTGAATCGTCGGATCTGCGAGTTGAGGTGTGCGTCCGCGGCGTATCATGACGTACCCGCACCGTGGAAACGTTTCGCCGACGCGAAGAAGATGTGCGAGTGTTGCCACGCGGCGTACTACTGTTCTCCTGAGTGCCAGAGGAAGCACTGGGTCTCGCACAAGCAGTTTTGCGGCGCACACGGCATCGCCCGGAAGTATCGCGGCGAGGCGACCTGGATCGCGGCCGTTTTGTGGTTCTCTTGTGCTCTTGAGGGCCATGTATGGTTCCCGCTCTGCGTGCGCTACGACGATTCCGCGGACGACGTGAAGCGAAAGATCCGAGACCGCTTCGGAGTCCCGCTGGCTGCTCAATTGCTCACAACCTCGAGGGGGGCGACGATACGTTCTCTCGAAGAGCTTGCCGGTTTAGCCGCCGCCGATTTCGAAGCCATGGAGACGGGTACTCTCGCGGACTTTGAACTCGTGCGCGGGCAGTTGATAGCCATCTCGACGGATCACTGCGCGGCGCCGCGGCCGACGTGCGAACGATGCCGCCAGTGCATCGGAGGCGCCTGCCGCTTGGAATTCGGACCCCGAGCTGCGGAGGCTCACGAATTCCCGGAGATTCGCCAGGACGTGCCCGCGGTCGTCGGACGCAATGATCCGTGCCCTTGCGGCAGCGGCCGCAAGTACAAGAAGTGCTGCGGCCGTTAATTTCTGCGAGATCCGCGCACCCCTAACACCTTCGCGACGCCCGGGGATCTTTGAGCGCGCCAGAGCTAATACGGGCCATTAGATGACTACTAGTAGAGAGACCATCGCCGCGGCGTCAAATGTGTAAGGGACGTGGCCTACTTCTCTAGTAGGTAACTAGGGAGACCATCATCGCCGCGGCGGCGACGGCGGCCGTCGCGACGAGCGCGGAGCCTCCGTCGGACTCCTCGGCCGTCGGCGCGGCGCTCGGCGAGATTGTCGTCGGGCGCGGCGTCGGGCGCGTCGTCGGCGCGGGGCTCGGCGCGGGCGTCGTCGGCGCGGCGCTCGGCGCGGACGTCGTCGGGCGCGGCGTCGGGCGCGGCGTCGGGCGCGGCGTCGGCGCGGACGTCGGCCGGGCGGCCGCGTGCGCGAGCGCCAAGAGCACCAGGCCCGCCTTGCTGCAGCCGTCGGGGTCGTCGACGCCGCGGGAGTAGTAGTAGGACGCCTCCGCGCCGATGCTCGTGCCCTTGCCGCAGTTGGGGATGTCGCCGTCGCCGTCGACGTACGCGAGGAGCCCGCGGATGCCGTCGTCGAAGGCGCCGGCCGCGGTCGCCGGCAGCGCGCCGACCGCCGCGAGCTCGCCCATAGCCGCGAGGATGAGCGCCGAGCCCGACGTCTCGACGAAGTTCACGTCGCCGTCGTCCGACGGCGCGCCCGAGAGGCCGTCGACGTCGCCGTTCGGGTTCTGCCACCAGAGACCTTCCGCTCCCTGCCATCCGACGATGGTCTCGAGGTGGTGCGCGACGACGCCCGCGGCCGCGGCCGCGTCGTCGTCGCGGCCGAGCGCCGCGAGCGTGCGCCGCATGAGCGCGAGGCCGTAGACGCCCCAGCCGAGGCTCCGCGTCCACCGCATCGGCGACGCCTCGCCGAGCGTCGCGTCGTACGCGTGGCGGAGATCGCCGAAGACGTCGTCGTAGCCGCGCGCGAGCCCGGCGAGGACGTCGCCCAAGCGGCCGCGCTCGGCGTCGTCGAGCGTTTCCAGATGGTACTCCACGAGCATCGCGGCGGTCAGGGTGCCCATGGCGACGTCGTCCTCCCAGCACACCTTGTGCGCGTCGCGGAACCGATCCGGATGGTTCCAGCCGTCGCTCTCCGTGCTTCCGCCCGAGTTCCGCTGCGTGCGGTACTTTGTCACCTGGCGGTAGAACGACAGGCCGTTTGGAGTCGAGGTGAGGAAGCTGAGGTCGTCGCTTCCGCCGAGCGTCGCGTCGTCGACGAACTGCAGGTCGAAGACGACGCTCTTGGCCCGATCGATGGACAGCGCGGCGTCGTTCCAGACCAAGGGGGTGAGCAATCCCGCGGTGATGGACAGGTGGTCGCCGACGGACTTGCCCGTGAGCGAGCCCCGCGTCTCGTCGTCCGCGAGGCCGTCGTAGTCGCCGCGCACGAACGAGATTTTCATATTGTCGTCGTCGTGCCCCGCCGCGAACGCCTCGCGCTCGTACCGCGTCGCGTCCAGGACGTCGCGCGCGTCGGCTTCGTCGAGCGCGCCGAGGCGCACGGCCTCGGAGATCGCCAAGAGGACCATGGCGGCGTCGTAATGCTGCTTCTGTTGGTTCAGCAGGCCGAGGACGGAATCGCCTCGAGCGACCGCGCGGACCGCCTCAAAAATCTCTTCGCTCGCGGCTCCGACGATGGCGACGACGAGGACGAGGAGGCGATACATGGTTTAATGAAAACTTTCAACGCGAAGCGTCAGGCGCGGAGGCAATGCACCAAAAAATTTTATTGCCTGGTGTTTTCACGCTCGCGTCGACTACCAGGCATACCGGCGGTCAACCCCCTCGGGCGCGGCGTCGAACACGCTTCGAGCTCGATTCCTCCTCCTCGAGAACTCCAGCGAAGGTCTTCACCTGCCGAGGAAGGTCAACGCGTGAAGCTCGCCGCCGCCCCCTGAGCACCGAGACAACAACAGTCTTCGACCATGTCCCGCGAGAATGGTGCCCCCCCGAGCGCCGCCCTCACGTTCCACGAACTCTCATTTACGGTTAAGGACCGCAAATCGAAGAAGCCCAAGCTCTTGCTCGACGCCGTGAGCGGCACGGCGGAGCCCGGCCACACGCTCGCGATCCTCGGCCCGTCGGGCGCGGGCAAGACGACGCTCATGAACGTGCTCACGCTCCGCGCGTCCGGCGGCGACGCGTCCGGGTCGACGCGCCTCGGCGGCAAGCCGCTGACGCACTCGTTGTTCCGCAAGACGTGCTTCACCGTGGGCCAGCGCGACGAGCTCTGGCCGACGCTGACGCCGCGCGAGCAGCTCTGCTTCGCGCGGCGCCTCGCCGTCGCCGCGGGCGCCGAGGTCGAGGAGGGCCGCGTGGACGAGATATTGAAGCGCATGGGCCTCGAGTCGTGCGCGGACACGCGCGTGGGCCACGAGATGCTGCCCGGCGGCGGCCTCAGCGGCGGCCAGAAGCGGCGCCTCTCGCTCGCGCTCGCGCTCCTGAAGCGCGCCATCTGCATGTTCCTCGACGAGCCGACGTCGGGCCTCGACGCGGCGTCTGTGGTTTTCGAGAGACCGCAAAAACGATGGAACTCGTCACTTCGGTAGGCCTCGACGCCGCGGCGGCGCTGAACACGATGACCTTCATCGGCGAGCTCGCCAAGCAGGAGCGGCTCATCGCCGTGTGCACGATCCACCAGCCGTCGACGGCCATCTACCTCGCCTTCGACGGCGTCATGCTCCTGAGCGAGGGCCGCGTGGCCTACCGCGGCGCCGCGGCCGCGGCCGTGGATTATTTCGCGTCGCGGGGCCGCAAGATGCCCGAGCTCACGAACCCGGCGGACTTCCTGCTGGACCTCGTGAACGCGGATTTCGCGGATAAAAGTGAAGTCGACGAGCTCCTCGACGCGTGGGCGGACTCGCGGGAGAAGCGCGACTCGGAGTCGGATCTGGCGGCCCTGGGCGCCGAGGCGGACCTCGACGGCGACGGCGCGCGGCCCAACGTCGCGAACCAGCTCGCGCCGCTCCTGCGGCGCCAGGCGCTCCTCCTCTCGCGGGACCCGCTCGTGCTCTTCGCGCGCGCGCTCTGCTTCATGCTCGGCAACGCGTACTTCGCGGTCGTCTACATCAAGACGCGCGAGCGGCACCAGGACCAGGTGCTCAACAAGATGTGGCTCCATGTTTGGTTCACGGCCGTGCCGTCGCAGATCACGTGCCTCCTCGTCTTCGCGCTGAACTTCGAGGGCCGCCTCGTGCGCACGGAGGTGCAGAACGGCCTCGTGTCGCCCGCGGCGTACCTCGTGGCGCGGTCCGTGCTCGAGCTGCCCCTCGTCGTCTTCCTCGCGCTCGCGGCCGTGGGCGTCCCCGCCTACGCCATCGCCAACTGGCAGGCGTCGCGCTTCGCGACGACGGTCCTCTGCTGGATGGCGCAGCAGTACTGCTGGGACGCCTTCGCGACGGCGCTCGCCGTCGCCTTCGACAACCCCCTGATCGGCGCGGCGCAGTACATCGGCTGCTGGTTCTCCGCGTTCCTCTACGGCGGCTTCCTCATCCCCGTGAAGGACATCGTCTGGCCGCTGCGCGCGCTCCACTGGATCTTCCCCCTGGGCTACGCGATCCGCTCCATCACCTTCTCCGAGTTCGTCGACGGCACCTGGGACGCCTGCGACAAGTACGACGAGGGCAGCGACTTCTGCTACTGCCAGGGCGAGGACCCGTCGAAATCCTGCTCCGGCCGCGTCGTCCTCGACAGCCTCGAGATCATCTACCCGCTCTTCTCCTCGAAGAACACGATCCTGCTCGACGTGATCTGCTGCCTCGCGCTCGCGGTGGGCGCCAAGTTGTTCGCGTGCGTCGCGTTCGTCAAGTCGACGCAGGGCTCCCCGCCGCCCAAGGCCGCCGCCGCCGCCGCGCCCGAGAAGGCCTAGGCGCGCCTCGCCCGCCAAGTGTCCAGCCCGCCTGTCCAGCCCCGAAGAAATGAGTTCGCACCCCGCCGCCCAAGGCCGCCGCCGCCGCGCCCAGGCCTCGACGCGCCTCGCCCGTCGTCCGCCGCCAAGTGTCCAGCCCCGTTCGAAGATATCCCCGCAGTCCCCCACCCTCGACCCTTAAGCTATAGTGACTACAAGGCGCCTGCGGCCAGGTCTGACTCGGAGGACAGCTTCAGGCTATGCCGCGAGACCGGGGCGTCAGAGAAAAGGACCTTAGCTTCGCCTCAGAACTTCTTCTGGCGGAAGCCCGCGTCCTTGGCGAACTTCTTGAGGCGCTTGGGCGCCTTCTTGGCGAACTCGCCCTTGCCGTGCTTCTTCTGCCACGCGCGGCGCGACGACGTCGACTCGTTCTTGTCGAGCTCCGGGTCGCCCGAGTCGAAGACGCGCGGCGGCTCCTTGGCGTCGAGGCCCGACGCGTCGAAGGACTGGAGGGGGTCGTTGTCCGTGCGGCGCGTCTCGTCGGCGCCGTCGCCGCGCTGGCGCTTCGCCCCGGACCGCTTCTCGGAGCGCTTCTTGCGCTTGAAGGACTGCTTCGGCTTCGCGCCCGCGGCGGCGAGGGCCTTGGGCACGAGGTAACTCGGCACGGTCTTGATCGTCGCCGCGAGGAGGTCCCGGCGCACGTGGTGCTCGGCCTTGGTCTGCTGGAGCACAGCGAGGTCGTCGGGGTTGTCGGAGAAGTGGGCCTTGAGCGCCTCGCTGTCGAGCATCTCCTTCCGGAGCTCGGCCGCGCGCGCGTCGCGGACGGACGCGGCCGTGACGCCGCGCTGCACGTCGGAGACGCGGTAGCGGAAGGGCTCGCAGGCGCCGCCGTCGAAGGCCAGGCGCGCCGGCTGGGGCACGTGCGCGCCCGCGCCGAGCGCCGCGGCCTCGTCGACGTCGAGCGCCGCGAGCACCGCGCACGCGCCGCCCGCCGCGAGCGACGCGAGCTTCATGGGCGGCTGCGCCGCCTGGATGGCCGCGAGCCGCGCGCCGTCGTCGCCCCGGGGGTCGTCGGCGACGACGAGGCTCAGCGCCGTGCCGCGCGCGCCCGCGCGCGCGGTGCGGCCGACGCGGTGCGTATAAGACTCCGGCGTCGCGGGCACGTCCACGTTCAGCACCCACTTGACGTCCCGGAAATCGATGCCCCGGGCGACGCCGAAGGCGTCCTTCGACTTCTTCGGCGCCTTGGTGGCCTTTTTCTGGCCGCGCTTCCGCTTCTCCGGCGCGTCCTCGTCGTCCGAGGCGTCGTCGATGTCCGGCGCGTCGTCGTCCGAGTCGTCGCCGCGCACCGTCGCCTCGACGGACGCGTCCGTCGCCACGAGGATGTCGTAGAGCCCCCGGTTGTAGGACTCGATGGCGTGGAGCCGCGACGCCAGCGGCAGCTCCGCGTTCAGCACCAGGCACCGGATCGAAAACAGGTCGAGGAAGAGCTTCAGCTTGTAGCAGGCGTCCACGGAATTCACGAACAACACGCCCCGGCCCTCCAAGAGCGCGAGCTTGAGCATGACGTAGGTCACCAGGTACTTGTCGCCCTTGGCGACGGGCACGTAGTACTGCGCGAGCTGCGCCTCGTCGTCGCGGTCGCCGCCGAAGACGCCCGCGCGCTCGTCGAGCTTGACCGTCGCCGCGCCCTTCAGGGCGAGCTTCTTGAGCTTGAGCACGTCGTCGCCGAGCGTCGCGGACAGCAGGAAGCCCTGGGGCCGGTCCGCGCGGTCCGCGGCGTCGTCGCCCGCGACGCCGAGCTCCCGCGCGACGAACGCGACGTCCTCGTCGTAGCCAAACGATAACACCAGATCGGCCTCGTCGACGGCGTAGGCGCGGCAGGTCCTCCGGAGCCGCAGGAGCGGGTGGTCGTCGTGCGCGCGCGCGCGCTCGACGGCGTCCCTGACGGCCGCGGGCGTGCCCGCGACGACGTCCGCGTTGCCGCTCCGCACCTGGGCCGCGTCCTCGGCGGCGCTCTCGCCCCGCAGCGCGACGATGGCGACGTCGTCGCGGCAGTAGGCCGCGAGCTCGCGGAGCTGGGTCGCGGCCTGCGCGACCAACTCCCGCGTCGGCACGAGGACGACCGCGAGCACGCCGCCGTACTCGCGCCGGCCCTCGAGCGTCTCCGCCTTCTTCTTCAGGATGAGGTCGAGGATCGGCAGCGCGTAGCACGCCGTCTTGCCGCTGCCCGTGCGCGCGCGGATGAGCAGGTCGCGGCCGGTCGCCGCCACCTGGGCAGGACAAGAGTGCGAAATTCCCAACTTCAAAGGCTCCTCTCTCGGTCGTTTTCCACTCGTTTCGGCTGATTTTTGGACGAGCGATCATCTCTCGGAACGGTCTCGAAGCGTGGGTGCTGTTTCCGAAACGCGCGCGCGCGGAACACTCACGTTGAAGCGACGTTGAATCACCCTTGTCCTGCCCTGGCCGCCACCGGCAGCGCGGCCTGCTGGATGAGCGACGGCCGCGCCCAGTTCAGCTCCGCGACGGCCCGCGCGAGCCGCCGGTCCAGGCGCACGTTCTCGCAGAGCGTCGCCCAGTCCACCTCCTCCTCCTCGTCGTCGTCGTCCTCGTCCGCCGCCTCGGCGGGCGCCGCCGCGGGCGCCGCGGGCTCCGCGAAGGCCACGCGCTTCTTCTCCTTGGGCTGCTCGAGCGCCGCCGGCGCCTCCTCCTCGTCCGACGACGCGTCGTCGTCCATCATCGCGTCGTCGTCGCCGCCGCCGGCCTCGCCGCCGTCGCTGCTGCTGCTGTCGTCATCGCCGACGAAGAAGCTCGCCGACGCCGTCACCTCTTCCTCGTCGCTGCTCTCTGGCTCCGGTACGGGCTTTTTCGTGACCTTGGGCGCCTTGCGCGCTGCTTTCTTGCCTGCCATCGCGTGCACAATTACGCCGAGCACAGCCGAAGAGTGATCGCCCGATTTTTTTTTTTTGATGATTTTTTGACGCGGCAGCATGGTGATGGCCCGAGCGCAGGCGCCTGCCGCAGCAACTGCCTCGGCAGACGCGTTTATAACAACGCATCAAAACCAACTTGCAGCGATGCGCCACGCATCGCTGCTGCGCCTCGTCGCGCTCGTCGCGACCGTGGCGCCCACCCGCAGCGGCTCCAGCACCGCCTCCGGCGACCAGTGGGACGCCGCTGCCGAGCGCGCCTACGCGCGACTCGACGCGCAGGGCGACGTGCCGACCGTGCTGCGGCACCGCCCCGCGATCGCGCGGCGCGGCGACGGCGTCGTCTACGCCGTCGGCGGCTCGAGCGACTTCGTCGCCCAGGAGGTGTTGCCGTGCGTGCGCTACCTGCTCAGACTCGGCGCGCGGACGCGCTACGCGCTCTTCTACGAGCGGCACCTGCTGACTGCGTTAGAGCCCGGCGACGCCGCGGACGTGCGGCGGCTCTTCGACGTGCTGACGGCCTACGAGGACGTCGAGCTGCCCGCGCTGCGCGGCGCGTTCAAAGGCGACGTGCGCCTGCGCGTCAAGAGCGTCAAGGCCCACGCCTTCCTCTTCGCGCCCTTCGAGCGCTTCGTCTACCTCGACTTCGACAGCCGGCCGTGCCGGCCGGACTTCGCCGCGCGGCTTTTGGGCGATTTAGCAAAGTCGGGCGTTGACGCGGTGCTCCACGACCAGTGGACGTCCCAGCGATTCATGCCCGTCGACAAGCACTACCGCGTGGAGCACAACAGCGCCGTGGCGGCCTTCGACGCGACGTCGCCCCGGACGGCCGCCGCGCTGGGCTGGTTCCAGGGCAGGACAAGAGAGCGAAATTCCCAACTTCAAAGGCTCATATCTCGGCCGTTTTCCACTCGTTTCGGCTGATTTTTGGACGAGCGATCATCTCTCGGAACGGTCTCGAAGCGTGGATGCTTTTTCCGGAACGCGCGCGCGCGGAACACTCATGTTGAAGCGACGTTGAATCTCTCTTGTCCTGCCCAGGCTGGTTCGTCGCGGCGTTCGCGGAGCTCCGGCTGCGGCGCGACCAGCCCGCGCTCATGGTGGGCCTCCGCCTCGCCCGCGAGCGCATGGGCTTCGGCCACGTCGACGTCGACAACGGCACCTTCTGCCGCGCGAACAACAGCGCCGTCGTGTCCTGCGACGCGGGCTGCCGCATCGTCCACAAGCCCATGAAGTACGACCCGGGCAATCTGGTCGTCGCCGTGGGCGCCCGGGGCACGGGCAACGTCGCCCTGCGGCGCGCCCTAGCCCACCTCAAGCTCGTCAACCGGGACCCGGCGTGCGACGGCGACGGCGCGGCGCCGGAGACGTGCAAGGTCCTCGTGGGGCTCCGGTGGTCGCGGGCCTACGCGGCCATCGCGGCGAAATACCCCCGCGCCAAGTTCGTCCTCACGACGTCGACGGACCCCTGCCCGGACGAGGCCGCGCACAACGCGCGCGTCCGGGCCGCGCTGCCGGCGCACGCGGTCTTCGACTTGGACTTGGCGGCCGCGCGGGAGCCGGACTGGCGGCGGTTCTGCGCCTTCGTCGAGGCCTGGTCCTCCTGCAAGACGCGCGACCTCGCCAAGACCGCCGCGTCCTGGCTCCGCGCGCGCGCGCCGACCAAGGCGTGTTAGGATTTTGGTGCGCCTTGACCGCTCCTTTCCGGCAAGTTGACTTTGTGTGCAGCGAGAATCACAGAATGGCATCCATCGCGGCGAGCGCGCGACGCGCAGCGGCGCGCTGCGCTTTCCGAGCGCCGGCGCGCAATAACGTCGCAGCGCTGCGCGGCCTCGCGACGTTCCAGCTCGGGCGGCTCAACCACGTGGCCCTCGCCGTGCCGGACATCGAGGAGGCGAGCGCCATGTGGCGCGACGCGCTCGGCGCGTCGGTGTCGGAGCTCCAGGCGCTGCCGGACCACGGCGTCACCGTGTGCTTCGTCGACGCCGGCAACACGCACGTCGAGCTCCTCGAGCCCCTCGGCGACGCGAGCCCCATTGCGGCGTTCCTCGCTAAGAGCCCGAGCGGCGGGCTCCACCACCTCTGCCACGAGGTCGACGACGTCGAGGCGGCCATGGCGGACCTCAAGGCCCGCGGCGTGCGCCTCCTCTCGGAGGAGCCCAAGATCGGCGCCCACGGCGTGCCCGTCGTCTTCCTGCACCCAAAGGACACGAACGGCGTCCTCGTCGAGCTCCAGCAGGCGATCCCCGCCGAGGACTCGTAAGGGTGGCTTTTTTATGCAGGTGCGTCGCGCCGGATTCGCTCGTCGGCGGGACTTTTGGGTTCTTCGCGCGCGGCGCCCCGCCGGGGGGCGGGGCCGCCGGCTCGGGCTCAGTCCGTCGTCAGCCAGCCGTGCGCCGTCTCCACGGCGACCTCGGCCTGGAGGTAGTTCTCGCACGGCGGCGCGGCGGCGGCGGCCCGCCGGGCGCGCGCGGACAGCGCGACCACGCGCTCGTCGTCGCCCGACGGCAGCGAGCAAAGCGTGTCGATGGAGCAGCTCGCGTAGAGCTCGGGGTCCGGGTCGCCGGCGGACGTCTCCGGTTCGAGGTAGAAGATGACCGTCGCGTCGACCTGTGGTTGCGTCGTGTGACACGGTCGGCGTCGCGGGGAACCATCGCGCGCGACGCCGACGGCGTCGCGCGAAATCGTCGCACGCGAAAGCGTCGGCGTCGCGCGAAATCGTCGGCGTCGCAAATCCTCTCTCGCCCCCCCCCCCCCGGGACGCGGTCGTACGCGCGAGCACGCCGTCGGAGATGAGTTTGAGGCTCGCGTCGCGATCGAAGCCGGACAGATCGATGATGTTGTAGATCGTGTCTCTGCCGTTGAGTCGGAGCTGGTAGTCTCTGTTATGGCGCCCGGTCAGGCCCAGGGCCTCTTGGAGCGACATGGGCGTTTGCTTGGGAGCTTCTAGGGCTCAGGATGTCGCCGGGGGCGCCTGCGGTGTCGGTTTCTGGCCAAGAACCTCGACTGCAAGTCTGCAGGGCGGGCAACGCTGTGGCAGAAACTGTCGGCGATCCTCACGGCCCACCGTCGCGCGCGCCGCCCAAAACCTTCGATTCGCCGTAGCGTTCGACGCGCCGAAGCATGGGGGAGGCGCTGAAAGCCCTCGAGGTGGCGAAAATCGAGTGCCGTGGCCTCCGGTCGGCAGACTTTATGTCGAAGAATGATGTCGCTTAGCGGCGCCCCATCAACAGATACATGTTCTCTTAAGAATCCGCGCAGGTCTACGTCGTTGTCAAGGTCGTCGGCCGGCAGAAGCAGGCGAAGACGATTATCATGCACAACGCTCGACGGCGGCGTCCCGACGGCGCTCGCTCGCGACGCCTCATCGTTTCTCCGCAGGCGGGATCGTCCGTGCGCATCGACGAGACGCTCACGCTGCATGTCACCGACGCCGACCTCGACGCGGGATTCGCGATTCGCCGGCGTCTCGCGAAATCGTCCGACGCTCGACGTTCCCCGTCGCGACATCGTCCGACGCTCGACGCTCTCGCGCGCGCGTAGGAATTCTCGGCATGGGACTACGACGTCGCGTCGAAGGACGACCTGCTCGGCCAGGCCATGCTGGACGTGTCGGACCTGCGGTCGAAGCCCAACGAGCCCCGGCTCTTCGAGCTGCAGCTCCTGTACAAGGGCAAGCCGCGGGGCGAAGTGACCTGCATCGTCACGCTCAAGATGGCCGCCTAGGCTTGCGTGCGAGTGCCATGTCTGTAAAGTCTAAAGCCCACGGAAGCAGAGTGCGATTCTTCGACAGTGCGATCGAACGGAGACAACGAAGCAGAGTGCGATTCTTAGAACAGTGCGATCGAACGGGGACAAAAAACGGCGGCCGGTCGCGCTACGCGCGCGGCGGCCGCGCGGCGTCGTCGCGGCGCTTGTCGCGCCGCTTCTCGAGGGCGGACGCGACGCTGCTCTGGACCTCGGCGCTCGTGGCCCCGCCGTAGAGCTCGCCGGCGTTGGACGCGAACGCGGGCGCGCGCGGCGTCGCCGTCGCGCGCCGCTCCGGCGTGAACGTGCGGACGGGCGCCGCGGGCGCGGGCTCGTCGTCGGCGATGGCGAGGCGCAGCAGCTCCGCGGCGATGAAGACGGCGGCGGCGGCGGCGAGGCCCTTGGTCGAGCCCGCCTCGTCGAGGACTTTGAGGAGCACGCTCGGCCGCGCGGGCGGGTTCCTCCGCAGGAGCATGAGGTGGCGCGTGCGGCCGCCGTTGGTCTGGAGCGCCTCGTAGGACGTCCGGAGCCGCGCGAAGGCCTTGGCCGCGTCCGCGTGGTCCAGGTGGTCCGGGTGCACCTCCTGGGCCGCCGCGCGGTAGGCCTGCTTCACGGCCTCGCACGTCGCCTGCTTCTGGGGGAGGTCGAGCACCTCGAAGTGGCACTTGGCGCGCAGGATGCTGCGCGCGCGCGACGCCATCGGACACGTCAGGGAGTCGGGTCCGCGTCCCGACGTGCGCGTAGTTAGTGCGTCCCGACGCCGTGCCGGGCGGCTTGGTACTCGTGGTCGGCCCCGTGCTGCTGTCGATGCCGCTCCGCAGCCAATGCTGAAGCCAACATGCGCCCAGCGCGGCGTGTCCCGGGACGCCGTGCCGGGGCGCGCAGCACCCGTGGTCGATCTCGTGCCACGGGGACTGTGCCGCTCGAGTGCAGCCACCTTGAAGCCAAAAGAATTTACTCCTCCTCTGCGAGGAGCGCCTCCATGTCCGCGAGCTGCGCGCGCGCCAGCGCGGCCTCGAGCTCGTCGAGCTGCGCGAGGCGCGCCGCGCGCGGCGGCGTCGCCACGGCCCGCGCCTGCGCGCAGAGCGCGGCGGCGGCCTCGCGGTCCGCCGGCCCTCCTCGGCCCTGGAACTCGAGGCGCGCGAGCTCGACGCACGCGTCGCCGTGGCCGAGGTCCGCGCCGCCGCGGAAGCATCGCCGCGCGCGCTTGAGGCGGCCGACGTTGCGGTAGCAGACGCCGACGTTGCACCAGACGTCGCCGACGTCGTCGTGGTCCAGGCCCAGGGACCAGCAGCGGCCTACGAGAGCGCGTTTCCCGGTCTCACATCTCTCGGGAATCCGACGCCGGCGCCGGACCCGCGAGCGCGAAGTCGCCGCGGCTGAAGTGCGCGTCGCCGAGCGCGCGGCACTCCTCCATGGCCCGCTCCATGAGCTCCGCGGCTTTCCTCCGCCCCTCGTCGGCGGGGCCGAACGTGGCGATCGCGGCGAACTCGGCGTCCGTGGGCGCCGCGTAGACGCGGCGCTGTACGGCCGCGAGCGCGAGCTGCGAGGACACGCGCCGCAGGTCGCAGGCCGCGGACCGCTCGTGGTCGCCCTCCGCCTCGTAGCGCGCCGACGCCCGCGACAGCTTCCCCATCTGCGCCGCCGTCAACGAGACGATCGCGTGCCTACCACGGGCGACAGGGTCGGATTTCCTTCTCATTTCCCGGCGCGAAACGCCACTCCCGTCGCTCGACGCCGTCGCGCGCGCGTCGCCGTGCGCCGGCGGCGCCTCGCCGACGAGCTCCAGCGGGTCCCGGCCGCCTGTGTGCAAATCAAATCTTCAACCCGACTTCAATGTGCGCGTATTCGAATGTTTTGACACGAGCACTTCCGCCGTGCTTCGAGAACTCGCTAAGAGCAATCGATTCGTCCAAAAATCAGCCGAATCGACTTCGATTTGACCGAGCTAGAGAATTCTGAAGTTTGGCCCCGACGTCCCAGCTCACTGGTTGATTTGCACACAGCCGGCCGCCGCACAGGTCGCGCTGGAGCGCGTCGCGTCCCGCGCGCTCCTCGTCCTCCGCGGCGGCGTCCGCCGCCGCGCCCACCGCCGCCGCGTGCGCCGCGCGGGCCTCGGCGGCGCCCGCGGCGTCGCCCGACGCCGCGAGCGCGGTCGCGAGGCGGTACCTGGCCTTGAGGTAGGTCGGCGCGAGGCGGCAGGCGAGGCGCGCCTCCTCGACGGCCTCGTCGGCCCTCGGCGGCCGCAGCTTCAGCAGCGCGAGCGCCCGGTTCGTGAGGATCTTCGCCATGACCTCGTCGGTGGCGGGCGCCGGCTCGCGCTGCTGCAGGAGCACGAGGGCCGCGAGCCACTTCTCGAGGGCCGCCTCCAGGTCCGCCTTGGCGAAGAGCGCGTTGCCCGCCTCCTTGAGCGCCAGCGCCTCGTCCGCGGGGGGCTCGAAGGACGCCATGCCGGGGCAGCGCGCAAGCGTTTTTCAAAAGGCAACCAACGACCTTGAAGTTCCCGATGTCACTCGTTACCCCGCGCCCGCTCCGGCGCGGCGTAGGTGATGAGGTCGATCTCGGGCCAGCGCTTGTGCCGCGTGAGCGTGCAGTGCCAGCGGAGGAGGTCCGGCGTCGTCGGCCCGAAGTCGCACTCCGGGCAGACCTGTTTGTCGAGCCCCGGCTCGTAGCCGACCTCGTCCGCGCGTTCCGTGAGCTTCGCGAGCTCCGCGCACGTTTTGCGGTGGCGCCGCGCCCACGCGTTTCGCTGGCAGCCGTTGGAGCAGTAGGCCACGTGCCTGCAGCGGGAACACCTCGCCATGCCCGGCTGCCGCAGGCCGCAGCCGTCGCAGTGCTGGACCCGCGGCAGACTCAGCAAGCTCGCCGCGGGGCAGGTCGCCGCGACGTCCTCCGCGTACGCGTACAAGAACCGCGCGTCGAGGTCCACGGGCCGGCAGCCCGCCACGTAGAGGTCCAGGGCCTCGACGGCGGCGGCGGCGCGCACGCCCGCCTCGCCGCCCGCGCCCTTGTCGAAGAGCGCGAGGCGCAGCATCTTGCTGTAGTTCGCGTGCGCCGCGTGGTGCGCCAGCGCCGGCGGCAGCGAGCACAGATACGCGACAAAAAAGTGCACGGCGACGGCCTTGCACTCGTCGCGCTTCGCGCACACTAGCGCCGCCCGCGCGACCTCGCCCTCGCGGAGCTTCGTCAGCGGCGGGCTGCTCGGGTCGTTGCCTCGGTGCTCGCCTGGGCAGCAAAAGGGTGCGAAATTCCCAACTTCAAAGGCTCCTATCTCGGTCGTTTTCCGCTCGTTTCGGCCGATTTTTGGACGAGCGATCATCTCTCGGAACGGCCTCGAAGCGTAGGTGCTGTTTCCGAAACGCGCGCGCGCGGAACACTCACGTTGAAGCGACGTTGAATCACCCTTTTGCTGCCCTGGTGCTCGCAGCCGTCCGCGGACCACTCCTTCGCGACGGGGTGGCCCATGTCCACGCACGCGATGTAAAAGGCCGACTCGCGGAAGCCCGCGCAGGCGCAGGCCGGGTCCCGCCCGAAGCCCAGCACGGCCTGCTCGAGGACGACGACGGCGACGTCCGCGGCCAAATCCGGATCGCACGCCTCGTCGACGAGCGCGACGACGTCGGCGATCTTCAAACGTTCGGCGATCTCGGGCCGCGCGTGCGTCGCCCAGGCCTCGGACCGCTCCTCGGGGTCCTCTCTGCGCGGCGCGGCCTGCTCGCGGCCGTGGAAGAAGCCGTCGTTCCAGTCCTTGCGCCGCGTCGCCTCGCCGTCGGCGGGCGCGTCCGTGACGTCGCGGCCGAGGCAGGGCGCGAGGCGCCGCGCCTTCTCGTTCGCCGAGACGCCGTAGTCGAGGGCGCAGGGCTCGTGCACGCCGGCCACGCCGCTCGACGGACGCAGCGCGGCCATGCTGCCGCCTTTATATACAAAAGGGCAAGAACCGGAAGATTCATTTTTTATTGCATGCAACCACCCGCGCTAAGAGATGGCGCTTTGCTGAGTCCGACATGAGCGCCACGCGGCCGATGAACAATGTCATCGGCGTCACGAAGACGACGCGCGTGCGGCGGCCGCGGACGAGCTCGACGAAGGGCTCCTTCGGCGCCGCGGACCGCTTCGCGCCGCTGCCCCAGCGCGAGGCCTACCGCGGCGCCGTGGAGCTGGGCTTCCCGGAGAAGTTCCAGCGCCTCGACACGCCCGGGGCGACCTGGTCCCCGCGGCGGTCCGACGAGTGGGGCGCGCGCGTCGCGCCGGAGCTCACGCGGCCGCGGTTCCAGCCGCTCATCTCGCCGCGGAGCGGCGAGCCGCGGCCGTCGCAGGGGTCGCCCTTCATCAAGAACGCGCGGCTGACGGACTTTTGGATCTCCGACGAGCGCAGCGCCTTCTCCGGCGCCGCCGGCTCCCTCGAGGAGGGCCGCGCGCCCCTCGAGCGGCGCCGCGCGGCGTCGACGACGAACCTCGAGCGGCGCCGCGCGGCCTACGTCGCGGCCGTGCGGCCCGAGCGCATCCGCGAGGCCAAGGAGCGCAAGCGCGAGGCGAAGCGCGCGCGCGACGTCCTGCGCCTCTACCACCGCGACCCCTACGCGCGGTCCTACCCGACCATCGCCATCGACGGCGACGACCGGCCCTGCACGGCGCCCGACGCCATCGTCCACACGAACTTCACGCGCCAGCCCGCCGGCGACACGCACATGCGCACGTCCCACCGCTTCTTCCTCCGGTCCAAGTACGAGGCGCCGCGCGTGCTCGACTAAGTGGTGAAGCCGACGGTGAAGCACTGGTTGAAGCGGCGAGCGGCCAATCGGCAGCCCCGAATTGCCTTCTCGACGGCATGGCGCCGCCGCCGCGGGCCCGGCGCGTGTCCGTGCCCCTCGGGGCGTCCGTGGAAGATCTGGAGGAGCCCCTCATGAAGGACGCGGAAGGCTTCGCGTCCGTCGACTACGACCTCGTGCTCGTCGTCAAGGCGCCGGCGGGCAGCGCGCCCTGGGAAGACCTCGTGTGCCGCCTGGCCTACGCGGAGCTGGACTTCGTCGTCCACGAGCTGCACGTGGAACGGCCGAGCCTGAGCCGCGCGGGGAGCCGCCTCGCGCGCGCGGGCGCGCGGCTCAACGAGATGATCGGCATCGAGGCCGGCGACCCCGTCAAGTTCGTCGCGCTCCGCGGCGGCGAGGACCGGCTCCGGCGCGAGGCCGCGCGCGTGGGCTTCTCCATGCTCCTGGACCCCGCGCGCCTCGCGGCGCTCGCGGCGGACCGCGGCGTCGCCGTCGGCGTCGACGCGAGCCGCGGCTGGCTGCTGCCGCCCTACGCGCATCACTACGCGCCGTACCACGAAACGGGCGCGCCGTCGCCCTACGCGAAGCGCGGGCCGAGGGGCCTGGGCCGCGACCAGGGCCTCTTTGCCGGGCCGGACCGCGTGCGGCTCCTCGCGTCGATTTTAGCCGCGCCCGAGGCCGAGGGGGGGTGCTACCTGCCGCTCGCGACGGCGGCCGTCCGGGACGCCGCGGTCGTGGACTACTTCCCGCTCGTGTCGGCGCTGAGCCTCGCGCGCCTGCGGGAGCGGCTGCCGCGGCGCTACGTGCCCTTTGTGCGCGAGGCGGATCACGGCGCGATCCGCGACGTCTGGGGCGAGCACGTGGCTTTGTACTTCGCGTTCCACAGCTTCCAGACGCGGCAATTATGTTTCCTGGCGCCGACGGGGCTCTTGTGTTATGGCGCGGCGACGGCGCTCAAGGCGCGCGGGTTCTACAAGTTCGCCGCGGCCATCGACGTCGGCTTCTCGATCGTCGTCGCGCTGTGGACGATCAAGTTCACGCGGCTCTGGCGGCGGCGCGAGGCGGAGCTGGCGCTGGAGTTCGGCACGGCCGGGTTCACGAACAAGCAGCGCAACCGGCCCCAGTTCGCCGCGCACCCGGGCGTCGTCCAGCGGCGGAGTCTGGTCGACGGCCGCGCGAAGTTCTACTTCCCCGAGCGCCTCGCGAACGCGAAGAAGCGCGGGGCCGCGGCCGTCATCGCCGTCGTCCTGTCGCTGGTGACGGCGATCATCGTCGTGCTCTTCTGGATCCGGAGCTTTTTGAACGCGCTCGTGCCCGCGGTGCCGCGGGTCGGCGTGCCGCTCGGGTCCATCGTTGCGCCGGCGCTGAACGCGGGCCTCATGGCCGTCGACAGCGCCTTCGGGCGCATCTCCGAGGCGACGACGGACTACGAGAACCACCGCACGGAGACGGCCTACGAGGGCTCCTACGTGACGAAGATGTTCGCGCTCAAGGCGATCACGTCGTACCTCGCGCTCTTCTACGTCGCCGTGAAGAGCCACCTGCCCGCCTGGACGCACCTGCGGTCGCCCTGCGACGCGCGGGACTGCCTCGACGACGTCGCCGTGCAGCTCGCGTCCCTCTTCGTGTCGAATCTGGTCATCGGCAACCTCCTCGAGCTCGACGTGCCCGGCCACGTCTACCGCTGGATCTGCGGCCGGCGGCCGAGCGCGCCGCCGCCGCCGCCGGCGTCGTCGGCGGCGCCGGAGCGGCGCCTCCGCTGGTGGACGGCGAACCACGACCGCGACGAGCGCAAGGACGCGGAGGTCCACGCCGCGGTGTGCCCCAGGGCAGCAAAAGAGAGCGAAATTCCCAACTTCAAAGGCTCCTTTCTCGGCCGTTTTCCACTCGTTTCGGCTGATTTTTGGACGAGCGATCATCTCTCGGAACGGCCTCGAAGCGTGGGCGCTTTTTCCGGAACGCGCGCGCGCGGAACACTCACGTTGAAGCGACGTTGAATCACCGTTTTGCTGCCCAGGTGTGTCCGGAGCTCGCGGAGGAGATCGAGCGCCAGTTCGCGCGCGAGACCTTCAACCCGATCTGCCTCGACGACATCGCGGAGCTGATGATCCAGTACGGCTTCTGCACCTTCTTCGTCGTCGCCTGGCCGCCGGTCATCGCGTTGGCCATCTTGAACAACTGCGTCGAGTTCCACGTCGACCGCTTCAAGCTCACGTGCATCTGCCGGCCGCCCTTCCCCGTGCGTGTGGAGGACCTCGGCGCCTGGAACGACGTGCTCTGGGTCATGTCGCGGCTGGCGACGCTGACGAACGTCTTCATGTTCGTCTACGTGTCGGGCGGCGTGGACCAGTACGACGCGACGGCGAAGGGTCTCCTGTTCCTCCTCATGGAGTACCTCCTCGTCCACGTGGGCATGGTCATCGAGGGCTGCGTGCCCGAGGTGCCGAAGCGCGTCGTCATCCAGCGCAAGCGGAACCAGTTCGTCGTCGACCGGCTGCTCGGCCCGGCGGGGCACCGGCCGAACGCGCCGTTCCACGCGGGCGACCCGCACCCGCGCGACGACGGCTTCCCGCGGCGGCCCGAGGCCCACGCGGGGCTCCTCCGGGCCGCGGACCACGGCGCCGTCGCCGCCGAGGAGCTCCGGCTGCTCCACGAGGGCCGCGACCACGCGCAGCTGTTGGGCGTCGACCGGCGGCCGCCCCACTACCGCCACGAGACGCACCGGGGCCTCGGCGAGGACCTCAGTCAGCGCCGGTCGTCGTCGTCCGTCGAGGTCCTCCGCGTGCCCTGCCGCGAGCTGACCGACTCCGCCGGGTCCCACCTCCAGTCGTCCTCCGGCACGCAGCAGACGGGGCTGACGGCCTCGTCGCAGGCGCCGTCGTCCTGGCACTCGCGGCCGTCCGACTAAGTTAGAAGTCCGCGGGCGTCAGCGGGCAGGGCTCGTCCGTGCGCGTGAGGAAGAAGACGCTCCCCTTGTTGCCGCGGCCCACGCGGACGTCGTCGGAGAGGTACGTCGTCTCGAGCCAGGCGACGTCGTCGGCGCCCGTCGTCAGCGACGGCCGGAACTGCTTGACGAGCTTGAAGGGCCACGCGGCGCGGAAGACGCGCTGACCCGACGTTTCGTCGAAGAACTCGAGGGAATCGAACTCGACGTTCGCGCGGCGCCCGTTCGCGCCCTTCTCGACGCCGCCGGCGACGCGCACCCAGGCGCCGCCGAAGAGGGGCAGGTCGACGCGCACCTCGTTGGCGATGCGGCCGCCGCGGATCTCCTGCACGGGCTTGCGCTCGGCGCCGGCGTCGACGACGATGCCCGAGGCGTTGACCGCGCCCGCGATCCCCGTCTCCGCGAGCCGCTCGTCCTCGCCCGCCGCGCGGCCCGCGACGGTGGCGACGAGGGACCAGCGGCCCTCGAGCTGCGCGAGGTCGCCGTCGAGGAGGTCGTCCGACGCCGGGCGCAGCTTCTCGAGCTTCTCGACGGCCGGCAGGATCGCGGCCCTTTCGCCCGTCGCGCACGCGGCGCGCGCCGCGGCCTCCTCGTCGGCCAGCTTCCCCGATTTCCGCTTCGGGGCTTTGGGCGTCCGTGTGCCCTTGCCCAGGATGAAGGTCGTGCCCTTGTTGCCCGTGGACACGCGGAGCCCTTCGGAGACGTAGCGCGTGTCGAGGTAGCCCTTGGCCTCGTCGCCCAGCAGTTTAAACGGCACCGGATAGGGCAGGCGCCGACCGAAGACCTCGAAATACGCTAGATCGAAGGCGAAATTGATTCGTCCCGAGTCCGCCAGACTGCCCGCCGCCGACAGGCGGAGCCGGAAGCCGTCGCCGCCTTCCACGAGCTGGTCCACGCGACCCGTCGCGCCGTCGTCGGAGAGCTCGATGTTCTGGGCGATGTCGACGGATTCCAGGCCCGTCAGGAAGCGCTGGATCGGCGACGAGCTCGCGGCCGCGCCGGAGCCGCCGAACAGCGCGTCGAACGCGCCCTCGACGCCCGGCGCCGTGCCGTCGACGCGCTTCCCGAGCGGGTTCGACGCGTCGAAGGCGCTCTTCGACGTGTAGAGCAGGCGCCAGTCGCCGCGCAGCGCCTCCACCGACGGCGTCGACGCGGGGAGATTCGCGATCAGCGTCTCGAGCTCCGCCTCCTCGTCGCGTCCGAGCGAGAGCCTGCCGTCGCCGAGGATCTCCAGCACGCGCGCCTCGCCAGCGGCGGCGGCGCGGAGGAGCGATGCCTGGCGGCGCGGCGACGGCGCGAGCAGCGCGTGGCTGCCGATGGCGCACGCGAGCAGCGCGAGGCGCCAGCACATGCTCTCCGTCTCGTGGCAGCGGTGCAACACCTCGACGGTGCCGTTCAACAAAACGCCTCCCAGCGAGTACCCGGCTCACGCCAAGCCAACGGAAAATTGGGTTTCGAACGCGAGGAGAGAAAGAATCGACCCCTTACGACGGCGCGCAAGCGTCGCGCGCGCGCGCTAGTGCGGCTGCGGGACGTGGCCGTCGACGTAGAAGTTCCGCGTGGCCTCCGGCAGCATGATGACCGCGCCGTCGAAGCGCTCGTCGACCTTGAGCTGGCAGCCGAGGCGGCTCGTCGGCGTCAGCCCAAAGGCCTGGTCGAGCATGTCCTCCTCGTCCTCCTCGAGCTCCTCCTCGAGCTCGTCGAAGAAGTCGTCCTCCAAAATGCAGTGGCAGGTGCTGCAGGCCGTCACGCCCTCGCAGGCGCCCTCGAGGGGGATGTCGTGGCGCTGCGCGAGGCGCAGCAGGTTCTCCCCGAAGTAGGCCGGCGTCTCGATGGCCTCGCCGCTTTTTTTGAACACCCATTTGATCGTCACGTCGGGCGGGCCCTCGCGGTGGTGGTGGTGGCTGTGGCTGTGGTCGCCGCGCGTCGCCGCGAGCACGGGCGCGCGCCGTCGATGATTCGCTGGCGCGAGGCCAAGTCGCAGGCCTCGTCTGAGAAGCAGGCGGACCATGCTAAGAGCTCTTCTTCGCTCGAGGCAATATGGCGCCGGCCATGGCGTCAGCGTCGACCCGCAGCGCTACTTGAGTCCGCTACCTTACGAGGTCCTCGGCCGCCACGTAGTGGATCGTCGCGTTGCGGAACGTCGAGCGCCGGGCGCTGGGGTTGTTCGCCTGCCCTGCGAAGTCGGCCGTGTAGTAGACGTAGATGTCCGTGCACCGGCCGCCGACGTAGACGTAGTTCTTCATGGACGTCGTGCCCCAGGACACGACGAGCGTCGTCGCGGCGGCGAGCGCGTTGATGAGGGCGATCTCGCCGAGCGCCGCCGGGTCGAGGAGCTCGGCGCGGTGTTTTCGGAGGATCGCGGCGACGCGGTCCGGGCACAGGACGCCCTGCGACGTGCTCCCGGCCGCCGTCTTCAGGATCGCGACCGTGCGGTTCCCCGGTACCGGCGCGCCGCGGTCGACGAAGTGGCGGTGGACGAAGGCGGAGAGCCGCAGCGCCACCGGGTTCAAGTTACAGTATTTGGACCGGCGGTGGGTGTATTCGGAGGGCTCCTCCGGGCACTCTAGGGCGCGTCGTCGGCGGCCGGCGGCTTGAGCGGGCTGTGCTGGTACTTCTCCAGAAGCCAGGCGGAATGCGCGGCGGCGCCCTCCGCGATCTTCGAGCGCGCGACCTTGCGGTCCGCGTCGACGGCGGCCAGCCAGTCGCGCTGTGCGAGGAGGCGCCGGTTGAATTGGATATTGTTCTGGATGTCGTCGTCGGTCTGGATCACATGATCATCGAAAGCGGAAAAGAAGCGCTGCATGCGTTGCGCGAATGCACCAGCGGTCTTCGATTCCGCCATTAGGCGCGAACGGGCGTCGCAGACATGGTCATTCGTTTGATGGCAAGCCACGCAGCGGGCATGCGAGCAGAGCGGGCAAGCGTATGCGACAGGGTTGCAACCGTCGCAGCCGTCGCAGGTGTAGCGCCGCGGGTCGCTGCACGGCGGCAGCGGCTGGCGACGCTCTTGCGCGTGCACGGCAGCGACATCAGGGTAGCCGCGGCGCGGTGACAGGGGGTCGAAATGCTCGATTTCCGTGGGTAACACCTGGAAAGCAATTTGAGCGAATGCGTCTACCACCAACTGGTCCATCGCGTACGTGATTTCGAACGTAGTTCCAGGCGGCTGGAACTTGACCTGGGCGTGCCGCGACAGCCAGATGTACGTCGGCGACTCGTCACCGACCTCGCGCTGTTCTTCGAGCAGTTTTAGGATTGGGCATCGAAATTTGTGGCCGACCGCGTCTTGTGCCCCGATGACCTGGCGCATCTCTTCCTGATCTACCTCCTCTAGTTCCATCAAATCTTGAGCATCCTTGGATCGCTTAAACCGGTTCCACATTTGCGCGAAATCGTCACGATCAGCATTGGACTTGAAGCGCAGGTCCAACCGCGTCGCGTCGAGCGCCGACAGCGCCTCGACTCCCCGCCTCGCCGCTCCGCGGAACACGCGCTCGAACACCAGCTTGTTCATCACGAGCGCGACGCAGCGCAGCGGCACGACCAGCGCCTCCCACCGTCGGAACATGGCGTCGTCGTCTTCGGTCCGCAGCCGCGCGGTGCGCCGCAGCTCGTTCGCCGCGCGGAACGCCGACGAGAGCGGCGCCGCGCGGCCGCTCGCGAGGTGCAGCGATAGCACGCCCGCCCCGTCGGCGTAGTCGGCGATGCGACGGAAGATGTCCTGCGGCAAGTGGGACGCGGCGAGGGGGCGCGACATCGTGCGCTGCTGGCCCAAGAAGGAGCAGTAAAACGACGCGGTCCGGCCAACCAAGACGCAAGGCGCAGCGCGGCGGTCGAGAAGCGCGGCGCGGCGGTCGAGAAGCGCGGCGCGGCGGTCGAGAAGCGCGGCGCGGCGGTCGAGAAGCGCGGCGCGTCCCTGGAGAGGCTCGAGCACAGGTCGTCGAGGTTGACGAGGTCACGCCGGGGCTGGCCGGGGCACGCAAAGACGCGCGCCGCGCGCCGCGCCGAGGCGTAGGCCGAGGCGTCCGACGGCGTCCGATGCGGCGTGCCCGGCGGGGCCGGCACCGGACTCCGATCCTTACGCCGCCGGCTTGAAGGCCGCGACCTCCGCGCAGTACGCGCGGACGACGCCCCAGGCCTCGGCGTCCGGGAGCGAGGCCGCGACGGTGATCTTGCAGTCGACGGTCGTCGCGGCCGTGTAGTGGCACTGGAGGAAGGGCCGGGGCGCGTTTCCCTCGTAGCCGTGGTGCTTGTAGCACTCGCGCCCCTCGCAGTCGGGGTATTTGCAGGGCACGTCGTCCCCGGAGGCGTTTTCCTCGTGGACGTTGCACTTGTCCCACTCGTAGTTCGTCGGCGGGGCCACGTCGTGGAGCGTGTAGTCGTGCTCGAGGGGCACCGTCTCGACGACGTCGATGACGTCCACGCAGACCTGCCCGAGCGCGGGCAGCGACGTCGCGGACCCGAACGGCGCGAACCAGGTCGCGAAGCCCTCGATCATCTTCGTGAGCGACTTGGCGTCGTCGGCGCTCTTCGGGGCGCGCTGGAGCAGCTGCGCGTTGACGGGCCCGAGCACGGGCTCGATCTGCGCGAGCGCGCCGCCGACGGCCGCGAGCCGGGGCCCGAAGAGGTCGAAGGACTTGACGCCCTTGGCGTTCGAGCGGCGCACGCTCGTCATGGACGCCAGGATCGTCCCGACCGTCGTCGACGCCGCGAGGAGCGGGCTCAGGTCGACGAAGGGCGCGGCCGCGAGCGCGTCGACGAGCGTCAGATTGGCGCCGCCGGCGTCCCCGTTGGCCCGGACGAGCGCGTCGACGACGCCCCGCGCGACGCGGTCGAGCGCGTCGCAGTCCAATCCGTCGTAGTAGGGATCTCTGAAGAGCCTCGGACACGCGAAGGCCCAGGCGGCGCCGAGGGCGCCCTCGACGACCTTGGGCGTGCCGGCCTCGCTGTCGACGAGCTCGTGGAACGTTCGCGACGCGTCGCGGACCGTCTCGCTGACGCCCCGGAACTCGGCGTGCGCGCTCGTCGCGACCGATTCCATGCGCGCGATGGAGGCCTGGGCCTCGACGATGGCCTGCGCCGACGTGCGGAGGAGCGCGACGACGCCGACCATGAGCGTCGTCTGGAGCGCGACGAAGAGCCAGACGCCGACGAGCAGGCAGCGGCTCGTCCGCCGTTCCGTCTTCGCGTCCGTCGCGATCTGGAGGCCCGTCTCCATGCGGCGGTAGTCCATGCGCGAGTCGACGGGTCGGGGCAGCGCCGGGGGGCGCGGCGATCTTCGAGATGCTCTCTCGGCCGGGCAGCCCGCGCATGCGCATTTCAAGCGCAACAGCAACGTCGGCATCAACCATCGAGCGAGACGCGCCCGACGCGGCGTAGGACGACGCCGCCGCCGGGACGACGGCCGACGGCTGCTTCTTATCATCGCCAGGTCCGCGCGCGCGGGGGCTCCGTGATGCCGCGGGGCGTGGGCGTAGGCCGGGAGAGGCCGTGGGACCAGAGCGCGGAGAGCGTGTCGATCTTCTTGAAGACGTCCTTCTCCGGGAGCTTGTCCTGGAGGAGGGCCTGGCAGCGCGAGAGCTTGGTCTCGCGGCGCGCGAGGTCGAGGATCTCCTCCTTGAGCGAGTCGGGCTGGTCGCTCTGGCGCGGCACGGGCGGCTTCTTGCGCTTCTTCTCCTCGCCGTCGGGCGACGGCGCGCGGTCGCGGATGCCGCCGCTCGGCGCCGACTGGGCGCCGCGGTCCAAAATGTCCGGCAGCGCGTCGAGCTTCGGGAAGGACGACGTGTGTTTGTCCTTTCCGGGCCGGAAGTTCCGCGCGAGGCGCTCCCACTTGAGCTTCTCGTGCTCGCGCTTCGACTCGTCGCGCTGCTGGGCCGTCAGCCGGGACTTGCGCAGGTCCCAGCCCGTGAGCACGACGCGCTGGCGGAGCCTGCCCGTGTCGTCCCGTTTCTTCGCGCGCGTCTCGAAGACGTCGATCGCGCGCCAGCTCGCGGCCATGGACTTCTCCAGGTCCGCCGGGTCGACGACGGGCACGGGCTCGCGGTCCCGGTCCACGTCCGCCGGCGGGTTGAGCCGCGCGAAGCTCAGCTCCATCTTGAGGACCGTCGTTTTCGGGTACGAGATGCCGAGGCGCCGCAGGCTCGCGGGGTCGCTGCAGTCCGCGGCGTCGACGGCGCGGAAGAAGCGCCGCGTGTCCCCGGGCGCGGGCCGCCCGATCTGCGGCCGGCCGAAGCCCAGGCTCTCGCTCCCGACGGAGCTCGCCATGGACACGCTCGCGGCCTTGTGCTTGGACCGCCGGTGCCCGCCGAGCTTCGCGCGGGGCAGCTTCACGAAGGCCTTGTTCGGCGGGTCCTCCGTCGTGCCGGGCAGCACCATGGCTCCTGCCGACGACCGGGCCGCCGCCGCCGGGCGCGGTCCACGCAGCCTCCGGTTTTTAAGCCCGAGGTCGCGTTGATCGGGCAGCTTTGGTTTTACAGGGGTGCAAGGTGGCGCAAGTTGAGATGCTCGTTGACATGGTGCCGCGAGAGTGCTGTCGGCTTCTTCTGTCCACTTCTCTCTCGTCCGCGGCGGCAGTGTCCCCTGCTCGCAGCGCCGCGCGCGATTCGCGCCGCCGCAGGTCTCGACAAACCACGTCCACCATGGCCCGCGGCGCGATCCCCGTCGACACCTCCTTCCCCGACATGCTCCTCTGGGCCGCGGCCGTCTTCGCCATCAAGATCACGCTCATGCACGCGCTCCAGGTGCGGTCGCGGCTCATGACGGGCGACAACAAGTCGTCGCGCCAGGCCCACTGGGTCGAGGACGAGTCCATCCCGGACGTCTTCCTCAAGGCCTTCCAGGTCATGTTCGTGACCTTCGCGGGCCCCGTCCTCGACATCAACCGCCTCGGCGGCGCGCAGCAGAACGCGGCGGAGAACGAGCTCTTCTTCCTCGCGCTCGGTTCGTTGCTCTCGGCCCACGGCTCCGTGCCGGCGAACGGCGCCGACATCGTCAAGTACTACGTCTACTCGCGCCTCGTCCACGCGGCGACGTTCGTCTTCAAGGCGCCGCAGCCCGCGCGCGCGCTCGCCTGGGCCTCGGGCATGGCCTGCATGATGGTCCTCGCCGCCGCGGCCCTCGGCTACTGAGAAGGCCCGCCCGAGGCGCCGTTCGGAAAAACGGCGTGACGATCGCGATACCTACGCTTGATCCCCGCGCACACAAAGCTTAGAGCTCCGACGCGCCGTCGGGGACGGGAAGCCAGGCCGCGTCGTGGTCGAAGCCGATGGCCGCCGGGAGCGTCGCGAGGACGGCCGCGAGGGCCGCGTTGGGCCCGGCGAAGAGCGCGTCGAGGTCGGCGCGGAGCGCGGCGTCGACGCGGTGGCGGTGGCCGCCGTAGGTCGCGTTGGGCCGCACGGCCATGGCCTCGCTGCCGCCGGAGAGCGACTCGTAGGACTTGAGGGGCGCCGCGGGCGCGTCGACGCCGAGCGCGGCGAAGACGCGCGCGAGCGTGGCCTCCCCGTCGTCGAAGAGCGCGCGCTGCGACACCGCGAGGACGCGCGGGCCGAGAGAAACCGCTCTTTCGAGCTGCGGCGCGTAGAGCGACTGGGACAGGAGGCCGTGCGTCACGCCGAAGAGGCCGAGCTTGCCCCGGGCCTCGAGGCCGCCGAGCGCGCCGCCGACGGGCACCTCGACGCAGCCGTCGAACGCGGCCGCCGAGCCCCGGGGCAGCGCGGCCGCGAGGCACCGCCGCTCCGCGTCGACGGCGGCCCCAAAGTCGAAGCGCTCCCGGCCGCAGGCGTCGTCGGCGGCGGCCTTGAGGGAGCGCTCGCCGTAGCGCGCCAGCATGTTGAAGTGCGAGTACGCGCGGTCCACCGGCGCCCGGAGCAGCACGACCCAACTCGCCCAGGGCGCGGCGTCCGCCGCGCGCGCGAGGGCCGTCGGGTGCGCGAGGTACATGGGCGAGCCGTCGACGCGCCGGCCGCCGCCGCAGCCGAGCCGCCGCGCGTAGGCGCCGTCGCCCTCGGCGTAGCGGCCGTCGTCGTTGAAGTGGTAGAGCTCCTTCGACGCGTCGGGGGACCCGAGCGCGTCGCGCAGCGCCGAGTGGAGCGCCGTCGTCCCGGACTTGACCGCGCCGGGGATGAGCGCGAAGGGGCGAGTCGCGTCGAGCGCGCAGTCGTCGTCTCGGGCCGCCAGCGCGGCGGCGGCGAGGAGGAGGAGCAGTGTGTGGGTGGGCATGGCTTCAGCGGTGCTACGCGCTCATGGCTGGCTTGCGCAACGTTTGTGGCTCTGGCAATTCTGCAGCGGCGTCGCAGCGCGCGAAATTAGTAGGTCGCGTTCCTGACAATCACCGATGGCACAGGTTTTTGCCGCGGGAGAGCATCCATCGGCCGCTCTCCCAGCTCGGACAAAAGACGCTCGCCGCCAAGCTCGCCGCCCGCGACGCCGAGCGCAACCAGCGCGCGCGCGCCGCTACCCGCGATTTGCACCGCGCCGCGCCGCGCCGCACGCACAAAGACAACCATGATGGAGTACGACGAGTTCGGCAACCTCATCGGCGGCGACAGCGACGACGAGAGCGAGGGCGAGGCGGCGCCGGCGGCCTACGGCGACGCCTCGGCCGGCGACGGCCAGGTCGTCGCCATGGAGGAGGACGAGGTCGGCGAGCGCGCCGTCGTGCTCCACGAGGACAAGCAGTACTACCCCGACGCGGCGGACGTCTACCCCGGCGCGCGGACCGTCGTGCTCGACGAGGACGCGCAGCCGCTCGAGGAGCCGATCCTCAAGCCCGCGGCCGTGCGGCTCTTTAGTACCTTGGACCACAGCGCCCCGGGCGAGAAGAGCTACACCGTCGACTTCATGCGGGGCCTCATGGAGCGGCCCGAGCTCATCCGGAACGTCGCGCTCCTGGGAAATTTGCACTGCGGCAAGACCACTTTAACGGACGTCTTCGTGCAGCACGCGCACCGCGTCGAGTGGGACCCGAGCAAGGAGTTCAAGTTCAGCGACACGCGCAAGGACGAGCAGGAGCGCCAGCTGTCGATCAAGTGCGCGCCCGTGTCGATGGTGCTGCCCGACTCGCGCGGCAAGCACTACATGGTGCATTTGGTGGATTGCCCGGGCCACGTGGGCTTCAACGACGAGGTCACGGCGGCGCTCCGCGCCGTCGACGGCGCGGTTATTGTTGTTGACGCGGTCGAGGGCGTCATGGCGTCGACGGAGCGGCTCATCAAGCACGCGATCGAGGCGCGCGTCGGCCTCACCTTGGTCATCAACAAGGTCGACCGCCTGATCCTCGAGCTCAAGCTCCCGCCGACGGACGCCTACTTCAAGCTCGTCCACACCGTCGACGACGTCAACGCGTGCGTCGCGGAGTGCTGGGGCGCCGCGCGCGACCGGCTCCGCCTCGGCGACGAGCAGCCGCCGCGGCTCAGCCCGACGAAGGGCGACGTCTGCTTCGCGTCGGCCCAGCACTGCTGGTGCTTCACGCTCGAGTCCTTCGCGCGCGTCTACGGCGAGGACGCCGCGCGCAAGGGCAGCGGCGGCGTCGACGCCAAAGCGCTCGGGAAGCGGCTCTGGGGCGACGTCTACTTCGACTCTTCCACCCGGAAGTTCGGCCGGGCGCCGCCGCCGCCGACGGGCGCGAAGCAGAAGCGGTGCCAGCGGTCCTTCGTCGAGTTCGTCCTCGAGCCGCTCTACAAGATCTACGCGCACGTCTTGGGCGAGGAGCCGGGCTCGCTCAACGCGGCGCTCGGCGCCGTGGGCATCAAGCTCGCCGTCGACGAGCTCAGCCTGGACCCGAAGCCCCTGCTCAAGTGCGCCCTGCGGCGCTTCTTCAAGGGCCGCGCGACCGCGGCGTTCGTCGACGTGATCTCGCGCCACTCGCCGAGCCCCAAAGCGCACTCGGCGACCAAGGTCGCGTACCACTACTGCGGCGCGCTGGACGGCGACCGCGCGGCGGCCATGGCGGGCTGCGCCGACGACGGGCCCCTCTGCGTCAACGTCGTCAAGCTCTTCTCGACGCCGGACGCGACGGGCTTCGTCGCGTTCGGCCGCGTCTACAGCGGCCGCGTCGCGCCGGGCGCGCGCGTGAACGTGCTCGGCGAGAACTACTCGCCCGACGACCCGGAGGACGCGCGGCCCTGCGTCGTGGCGGGCGTGAGCGTCTGCCACGGGCGCCACGCGACGGACGTGCCGTCCGCGGGGCCCGGGAATCTGGTGCTGTTGGAGGGCGTCGACGCGTCCATCGCGAAGACGGCGACGATCGTCGACGCGGCGGGCGGCTCCGACGCGGACCCCGTCCACATCTTCCGGCCGCTGAAGTTCGACAATTTGGCGGTCGTGAAGCTCGCCGTCGAGCCGCTGAACCCGTCCGAACTGCCGAAGATGACGGAGGGTTTGCGGAAGATCTCCAAGAGCTACCCGCTGGCGCAGACCAAGGTCGAGGAGAGCGGCGAGCACGTCGTGCTGGGCACGGGCGAGCTCTACCTCGACTGCGTCATGCACGACCTCCGCGAGATGTACGGCGCGGTGGAAGTGAAAGTCGCGGACCCCGTCGTCGCCTTCTGCGAGACCGTCATCGAGACGTCGTCGCTCAAGTGCTTCTCGGAGACGCCGAACAAGCGCAACAAGCTCACGATGATCGCCGAGCCGTTGGACGCGGGCGTCGCGGACGCCGCGGAGCGCGGCGACGTCGACCACCGGTGGTCGAAGAAGCAGGTCGGCCAGTACTTCCAGAAGACCTACGACTGGGATTTGCTCGCCGCGCGGTCCATCTGGGCCTTCGGGCCGGATGCGCTCGGGTCGTCGTCCTTCGGGGGCGGCTGCAGTAACGTGCTCTTGGACGACACGCTGCCGTCCGAGGTCGACAAGCGCCTCCTCAACGCGGCCAAGGAGTCCGTCGTCCAGGGCTTCCAGTGGGGCTGCCGCGAGGGCCCGCTCTGCGACGAGCCCATCCGCAACGTCAAGTTCAAGATCCTCGACGCGTCGATCTCCGACGTCGCGCTCCACCGCGGCGGCGGCCAGGTCATCCCGACCGCGCGCCGCGTCTGCTACAGCGCGTTCTTGATGGCGTGCCCGCGGCTCATGGAGCCCATCTTCGCCGTCGACGTCCAGTGCCCGGCGGACTGCGTCGCCGCCGTCTACCCCGTGCTCGCGCGGCGCCGGGGCCACATCGTCCAGGACGCGCCGAAGCCGGGCGCGCCGTTCTACACGGTCAAGGCCTACATCCCCGCCGTCGACTCCTTCGGCTTCGAGACGGACCTCCGGGCCTTCACGCAGGGCCAGGCCATGTGCTCCCAGGTCTTCGACCACTGGGCCGTCTGCCCGGGCGACCCCCTCGACCGCTCCATCATCCTCCACCCGCTCGAGCCGAGCCCGCCGCCGCACCTCGCGCGCGAGTTCATGGTCAAGACCCGCCGCCGCAAGGGCCTCTCCGAGGACGTCTCCATCGCCAAGTTCTTCGACGACCCCATGCTCAAGGAGCTCTCCGAGATGCAGCCGGGCGGCGGCGGCATGTAGGACGGCGGATAAATCGGGCTCGATCGACTGCAACATTGCAGGGAAACGTTGCCTTGCCCGACGCAACGTTTGCGATGTCGAGCGCAACGTTCGCGATGTCAAGCGCCTCGTCGACGGCAAACGCGTCGTCGCCGAGCGGCGCCGAGCTCGCGAAGACGTTTGCAAGCGCCTCATCGACGGCAAACGCGTCGTCGCCGAGCGGCGCCGAGCTCGCGAAGACGTTTGCATCGCCCGAGTCCAGCGATACCGACGTCGCGAAGACGACCGAGCCGCGAAAGACGTTTGCATCGCCAGAGTCGCCGCGAAAGATGGCCTGCGGCTGCGAGCTGGGCGCCGTGTCATGCGTGCACGACGAGGATGCCACAACGGAGGTCTCGACGAACCCGACGACGTTCGCCGTCGCGCCGGGCGGCGCCGTGCACGTGCGCGAGTTCTCGACGCGCGTCGTGAAAGCGGTCGTCAAGCGCGCCGTCGACGACTGGATCGTCAGCGAGGAGATCGACGGCCTCGCCGCGCGGCTCGGCGCGAGCTGCACCGTCGTCGTCGACGGCGCCGAGTGCGCCATGGACGACGTCCTGCGGCGCTTCGGGTCCCTGGGCGTCGAGGGCCGCGAGCTCTTCGTCGCCGGCGCCGACGGCGAGGAGCGCATCGGCACCGAGGGCGAGCTCTTCCGCGCGCTCGCGCGGCTCGCGGGCGATGAGCGCGTCTCGTTCCGCACGGGGCGGAGCGGCGGCTACCGGAGCCCCGCGGCGTCGCGGAAGCGGTCGCGCTGCGAGCCGTCGCCCGAGGACGGCGCCGCCGGCAAATCGTTCCTCAACGTGAGCTCGTCGGGCCTCGTCATCGCGTCGCCGCGCGTCTTCGATGACCTGGCCGCCGGGCGCAAGGTCCGCGCGAAGATCTTCGACGAGGACGGCGTCGTCCACGACGGCCGGCGGTGCACGGCCTGCGACGTGTCCCCCATCGTCGGCGCGCGCTACGAGGCCGCCGACGGCGCCGGCGACGTCTGCGAGCCGTGCCTGCTGTCGCTGCGGCGCGCGGAGCTCGCGAACGGCCGGGGGCCGACGCGGCGCTTCCGCCGCGTGCCCCACCCCGTCCGCGACGTCGTCGTGTGAATACCTCGCTCGTACTGTTAGTGCGACGACGGCGGCGCGACCTCGTCGTCGACGAGCGAGTCCCGGTGGAACTGGTGCCCGTCGTCGTGTTCGTCGCGGTCCCCGCACTCGCAGCACAGGTAGGACACGTCGTCGACCATGGACTTGCGCTGCTTGAGGTTGTCGACGCGCTTGAAGTCCTCGTAGTTCGACGAGTAGCGGTGGCTCTCGGCGCGCGTGTCCGCGGAGCCGAGGTCCGAGAGCGTCGGCAGGAGGTACTTGCCGTTCTTCCGCTGCTGCAGCATCGACGCGTTCGTCAGGAGCGTGTCCGCGAGGAGCGGCCGCTGGCGCTGGACGGCGAGCGTGATGCCTGCGACGGGGGCCGCGCGGGTCGCGCCGCGGTCGGGCGAACGACGACGCCGCGGGACGCACAGTCGTACTTGGCCGGGCCGCGGCGCCGGTTCAGCGACGCGCCCGCGCCCTTGTAGAGGAGCTGCGCGATGGCCAGGTCGTCGTTGAGGTTCACCGCGTGCCAGAGGATCGTGCGGCCCTTGGGGTCCCGGAAGTCGCAGAGGAAGTTGGGCCCGAGGTGGTGCGCGCCCGCGTCGACGGCCGTCTTGAAGCGGCCCTCGTCGAGCTTGTCCTGCAAGGGAAGCAGCGCGGCGCAGGCGGCCATGTACTTGTTCCGGCCCTTGAAGGCGCTCCGCGCGTCGTCGGCGGCCTTGAGCTGCTGGTCCAGCGGGATCTCGACGCCCCGCTCGGCGCGCGGGCTGTGCGGCGCGACGCCCTCGAAGTCCGCGGGCGAGGACCCGCGCGGGTCCTCGCTCGCGTCGTCGTGGCCGCCGCCGGGCCGCTCGGCGCGCACCTCCGCCCGGGGCGGCAGGCCGGGCAGGCGCGTCGACGACTCCCAGGCGCCGGCGAAGAGCGCGTCGTCGTCGTCGTCGTCGCGCGCGCAGAAGCCCACGCCGAGGTCGAAGGGCAGGCTCGGCGCGCCGGCGTCGTCCGGGCTCTGGAAGCCGCAGAACCCGAAGTTCAGCATGTCGACGAAGGTCGACGGCTTCTCCTCGAGCGGGTTGGCATCGCCCGTCAGCTCGTTCAACGAGTCGTAGGTCGACATCGGGCAGCCCCAGACTGGGGAATGATCAGGCCGACGCCGCGCGGAGCCGGCACTGCCGGCTTTAGTGTACTTGCTCATCCTAGCCGAAGAATTGAGCCCGACTTCGTACCGAAGCTTTCGCTTGATCACTGCGTGGCCTTGAAGCGAGATCACGAGTGCAGCTCGACGATGGCTCGGTACTTACCCGTGCGCGCGTGCCTCTTCGCGTCGCTCTTCGGCGTCGCGACGTCCCTCGTGGGCCCCGCGCCCGCGTTCCGCCACGCGCGGTCGCCCGTGGTCCGGAGCGTCCTCGCGGAGCCGAGCGTCGCGTCGCCGGCCGAGCTCGCGAAGGACTTCGACCTCAAGGCGTACTTCGCCCAGAAGGTCGCCGCCGTCGAGAAGGCGCTGGACGAGTCGCTGACGTGCACGACGCCGGAGACGAAGATCATCGTCGAGTCCATGAGGTGCGCGCCGCGCCCGCGCGCCCCGCCGAGCGCACCGGCCCGACCAGACCCGGCGCGCGGCCGCCGCGGCCGCCCGGCTTCCGGCGCCGCGGCGGCCGCGCCGGCGCCGTCGGCCGCCGCGC
>NW_008705563.1:982974-999130 GCF_000186865.1 Aureococcus anophagefferens
GGTGGGCCGCCGCCCGCCCCCCCCCCCGCCGCGCGCGCGCCGAGCCGAACCCGAGGCGCCCCCCCCCCCAACAGGTACTCGCTGCTCGCCGGGGGCAAGCGCGTCCGGCCCGTCATGTGCATCGCGGCGTGCGAGATGTTCGGCGGCACGGAGGCCATGGCCATGCCGACGGCCGTGGCCATCGAGATGATCCACACCATGTCGCTCATCCACGACGACCTGCCCGCGATGGACAACGACGACCTGCGGCGCGGCATGCCGACGAACCACGTCATCTACGGCGACGACGTCGCGATCCTCGCGGGCGACGCGCTGCTGTCCACGTCCTTCGAGCACTGCGCCGTCGGGTCGACGGCCGAGGGCATCCCCGCGGAGCGCATCGTCGAGACGATCCGCCGCCTCGGCGAGGCCGTGGGCGCCGTCGGGCTCGCGGGCGGCCAGGTCATGGATTTGGAGTGCGAGGCCAAGTCCGGCGTGTCCCTCGAGGAGCTCACGTGGATCCACACGCACAAGACGGCCAAGCTGCTGGAGGTGTCCGTCGCCGCCGGCGCGGTGCTCGCGGGCGCGGCGAAAGATGACGTCCGGCAGTGCGAGACGTACGCGAACGACATCGGCATCGCCTTCCAGGTCGCCGACGACATCCTCGACGTCACGGCGACGTCCGAGATGCTCGGCAAGACCGCGGGCAAGGACGAGGACACGGACAAGACGACCTACCCCAAGCTCATGGGCCTCGACGGCGCGCGCGCCGAGGCCGACCGCCTCTACAGCGAGGCCATCGACAGCCTCGCGCCCTACGGCGAGAAGGCCGTGCCCCTCATCGCCATCGCCAAGTACATCGTCGAGCGCCAAAACTGAGCGCGCGGCCCCCGCGCCAAGCTCCCCGCCGCCCCCTTAAAAACCTGCCCTCGATCGCGGCGGGCGGATCCCGGACGGCGCGGCGCTCGTCGACGCGACGATGCCGGTTTCGACGGCCGCGAAAGCGGCGACGCGGATGGCTTAGCACTGGTGGCTGGATGGCTGAGCACTGGTGGCTGGGCTTATGGTCAAAATCTTCAACACTCATGTTTCCTTGATGTTGACGACATGTTGGCGTATCCATCGACGTCGATCTCACGTTCGAGCCACCCATCCTTCACTACGTGTTGCAAGCTCGCGTTGGCACGCGCCGTCGCCGACGCTCACACTGCAATATGGTCGCGCTCGAGCTCGAGCGCCAGTGCGGCGCCTGCGACACGCGGCAGCCGGCGACGGCCTTTAGCAAGACGCAGTGGGCCGCCGGCGCGGGCCGCCGCTGCAAGGCCTGCGTCGACGCGGGCCAGACGACGCCCACGACGAGCCCGCCGACTCCCTCAAACCCTCAGCCGCTCCTCCCGGCGACGACCATCTACTGCGACAACGCCGGCTGCAACAAGCCGGCGCTGAGCAGCTGCGGCCGCTGCCGCCGGAGCTGGTACTGCGGCCGCGACTGCCAGCGCGAGCACTGGAAGCGCGGCCACAAGGCGCTCTGCAGCCCGCAGCTCGACGACGGCGGCGCGTCGCCGGCCATGCGCGCCTGGCGCGAGGCCAAACTCCGGCCCTTCCTCGCGGCCCCGGGGCACCGCGAGGCCGCGGGGCTCTGGGTCTTCGACCGCCGCGTCGACGTCGGCGCCGTCGCGGGCGGCGAGACGGCGGAGGCGCGCGCCTTCGCGGGCGCGAACCTGCTGCGCGAGCTCGTGCTCTTCGTGGACCTCGCGGCCTTCGCTAAACGCGGCGCCGAGAGCCTCTGGTTCAGCGACCTCAAGGGCCTCCGCTTCGCGGCCAAGGCCGCGCGGCGGCGCAAGTCGTCGGACGCGCGCGAGGACGCCGCCGCGCGCCACTTCAAGGCCGCCACGGACGCCTACGCCGCCGCCGCCAAGCACCGCGTCGGCCTCTGCTACCTCGGCTTCGCCGCGGTCGTCTCGGACTCGGCCGCGGTCGTCGACGGCGCCGCGCCCGAGGCCGTCGTCTTCGTCGACTGGCCCGAGGCCGCGATCGTCAAGTGGCAGGCGGAGCTCGCCCAGGGCGACGCCGTCGACGTCGCCTGCCCGCCGGCGCCGCCCGCGAAGGTCACGGTCAAGTCCTTCGACCCCCTCGCGTAGGGCCCGCGTCCAAGATCCAAGTTAAGAGAATCGTCAGCCCCGCGCCGGGGCGGCGCTGCGCGCCCGCACCCTAGGACGTCGCGCTCCAGATCTCGAGGTGGTCCACGGCGAAGGTCGCCGCGCCCGCGAGGAGCGACGCCGCGGCGTCGTCGTCGAGGCCCACGCCGAAGGACCCCTCGAGCGTCGACGCGCAGGTCGACAGGGACTCGTCGATGACGAAGTCCGACGCGCCGAAGGAGATCTTCGCGTCCGTCGCGGTGATGGAGCCGTGCTTCTTGACCTTGGCGCCCTCGACCGCGGAGACGAGCGCGGTCGCGCCGTGGTAGGGCAGCTTGAGGTCGAGCGTCAGGGAGAAGAGGAAGGCGCGCGGCGACCCGAAGGGCGCGCCGTCGGTCTTGAAGGTCTCGGAGACGTAGGCGCCGAAGACGAACTCGCCCGCGCGCGCGACGAAGACCGTCGGCGACGGCGGCGCGTCCGCTAAGGCGCGGAGGATGTCGGGCACGTCGCGGCCGTTGGCCGTCGACGTGTAGAGGAGCCGCGTGGCCGGGGGCGACGTCGTGAAGGGGAGCGCGAGGTAGAGGGACGCGCCGTCGCCGCCGCGCGCTAACGTGGAAACGGAGAAGACGTCGTTCGCTTCCACGGCGACGGCGAGCTGCTTCTTCTTCCGGTCCGCGAGGGCCTTGAGGGAGTGGGCCTTGTACTTGCGCACGAGGAGCGCGAACTCGTCGGGCCGCTTGAGCGCCGACGCGGAGCCCGAGCCGCCGAGGCGCGCCGCGCGCGTGCCCGGCGCGCGCGCGCCGTCGTCCGCGACGCGGTTCCGCGGGAGCTTGGCGATGCCGTCGAGGCCGCCGACCTCGTCGTCGCCGACGACGGAGACGCCGCCGACGACGTGGAGGTCCGGCTTGACGCCGCGGATCGCGCCGAGCGAAGACGCGGCGTCGTCGCCGACCTTGAGCTTCTCCGCGGACTTCTTGTAGGCGCCCAGGGACCGCACGAAGCGCGCCTTGTCGCCCGCCGTGCGCGCCGCGAGCGTCGCGTTGCGCCGGAGCCGCGCGGCGCCCGCGTCGAGCTCGCCGAGCTGGCGCCGGAGCTCGAGCTCGACGGACAGGAGGCTCGACACGCGGTCGCGCGTCTTCTCCTGGAGCTCGAGGAGCGCCCGCTGGAGCGACGCGTAGATCTTCTCCTCGCAGTCCGCGAAGTTGACGTTCACCTCGCGCAGCTTCGCGTCGACGAGCGCGAGGCGGTCGACGACGGACGCGCGGCGGCCGCCGAGCGCCGCGTCGTCGCCGAGCGCGGCCGCGGCGTCGACGGCCTCGTCGTAGGCGTCGTCGAGGGACACGAGGGCGTGCGTCGCCTTGTCGCCGAAGGAGTGGGAGCCCGTCATCTTGTCGCGCACGGACACGGGCGCGTTGAGCGCGCGGTCGAAGAACTCGAGGCGGTCGAGCGAGTCGCCGGGCTCGTCGCCCGCGGCGCCGGCGCCGCCGGCGCCGGCGACGAAGTGGGCGACGTACTTGGGCCGCACGCGCCGCGACTCGAAGACGACGTAGGTGTGCTCGTACGCGGCGCCGGCGCCGTCACCGGGCGCGCGGCCCGCGGCGCCCTCGGCGCCGTCTTTAGGCAGGTAGACGCTGTCGTAGCCGCTGGGCAGCGCCGCGGGCCCGCCCCCATGCTCGTCCTCGAGCACGGCGGACCGGCCGACGACGACGTCGCAGAGCACGCAGAGCGTCTCGGAGCCGAGGCGCGACACCGCGCCCGCGCCGAGCGCGCCGTGCGTGAACTCCAGGCCGCCGTCGGGCACGGCGAAGCCGCGCGCGCAGACGTCGAAGAGCGCGTTCGACCCGCCGAGCTCGCCGGAGTGGACGAAGCACTCGAGCGTCAGCTGCGAGCCGAGGATCGGCGGGATGTCGGGCAGCCCCTCGATCTCCCAGACCTCGAGCTCCTTGACGGACCACTCGAGCGGCAGGGCGACCTCCAGGCTCTGGCGCACGGCCTCGAAGGCCTCCGTGCTGTGCTTGAGCCACTTGCCCTTCTCCGGCGCGGCGTCGGCGGCCATGGCGCGCGACGACTGGCGGCAAGGAACGTCGACTGCGGCGCGTAAGGGCTGCGTCGCATCTGTGAGGTTTGCGTTGACTTTCAACTTGCACGCGGCTACTGTTGGCCGGCTAGGCTCTGCGAGCTATGGGCTGCCATTTGAACTGAGCCGCCGGTTCCGGCACCGCGCGAGGCGCAGCGTCCGCGGCAGTAACCTTGGCCGCCGCTGTTGCAGCGCGTCGCGCTCGTTTGCGCCGCAGCGGTCGCGCGTCGCGCCAGTCTCGCCGCATAAGCAGAGCGCGCCCGCGCCGCGGCAGCCATGGGCCTGTTCGGGAAGATCTCGAGCCCAAAGTCCTTCTTCAAGAAGAAGAAGGACGAGCCGGAGCCGGAGCCGGAGCCGGAGCCCGAGGCCGAGCCGCCCGCGGCGACGCCCGAGCCCGCCGCGGAGCCGGAGCCCGCGGCGCCCGCGCCCGAGTCCGAGCCGCCGGCCGCGCCGCCGTCGCCGGCGAAGCCCGCGGCGCCGTCCGCGCCCGCGCCCGCGGCGCCCGCCGGCGGCGCGCCGCCCTGGACGACGGGCCGCCTCGCCGTCAAGGTGCTGGGCGCTCGCGGGCTCGCGGCCGCGGACAAGAGCGGCACGTCGGACCCCTTCGTGTCCGTGCAGCTCGTCGAGACGGCGACGGGCAAGGCCCTCAAGAAGCCCCACGACAAGGCGCGCAAGACGAACGTCGTGAAGAAGACGCTCGCGCCGCGCTTCGCCGACGAGGCCTTCGTCTTCGACGACGCGCCGCTCCAGTGCCTCCAGTTCCAGGTCTTCGACTGGAACGCGGGCGTCATGGGCATCGGCAGCGGCAAGGCCAAGCCCCTGGGCGTCTGCTCCGTCGACCTCCAGGGCCACTGGGACCTCCAGCCGGATCTCGGGCCCGACGGCCAGGGCGCGCCGATGTGGCTCAAGCTCCTGCCGCTGGCGACGGAGAAAGAGAAGAAGGGCCGGTCGTCCATCGCCGCCGCCGGCGACCTCGAGGTCAAGTTCGTGCTCACGGCGGGCACCGGCGACGCGAACGCGGACGCCGCGCTCGCGGCGGACAAGGCGCGCTGGTTCGTCGACGAGCCCCAGGAGGACGAGTCCTCGGGCGCGCCGACGGGCGAGCCGAACACGCTGCTCGTCGCCGTCGTGCGCGCGCGGCAGCTCAAGATCGCCGACAAGAACACCTTCGGCGGCGGCGGGTCCTCGGACCCGTTCGTCACCCTGACCTTCGGCGACGGCAAGCCCGTGAAGACGAAAGGTGATCAAGAAGAATTTAGAGCCCGTGTGGATGGAGTCCTTCGAGCTCGCCGTGCCCCTGCCCAAGGACAAGAAGAAGGACCCGTCGTCGCCGGGGAAGGCGCGCGCGCTCCCGTCGTTGACCGTGCTCGTGGAAGACAAGGACGCGCTGACGTCCGACTTCCTCGGCAAGTGCAGCGTCGCGCCCGCGGCCCTCCCGGCCGTCGAGGCCGACGGCGCCGCGCCGCCGACCTGGTACCCGCTCTGCGACAAGAAGGGCGAGCCCGCGGCGGACCGGGGGCAAGTGCAGCTCGCGCTGAAGATGGTCTACGACGCGGCCAACGACCCCAGCGAGGACCGGCCCTTCTTCCTGGATGGCCCGACGCTGGCGGAGCACGAGGACCGGGACCCCAACGAGCTCCGGGTGGCCGTGTGCCGCGCGCGCGACCTCAAGGCCATGGACGCGGCCGTGCCGTTCTCGTCCGTCGGCAAGACGTCGGACCCCTACGTCAAGGTCGAGCTCAAGCAGCACAAGGGCGGGAAGACGAAGACGAAGAAGAAGACGCTGGCGCCCGTCTGGAACGAGACCTTCGCCTTCGACCTCGCGGGCGGCTCGAAGGGGGCCCAAAGCTCGGGCACGGCGACGGAGGACGCGCCCGAGCACGTCGACTTCCACGTCTACGACCACGACCTCATCGGCTCCGACGACTTCCTCGGCCTCGCCTGCGTGCCCCTGGCGACGCTCCTCGAGGCGAAGCACAAGCCCGTGACCGCGTGGTACCCGCTCGGCGAGAAGAGTCAGCGCGCGGGCGGCGACGGGTCGCTCGGCGCGGTCATGCTCTGCTGCCAGTGGCGCTACAACGTCGAACTCGACTTCCGGCCCTTCTGCGACGCCGACGACGCGCACGCGGACAAGCCGCCGAACGAGGTCCGCGTCGCGCTCTTCCGCGGCCGGGGCCTCGCGATCAAAGACAAGAACCTCCTCTCGAGCGGCGGGTCGAGCGACCCGCGCGTGCGCTTCGTGCTCCTGGGCGGCGCCGTCGAGGAGGACCCGAAGCGGCGGAAGAAGCAGGAGAAGGAGCGCACGTGGAAGTCGTCGACGCGGAAGAAGACCCTGGATCCCATCTGGCGCGAGGTCTTCGCGCGCGAGCTCCGCCCGCCGAAGGAGGACGACCTCGCGGCGACCAAAAACTGGAGCCCGCCCCTCCTGCGCTGCATCTGCGAGGACGTCGACGAGCTGACGAGCGCGGACTTCATGGGCCAGCTCGACATCGCCTTGGAGGCGTTGATCGCGGACCGCCCGACGGTCGACGCTTCCTGGCGCGCGCTCGCGCCGGACCCGGACGGGAAAGCCTCCTCGAACGTCACGGGCGAGCTCCACGTCGCCGTGCAGTGGCGTTTCAACCCCGAACTCGAGTTCGATCCGTGGGTCGACGACGCGCCGCTGCCCGGGAACCCGGAGCGGCCGCCGAACGAGCTCCGGGTGGCTCTGGTGCGCGGCCGCGACCTGAGCGTCAAGGACAAGCCCGTGCTCTGGGGCCAGGGGTCCTCGGACCCGCGCGTCACCTTCAAGGTCATCCGCGAGGGCGGCGTCAAGGGCGCCGCGGAGCCCCTCAAGCCCTGGAAGAGCAAGACGGTGTCGAAGAGCCTGAGCCCGTCCTGGAACGAGACCTACGGCTTCGACCTGCTGCCGCCCCAGGAGGGCGAGCCGCCCTGGGTGCTGCGCTGCATCTGCGAGGACATCGACGAGCTCACGTCCGCGGACTTCATGGGGCAGGCCGACGTCGCGCTCGCGCCCCTGGGCGAGAGCCGCGCGCGGTCGCGCGACTGGCACGAGCTCGTGAGCGCCGACGGCGGCTCGAGCAACGTCACGGGCGAGCTGGAGATCGTGACCCAGTGGCACTACAACCCGGCCCTCGACTTCGATCCGTGGGCGGACGAGGCCGTCGACGCCCGTGCGGAATTTTTCAACTCGACTTCAATGTCAAACATTTAACCGGACTTCAATGTGAGCGTACGCGACAGTTTCGACGCAACTTCGGCTTTGCTTCGAGAAGAGCAATCGATTCGTCCAAAAATCAGCCGTCCAACAACCAGTAATTGACTTCGGCACAGGTCAACCCGGCCTTCGCGGACAAGCCCTGCAACGAGCTACGCATCGCCCTCGTCCGCGGCCGCAACCTGGCGATCAAGGATAAGGCCGTGCTCTTCGGCGCCGGGTCCAGCGACCCGCGCGCGCGGTTCCAGATCACGGGGACGAAGCGCCTGAAGTGCAAATCGAAGACGATCAAGAAGTCGCTGGACCCGTCCTGGCGCGAGACGTTCTCCCTCGAGCTGCCGGAGGGCGAGTACATGGAGGGCGAGACGAAGATCGACTTCGGCGCCAACGGGCCCATTTTGGAGGTCACGATCGAGGACGTCGACGAGCTCACGAGCGCGGACTTCATGGGCGAGCTCAACATCCCCCTGGAGCCCCTGAAGAAGCAGCGCACGCGCGCCTGGCACCCGCTCCAGGCCGACGCCGAGGGCAAGCACAAGAGCTCGAACGTCTGCGGCGAGGTGGAGCTCGTGCTGTATTGGACGTACAACGAAGCGCTCGACTTCGACCCGTTTCTGGAGGAGGACGTGTTCCCGGAGAAGCCGTCCAACGAGCTGCGCATCGGCCTCGCCCAGGGCCGGAACCTCGCCATCAAGGATAAGGACCTCTTCGGGTCCGGCGGGTCCAGCGACCCGCGCGTGATCTTCACGGTCGACGGCACGGAGCTGAAGGCGACGTCGACCTGCAAGAAGAAGACGCTGAACCCGCGGTGGAAGGAGATCTTCGTGTTGCCCTACACGCGGGGGCCCGAGGATTCGCAGCCGCCCTTTCTGACGGTGACCTGCGAGGACGTCGACGAATTGACGTCCGCGGACTTCATGGGCCGCGTCCAGATCGAGCTCGACCCGCTTCTGGACCACAAGCGCTCGCGGGCCTGGCACGCGCTGCAGGCGAAGAGCGACGCGAAGACGTCGTCGAACATCGCCGGCGACCTGGACATCGTGCTGCAGTGGCACTATAATCCGGCGCACGACTTCGACCCGTTCCCGGACGACGAGCTCGGCGCGGACAAGGACGCGCTCTACGCGGACAAGGCGCCCAACGAGCTGCGCTTGGCCTTGGTCCAGGGCCGGGGCCTCGCCATCAAAGACAAGAATCTCCTATCCAAGGGCGGGAGCAGCGACCCCTTCGTCAAGTTCGAGGTGACGGGCGGCGACTACGCCGCGAAGCCGTTCAAGTCGTCGATCAAGAAGAAGACGCTGCAGCCCGTCTGGCGCGAGATCTTCCAGGTGCCGCTCAAGCAGGACGCCGAGCAGGACAACCCCGTCGTCGATGTCACGGTGTACGACCACGACGAGGTGTCGTCGCCGGATTTCATGGGCCGGTGCGCGATCAACGTCGAGGAGTTGAAGGCGACGAAGAAGGCCGCGCGCGTCTGGCACGCGCTCCTGCCGGAGGAAGGCAAGAGCGACAACGTCACGGGCGACGTCGAGATCATCGCGCAGTGGTGGTACAACCCGGCTTTGGACTTCGATCCGTTTTTAGAGCCGGACGACCACCCCGACGAAGCGCCCAACGAGCTACGGGTCGCCTTGGTCGCCGGCCGCGACCTCGCCATCAAAGACAAGAACCTCCTATCAAAGGGCGGCACGAGCGACCCGCGCGCGACGTTCAAGGTGTCCGGCACGGAACTCGAGTGCCAGTCGACGACGAAAGAGAAGTCTTTGAATCCGCGGTGGTGCGAGGTCTTCGCCATGCCCTACACGCCGGGCAGCGAGCACGAGAACCCGCCGTTCCTCGACGTCATCCTCGAGGACGTCGACGCCATGTCCGCCGCGGACTTCATGGGCCGCGTGAAGGTCGAACTGACGCCGCTCAAGGACCACAAGCGCCTCCGCAAGTGGTTCCCGCTCCAGGCCGACGCCGAGGATACGAAATCGAAAGCCTCGTCGAACGTCACGGGCGAGCTCGAACTCATCGTCCAGTGGCGCTTCAACAAGGAGCTGCAGTTTTCGCCGTTCGACGACGTCCCGGACGAGCCGATCCCCGCGGGCAAGACGCCCAACGAGCTGCGCGTCGCCCTCGTCCAGGCGCGGCGCCTGGCGATCAAGGATAAGGCCCTGCTCGGGACGGGCGGCTCGTCGGACCCCGTGGCGCGCTTCGAGATCGGCGACCTCAAGTTCGAGTCGACGGTCTTACGGAAGACGCTGAACCCCGTCTGGCAGCAGGCCTTCGCCAAGCCGCTGGGCGCGTCCGACGCGGGGGAGGCGCCGAGCCTGACCGTCGTCATGGAGGACTGGGACGAGGTCACGAGCCGCGACTTCATGGGCCAGTGCGCGGTGGACCTCGGCCCCTGGCTCGCGGACCCGTCGACGAAGCCGCTCCGGAGCTGGTACCTCCTGGACCTGAGCGACGGCAAGAAGACGCACAACGTCTCGGGCGAGGTGGAGCTCATCGTCCAGTGGCGGTGGAACCCGGCTTTGGATTTCGAGCCGCACTCAAAACGGCGTCCGACGAGTGTATTACGAGAGGCGAGAGATACTACTTCGATCGGAACCGTCTCTCCCGAAACGTTTCGATATCCGCGACTCACCCGTCTTTCGCGCGCAGGTTCAAGGACTCCGACGGCACGCCCGGGAAGGCGCCGAACGCGCTCCGCATCGGCCTCGGCTCGGGCCGCGACCTCGCCGTCAAGGACAAGGCTTTACTATACGGCGAGGGCAGCAGCGACCCGCGCTGCGTCTTCGACATCGTCTACGCGGCGGAGACGACGGCGTCCACCAAAGTCAAGAGCGCGACGCAGAAGAAGACGCTGAACCCGAGCTGGCGCGAGGTGCTCGAGCTCGAGGTCGACGACGCGTCCGCGTCGCTCCGCTGCGTCTGCGAGGACGTCGACGAATTGACGAGCGCGGACTTCATGGGGGAGTTTTTGGTGCCCCTGGCGGACCTGCCGGACCAGAAGGTCACGAAGAAGTGGTACGCGCTGGGCAAGAGCGACAAGCACAAGTCGGACAACATCTCGGGCGACGTCGAATTGGTGCTCCAGTGGTACTACGACGAGAAGCTCGACTTCGACGCGTTCCCGGACGTCGACGACTCGGGCAAGCCGCCGAACGAGCTCTGCGTCGGCGTCTTCAAGGCGCGGAATTTAGCGATCAAGGATAAGAACCTCGTCACGAAGAACTCGAGCGACCCCTTCGTCGAGCTGTCCGTCGCGGGCACGACGGTGACGCGGAAGACCAAGGTGAAGAAGCAGACGCTCGACCCCGTGTGGAAGGAGCAGTTCACGCTGCCGTTCTCCGCGGAGCGCCCGGAGGGGTCGCCGCCGCCGGAGCTCGTCGTCACGTGCCTCGACTGGGACGAGATCAGCGCGCCGGACCACATGGGCGAGGCGCGCGTGCCCCTCGGCGACTGCTGCCTCTCGTGCCCGCGGAGGGCAAGTCCGAGAACGTCGCCGGCGAGGTCTGCGTCGTGGTGTGCTGGCGCTACGACCCGGCGCGCGACTTCTCGCCGTCGAAACCCGGCGTCCGACGAGTGTATTACGAGAGGCGAGAGATACTACTTCGATCGGAACCGTCTCTCCCGAAACGTTTTGATATCCGCGACTCACCCGTCTTTCGCGCGCAGATTCGACGACGACGACGCGGCGGAGCACGCGGGCAAGGAGCCCAACGAGCTGCGCATCGGCCTGTTCCAGGCCACGGGCCTGGCCATCAAGGATAAGAACCTCCTCTCGAAGGGCGGCTCGTCGGACCCGCGCGTGACGTTCACGGTCCCCGGCACGCACCTCAAGGCCGTGTCGGCCTGCAAGAAGAAGACGCTCGACCCCGTCTGGAAGGAGGTGCTCGTGCTGCCGCTGCCCCGGGGCCCGACGCCGGAGCCGCCGCGGCTCGTGGGCCACTGCGAGGACGTCGACGAGGTCACGAGCGCGGACTCCATGGGCGAGTTCAGCGTCGACCTCGGCCCGCTCCAGGACCGCAAGGTCCGGCGCATCTGGGGCAAGTTGGCCAAGGGCGAGAAGGACAAGTCCGACAACATCTCGGGCGACGTCGAACTCGTGCTCCAGTGGCGCTACAATCCCCGGCTCGACTTCTCGCCGTCGGAATCCGGTGTCCGACGAGCCGTCTCTCCCGAAACGTGTTGATATCCGCGACTCGCCCGTCTTTCGCGCGCAGGTTCGGCGACTTCGTCGACGAGCACCCGGACGAGGCGCCCAACGAGCTGCGCATCGCGCTGATTCGCGGGACGGGCCTCGCGATCCACGACAAAAACTTGCTAAGCGCTGGCGGCTCGTCGGACCCGCGCTGCGTCATCGCGGTCGACGGCGTCAAGAAGCCCTTCAAGAGCAAGAGCATCACGAAGTGCCTGGAGCCCGTCTGGCACGAGCAGTTCGTCCACGCGCTCGAGGTGCCCGCGGCGGGGTCGCCGACGCTGACGCTGACGTGCGAGGACGTGGACCTCGGCGGCGTCAAGTGCGACTTCATGGGCGGCTTCACGCTGGACCTCGAGGCCTACAAGGACCACAAGATCCAACGCAGCTGGCACGCGCTGGGGCCGCTCGAAGGGAAGAAGAACGGCGACATCTCGGGACATATCGAACTCGCGGTGCAGTGGTGGCATAATCCGGTGACCGCATTCGACCCGTTCCCTGGCGACGACTCGCACCCGGACAAGCCGCCCAACGAGCTGCGCATCGGCCTGAGCCGCGCGCGGGACCTGGCCATCAAGGACAAGAACCTCCTATCCAAGGGGGGCTCGAGCGACCCGCGGTTCACGTTCTCCGTGGCGGGCACCCATTTGAAGGCCGTGTCGACGTGCCAGAAGAAGACGCTGGAGCCGTCGTACAAGGAGGTCTTCGAGGTGCCCCTGCCGACGGGGCCCGAGGGCACGACGTGGGAGCTGCTCTGCGTCTGCGAGGACGTCGACGAGATCACGTCCGCGGACTTCATGGGCTCCGTGGCCGTGCCCCTCGAGCCCCTCAAGGACCACAAGGTGACGAAGCAGTGGTATACATTAGATAAGGCCGGCGGCAAGAGCGACAACATCTCGGGCGAGGTCGAGCTCGTTCTTCAGTGGCGGTATAATCCGGACCTCGATTACGATCCGCATTTCCCAGCGTCTGACGAGTGTATTACGAGAGGCGAGAGATACTACTTCGATCGGAACCGTCTCTCCCGAAACGTGTTGATATCCGCGACTCACCCGTCTTTCGCGCGCAGGTTCTCCGCGGAAAACGAGGACTACGCCGGCAAGGAGCCCAACGAGCTACGCATCGCCGCCGTCCAGGCGCTGGGCCTGGCCATCGCCGACAAGAATCTACTCTCGGCGGGCGGGAGCAGCGACCCGTTCCTGCGGTTCACGATCCCGGAGATGGCGACGCTCAAGGCGTTCAAGACGCACGTCAAGAAGAATAGCCTGGACCCGTCGTGGCACGAGCAGTTCGCCAAGGCCGTCTGCCCGCCGAAGGAGGGATCGCTGACGCTCCAGGTCGACTGCGAGGACTGGGACGAGATCTCCGCGGCCGACTTCATGGGCCGCGCGACGATCGATCTGGCGCCGTTCAAGGACCAGAAGATCTCGCGGAAGTGGTACGAGCTGAAGCCGGCGGAGGGGAAGAAGGGCGACGTCAGCGGCCACGTCGAGCTCATCGTCCAGTGGCGCCACGACCCGGCCCTCGCCTTCGAGCCCTTCTCCGAGGATAAGCAGAAGGACAAGGAGCCGAACGAATTGCGCGTCGGCCTCTTCCGCGCGCGCGACCTGTGCATCCGCGACAAGAACCTGCTCTCCAAGGGCGGCAGCAGCGACCCGCGGGCGACGCTCTCCATCGTCGGCAGCGAGCAACATGCCAAGTCGACGTGCAAGAATAAGACGCTGGAGCCGCTCTGGAAGGAGACGTTCGCGTTTCCGCTGCCGCTCATGGGCGACGGCTTCCCCGCGCCGGAACTCCGGGTCCAGCTCGACGACGTCGACACCGTGGCGATGAGCGACAACCACATGGGCGAGTTCACGGTGCCCCTCGCGTCCCTCGCGACGGATCGGAGCATCTCGCGGTCGTGGTACGTCCTCGAGAAAGGCGCGTCCAAGTCCGACGTCTCCGGCGACGTGGAGCTCGTGCTGCAGTGGCGCTATAATCCGGACCTCGACTACGATCCGCATTTCCCGGCGTCCGACGAGTGTATTACGAGAGGCGAGGCGAGAGATACGACTTCGATCGACGGGTTTATTCGGCGGCGGCGCGGTCCGGGCGGGGACGCCCGGGTGCGCGGCGCGGCACTACTTGCTCTCCGCGGACGCCCGGCGCGCGCGGCTCTGGGCCGGGACGCCCGGCGGACGCGGCTGCGCGCCGAGGCGCGGCGGCGCGGTGCCCGAAATGGCCGCCTCCTCGCTGGCCACGAGGGGCGCCAAGACCACCACCACCTGCCGCCGCCGACGAAGGCCGCCTCCGGCGGCGATCTGCCACGCCGCCGACGATCGGAACCGTCTCTCCCGAAGCGTGTTGATCTCCGCGACTCACCCGTCTTTCGCGCGCAGGTTCGACGAACCCGTGGAGTATCCCGACGAGGAGCCCAACGAGCTGCGCGTCGCCGTCGCGCGGGGCCGCGGGTTGAAGATCATGGATAAGAACCTGCTCTCGAAGGGCGGGTCGTCGGACCCCATGGTCACCCTCGCCCTGAGCTGCTCGACCATAAAACGCAAGACCCACGTCAAGACGAAGACCCTCGAGCCCGTCTGGAACGAGCAGTTCGTCTGGGCCGCGAGCCCGCCGTCGTCGGGGCTTGCGCCGACGCTGCAACTCGACGTCGCGGACTACGACCAGCTGTCCAAGGCGGACCCCATGGGCTCCGTCACCGTCGACCTCGGGCCCTTCGCCGAGGCCAAGGGCCAGCCAACCAAAAAATGGTTCGCGCTGGACGGCGGCGACGGCGCCATCTTGCTGGTCATCCAGTGGCGCCACAGCCCCGCGAACGACTGGCGGCCGTTCAGCGCCAAGGACAAGTTCCCGGGCAAGCCGCCCAACGAGCTGCGCATCGGGTTGAGCCAGGGCCGCGAGCTGGCGGTCATGGATAAGAACCTGCTCTCCAAGGGCGGCTCCAGCGACCCCTTCGTGAATTTCGCGCTCGAGGGGACGGCCGTCAAGTTCGCGTCCGGCGTCGTCAAGAAGTCGCTGGACCCCGTCTGGCGCGAGATCTTCCTCCAGCCGCTGCCTCTCATTCCCGGCGAGCCCGTGCCGAAATTGACGGTCGCGTGCCTGGACCACGACGACCTGTCGAAGAGCGACCCCATGGGCCACTTCGCGGTGGATATCGAACCGCTCAAGGACCACAAGATCTCCAAGCAGTGGTACGCGCTCGAGGGCGGGTCCGGCGAGATCGAGCTCATCGTCCAGTGGTACCACAACCCGGACCTGGCCTACGACCCCTTTGAAGAAGTAGAAGAAAAGTGGCGGGGCAAGGCGCCGAACGAGCTCTGCGTCGCCGTGAGCCAGGGCCGGAACCTCGCCATCAAGGACCACAACCTGCTCTCCAAGGGCGGCACGTCGGACCCCCGCGCGACGCTGACGGTCACGGGCGGCTCATCTGTCGAAAAGGACGAGACCTTCGTCCACAAGACGAAGTCCCTGAAAAAGACGCTGAACCCGCGATGGCGCGAGGTCTGGAAGGTGCCGCTGTCCGCGGGCGGCGACGGCGACGGCCCGCCGACGCTCCACTGCCTCGTCGACGACGTCGACGAGATCACTTCCGCCGACTTCATGGGCAGCATCGCGCCCCTGGACCTCGCGCCGCTCGCGGACATGAAGATCTGCCGCAAGTGGTTCGACCTCGCGTCGACGGATTCGCTGGACCCGAAGAAGACGTCCAAGGACGTCCACGGCGACGTGGAGCTCGTCGTGCTCTGGCGCTACAACCCCGACCTCGACTGGGACCCGTTCGACCGCGACGCGCCGACGCCGACGGAGAGCCCCAACGAGCTCCGCGTCGCCGCGTTCCGCGGGCGACGGTTGGCCATCAAAGACAAGAACGTCTTCTCCAAGGGCGGCGCGTCGGACCCGCGCCTCACGTTCGAGGTCCACCACGGCGGCGCCAACCAGCTCAAGCCCTTCCAGACCAAGGCCTGCAAGGCGACGCTGAACCCCGTCTGGAAGGAGCAGTTCGTGAAACCGCTCCGCGTCGAGGACGTCGGCGACGGCGCGACGCTCGAGGTCGCCTGCGAGGACAGCGACGCGCTGTCGAAGGCCGACCCCATGGGCTCCTTCAAGATCGACCTGACGCCCCTGGCCAAGGACCAGAAGGTGGACCAGCGCTGGCGGAAGCTCGAGGGCGACGGCGCCGAGGGCTCCGTCGAACTCTTGGTGCAGTGGTGGCACAACCCGAGCCGCCACGCCAAGGAGCTCGACGCCGACGCGCGGCGCAAGCAAAAGGCCGAGGACGACGCGCGGCGGAAGCGCCTCGAGGAGGAGGAGGCGAAGCGCAAGGCCGAGGAGGCCGCGAAGCGCAAGAAGGCGCTCGAGGACGCGGAGCGGCGGCGGCGCGAGAAGGAGGAGGCGGAGCGGCGGCGCAAGGCCGAGGAGGCCGAGGCCGCGCGCCTCGCCGCGGAGGAGCGCGAGCGCAAGCGCCTCGAGGACGAGCGGCGGAAGCGGGAGGAGGACGAGCGGCGGCGGAAGGCGCGCGAGGAGGCGGAGCGGAAGCGCAAGGCGGCCTCTAGAGC
>NW_008705563.1:999180-1027810 GCF_000186865.1 Aureococcus anophagefferens
GCGGCGCGCGCCGCCGCCGAGGAGCGGCGCCGCGCCGAGGAGCGCGCGCGGCTCCAGGCCGAGGCGGAGATCCGCGCGCGCGACGCCGCGCTCGCGCGGAAGCGGCGGCTCGAGGCCGCGGCCAAGGCGCGCCGCGCGGAGGACGAGCGCCTCGCCGCCGACGCCGAGTACCGCGCGGAGCTCGAGGCGCGCCGCGCCGCGGCCCTCCAGCGCGCGACGAAGGCGCGCCTCGCGCGCGAGGGCGACGAGGACCGGCGGCGCGAGCGCGCGCTCAAGCGCGCGCTCGCGGACGGCTCCCGCAACTGGCAGCCGGACCGCGAGTCGCGCTTCTCGTCCAAGCCCGACGGCTTCGTGTTTCCCGACGACCCGCCGCCGGCGCCGCGGAAGGACTAGCTAGCCGGGGTAATTCGATTCAATTTGAGGCAAGGTGAAGCAACGTTGCACAGGAGCAGCCCACAAGCTATGCTGCTCCTCGCGCTCCTCGCAGCTCCCGCGCTGGCAGGCTGGCGCGAAGACGTGGCCGAAGCCGCAGCGACTCGCAACGCGACGCGCTTCCACGAGATCGTCGCGCCCGTGGCCTCGCTGGTGAATCAGACCTACACGGCGTCCGATGGCTGCACGTATTTTGACCCGGACCACGACCAGTGGGTGCCCGCGCCGTACCACATGAGTTTGAAACACGATCCAGCGGACGGCGGCATGCGCGCCTTCTTCTTCGAGAGCGGCGCACCGTCGGACGCGGACTACCGGGGCGTCGTCGCGTTTCGCGGCACGGACCTGGGGCCCGGCGACACGCCGTCGGTCCGCGCGGACGCCTGCGCCGACGCGCTGCTCGCCTTCGAACCCTTGCCGGACTACTGCGTCGATTTTGGCAAGGACGTGCTCGACTACTACGAGAGCGCCATCTCGTTCGTCCGCGACCAGGTGCTCGAGGTCCGCGGCGCCGACGCGAACATTTTGTACTCGGGCCACTCGCTGGGCGCGCTCCTCGCGGCCCTCGTCGTCGAGACGCTGACGCGCGACGGCCAGCGCCCCGTCGCGCTCGTCTTCTCGTCGCCCGGCTTCGACGCGGCCGCCGAGGCTCGCGGTGTCAACGCGACGATCGCCGAGGACGCGCTCGTCGCGCTCGCGGACGCCAACGACCCCGTGTATTTCATGGCCCGCGGAAACCTGACGGGCGCAACCGCGTGCACCTTCGCGACCGCCGACGACGAGTCCTGCGACACGTGCTTCGCGCGCGACCCGCACGAGGGCGACGAGGATCCCGCGTGCGTCGCGTGCTTCGAGCGGCACCACATCTACGGCCACTACCTCCGACTGCTCGCCTCGGAGCCGCTCCCGGACTGCGCATCTTAAAGCACTGTGCATATAACTTATATAGGCAGGTCGAGCGGCCCGCGCCCTCAGAGGAAGGACACGGTGACGCGGTAGAGGCGGCGGTGCGGCGTCGCGCCGAAGGCCGTCCAGGTGCCCGGCTCGTCGATGCCGACGAGCCGGATCGTCGCGAGCGGGGGCAGGTCGTACTGGTTCTCGAAGTCCGTCTCCGCGGTGCGCACGAGGCTGTGGTGGCCGCCGCCGTCCGGCTCCGCGCTCTCGAAGCAGACGATGTCGCTGTCCTGGGGCTCGTAGACGACGTCCTCGCTCTCGCCGACGTTGATGACGGGCGCGCAGAAGCCCGCGTCCGTGAGGCAGCGGTCGCAGGACGACGCCTCGAGCGGCGCGTTCGTGACGAACGTCGCGCCGACGACGGCGTCGGGCCCGAGCGCGGCCCACGCGGCGTCGTGGCGCCGCAGGCCGTAGGTGCCGTCGAGGTCGTTGTACGCCCGCGGCGCGACGCCCTCGACGGCCGCGCGGCCCTGGAAGGCGCCGTGGAGCAGGTGCGCGGACGCCGCGAACTCCTCCGCGTTCGCGCCGAAAGCGTCGCCGAGGACGGACTTGAAGTTCGTCATCAGCAGCGTGTAGCCCTCGGCGGCGTCCCGGTCCCAGCCCCGCGCGAGCTTCCAGTCCACGGAGGCGCGCACGTAGGACACGCTCCGGTCCGGCGCGTACGCGCCGCCCTCGCGCCAGTGCTCCGACAGTTCCTCGCGCATCTCGTCCATGCGCGCGAGGTAGGCCCGCTCGTAGGGCTGGCCCGCGATGCTCCGGCGCACCTTGGCGAGCTGGAGGCCGATCCACTCGTCGCGCCAGCCGCGCCGCGGGCCCGGGCCCACGCGCGCCTCGAGCAATTCCAGCGACCGGAGCGCGCGCGTCGACGCGGCCGCCGGCGGCTTCTGCGCGTGGGTCCGGACCCAGGGCGCCGACGCGAGGCGCTGGACCGTCGCCTTCCCGGCGGCGCGCCGCGTCGTGTGGGCCACGCGGGCCAGGCGCGCGAGGTCGAAGGCCGTAGAATGCGCCATGACGTACTGCAGAACCTCCTCCGGGAGCTGCGACTCCATGGTCGTCGGCGTGCGGGGCGTTGGTGATGCGGCTCGTTCGAGGGGTCTTCGGGCGGCGTCCGGAATGGTCGCGGGGCGCTCCCCGGCCTTTGCAATCTTCTTCTGGAGAGCTGCCAGCGCCTCCCGAAGCCGAGTGCGTGAGGTCTCACGGCTGTTTCTTCTGCAAGTCTGCCCTCACGACATCCCTGACGACATCAACGTGATATTCAACGTACGCTGCTACGCGCTACTGCCTCGCGGCGCGCGGCGTCGTTGTGGTACCGCACGCGCGCCGCCTCGTAGTGCGCGACGCGCGCCGCCTCGAGCGCGAACTTCATGTCGACCTGCTGCCTCTCGCGGTACGCGGCCGCGGCGGCGAGCGCGACGTCGTCGGAGACCACGGTGCCCATGGCCTTGGCCGCCGCGAGGTTCGCCATGCCCATCGTCCGGAGCGCGTCGATCCAGGCCGCGCCGGCCTGCACGGACGGCAGGAGCACCGTGAGGAGCAGCGCGGTCCGCCAGCCGAGTATGGAGGTAACTTGCCCTCAGCCTGACTCTTGGCTAGGGTATGGTAAAATCTAGTTAGTAGACTCCCTACTCAAGTAGGCAGCCTAATCTGCGATCGGGCTCTCTGTCCTCAATCGCTGGAGTTAAGTGAGTAAGAAAGAAAAGGAGCAACGTCATAGAAATCCAGATATGTATCCTTCGTCGCTCGCTGTGACTGTCTTAAAGCCAGGTTGTAGATACAAGACCACTGCGCTGCCAACTTCAAGCTAAGTTAGTTATATATGAGTTACCTTAGGCCAGTCTCCCGCCACAAAGCCCCCATACTTGATTCTTAACGTCCTCGTTAAAAAGCCAAAAAGAGTTTCCAAAGTCACCACTCAGCGGTTAACGCTGACTGAGTGGACTCTGAGGACTCCAGTTTCCGTTAACTGGGACCAAAATATGGAGGTAACTTGCCCTCAGCCTGACTCTTGGCTAGGGTATGGTAAAATCTAGTTAGTAGACTCCCTACTCAAGTAGGCAGCCTAATCTGCGATCGGGCTCTCTGTCCTCAATCGCTGGAGTTAAGTGAGTAAGAAAGAAAAGGAGCAACGTCATAGAAATCCAGATATGTATCCTTCGTCGCTCGCTGTGACTGTCTTAAAGCCAGGTTGTAGATACAAGACCACTGCGCTGCCAACTTCAAGCTAAGTTAGTTATATATGAGTTACCTTAGGCCAGTCTCCCGCCACACGAGTAGCGCACGCCGTTCATATACCAACACCGCCGAGGGCACCGCCGGACTGCGGTTCGTCTCTAGCGTCCTCGAAGGTCGGGGCATGCCCGCGCAAGTGCTGATCCGCGCCGAGGGCGGCGACACGGCGGCCCGCGGCGTGATTGTCCAAGTACCGAAGGCGCGCGGCGTCGCGCCGCCGCGCCGCAGCCGCAGCGCACCGCGCGGTACGGGGCGCGGCGCCGCCGCGCCGAACTGGCCCGCCCAGCCCTAGCTAGGCGCTTCGGTGCGAGAGGCGTCCGCCCACGGGTGGCGTCGCGCGCCGCGCGCGTTCGTCGGCAAATCCGACCCCCGGCGCCTCGAGCAGGCGGGCAGAGGCAGCAGCTCGAGTCCCTCCGCGACGACCGCCGGCCGCCTTCGACGCCCGCGCGCGAACACACGATGTCCCAGCTCGCCTTCCCCGAGCCCATCCGGTCGGTCCACGCGCCCCCGAGCGCGTCGGCGGCGACGAGCGGCCGCGAGCACCCGCTCCAGGCCCAGCTGAAGCGCGCGGACAACCGGACGGCGAAGCTCTACGAGGCGCGCTGCCAGTACGGGAGCGCCCTCGCCATGCGCATCCAGAGCGAGGACCTGATGGCGCAAGAGGTCGGGCGCCTTCCCGGCCTGCCGTCGAGCCACGTCATGCTCGACACGGTCCGCGGCGTCGACGAGACGCTCGACCACTCGACGATCCTGAACCTGCCCCACGAGGCCCCGGAGGCGCCCAAGGTCTCCCTCCACGACCGCGCGGAGAAGCTCTTCGGCATCGCCGACGGCCCGCGCATCATCTGAGGCGGGCGTGTTTGACGGCGCGCGACGCGGTAACTAGTTCCGCTGTTGCTGTTCGAACGAAGCGCGGTCCGGGGCGGGGACGGGTCGAACGAGGCGTGGCCTCGGGGATGAGTCACAGGGGCGCTCACGTTCGACAGAGCTCGGCCCTGGAGAGGATGGATCACAGGGGGACGAACATAGCCCGCCGGCGGGATGTGTTACACCGTCAAGGCCCGGGACGGACGGACAGGACGGCACAGGCCGGAATTTCAGTCCGACTCGTGACTCGGGAAAAGAAAGTGAAGTGAAGCTATGAGGCTGGCATCTCGCGGCAGGAAGCGCCGCCGGCGTCGGCGGGCTCGGGGATCAAGTCGTCGACCAGACGGAGGAGCTCCATATCGAGGCGGTAGGCCTTGATGGGGAGCAGGCGGTAGTCGGGACCAGGGAAGGCTTCCCCGAGCCAGGCCGCGATGCAGTGGTGCGGCCCGTAGACACCGCTCACGGCCGAGGCCGGGCTCACGCGGTGCGTGTGATTCTCGACGGACCCCTCGTCGATGGCCGCCGCCAGGCGCTCCGCCGCCGCCCAGGGGCCCGCCCAGACCGCGTCGCCCCCACCCGGCGGCTCGAGCTGCGCGTCGACGTAGAGCGCCCCGGCGCCCGCCCCGGCGCCGGCCCCGCCCGGCTCCGGCGTCGGCTGGCCGTCGACGCGGAGGGCCCCGGCGCCGACGAGCGCTGGGAGCGGCGCGAGGTCGCGCCAGAGCACCATGTCGAAGCGGAGGCCGACGAAGAAGTCGAAGGGCCCGGCGGCCGCCGCGAGGGCGAGGCAGGCCCGCAGCGAGTACGTGTAGGAGAGGACGGGCCACGCGCCGCCGCCTCGTCGCCGGAACTCCGGCTCGAGCGGGCCGTTCTCCTCGCAGCGCCCGCCGCCGGGAGGCGGCGCCAGCACCTCCCGCAGCGTCGCCTCCAGCTCGGGATGCCAGCAGTGGAAGAAGGCCGAGAAGCCGAGGGAGGGGTTCGCGTCCACGACGTGACGCCTCACGAACGCGGCCGTCTTGGCCACGTCGACGAAGGGCGCCGTCAGCCCGGAGAGGGGGGCCTCGTTGCGGTAGCTCTTCGCCGTCTTGCGCGCGACGGCGCCGCGGAAGCAGAGGGCGACGGTGGTCGGGCCGCCCTCGGCGACCGGCGCCGCCCGCGCGTACGCCGGCATCGGCAGGGGGAGCTCCTCGAAGCACGCGCCCTCCTCCTCCGCAGAATCGGCGCGGAATCGCGGAATCAAGCCATCCTCCTTCCGAGCGACGACGGTCAGTGTGCCCGCTCCGCCGCGCTCCGCCGCGACCTCGGCGCCGCCGTCGCCGTCGACGTCGACGGCGAGGCCGGCGGCTTCTAGGTCCGCCAGGAAGAGGCGCAGGTGACGGCGCGGCACCTCGTGCTGGCCGAGGCCAGAGACGAGGTCCACCGCGGGGGGGGACCCCGATGCGTCGTGGGGCGCGGCGTCGTCGACGAGCTCGAGGCGGACTCGGAGCGCGCCGCCGGGCCGGAGGGCGGCGGCGAGGTCGTCGAACAGCGCCCGCCGCGCGGTGCAGGCGAGGCGCGGCGTCGCGTGGTAGCTCCCGTCCCCGTGCCGGTCCCAGCGGAGGGCGTACGGCCGCGCCCGCCAGTGGGCGTCGGGCAAGATCTGGCGCCAGGCCTCTCGGCCGTAGGCGGCGCCCCGCCGGAGCGTCACGTGGACGTCCGCCGAGACCGCGGGCGCGAGGTCGATGAAATCGTATTCGCCCACCGGCGGCGCGTAGAAGCCGTCGGCCGGCCGGAGGCCCTGGCCGCAGCTCTGCCAGACGTGGACCCGGTCGCGTGAGAGCCCGCTGTCCCGCGCCGTTGCCAGGATCGCGACCACGTTCGCGGCGACGGCGTCGACGGCGTCGACGCGCCTGAAGTTGTTGACGTTTGCGAGTTGCAGCAGGTCCGCGGCGCGAGCGCCAACAACGAGCGCCGTTTTGTTGGACCAGTCGCCGGCCAGGTGCCGCGGCGCCGATGGCACCGGCGCCGACACCGTCTCGAAGTGCTCTCGGACTCTCTCCAGGTAGTCCCAAGGCCCGCAGGACCAGGCTGCGGCAGCAGGCCGACCGTGTGATGTCGGCCCGACGCGGGGTGCGGCGTCGATATCCGCCTCGGCGGCCGGCGTCGGCGCCGCCGAACGCCGGAGCGCTTCTCGAAGCGCTCCGCGCTCCTCGGCACCGGCAAGTACATGCACGCGGATGATCGCTGCGGCGGCGGCGTCGACGTCGCGCTCGGCGACGCGGGGCAGAACGACTTGAGTGGCATGCGGCGCACGCTGGAACAGGAAGTGGGCGCCAGCACGGGATGCCACGAGGACGAGGACGACAAGGCGGCGAGCTGCCACCATATTCTAAGCGGCAGAGCGAGCTGCCACTGCTGAGAGCGTGCTGAGAGCGTCTTCCTTCTGAAGCGCTACCAAGCTCTCACTACAAAAAGCAATTTGGCGCACACTTGCAGCTTTTCCGATGTTATGGCTCGGCGTCTGGGCTGCGCGCGCCCCGGGTGGCGGGCCTCGGCTCCCGGTTGCGGCTGCCGCAGCCTCGGCGCGGTGCCGCGGCCTTTGGTGCGCGCGGGGCAGCCCTCATCGGCCCAGTAGGACTGCAATGTTTGATGAATCCAATGTTGAAGATGCGTTTATCCCGCCGGCGGGATATGCTAGGACGTACTTACAGAGAGGGCTCTCGCCGCGGGGGGCGGGAGAGCTCATACACAGGGAGGTCAAGGGAGCCCAGACACAAGGCCACTCAGGCGGACAGCCCCAGCTGGACGAAGTCGTTGAGGGACAGCTGCGCCGACTTGTTCGTGCCCGAGTCCATGCGGCGCGCCTGCCACTCGAGGATCTTCTCCTCGACCGTGTCCGCGACGATGAGCCGGATGACCTTGGCGGCCTTGGTCTGGCCGATGCGCGAGATGCGCCCGGCCGCCTGGGCCTCGATGCCCGGCGTGAGCGACGGCTCGAGGATGACGGCCGTGTTCGCGTGCGTGAGCGTGAGCCCCGCGGCGCCGCCGCCGCCCGCGCCGGACGCGCCGCCGAAGAGCGGCACGAGGAGCACGGCCGCGCCGCCCTTCTTCGCGGGCTTGGCGAAGGCCGCGAGCGCCTCGCGCTTCTTCTCCGGCGACCCGACGAGCGACGCGACGGGCAGGTCGTGGGCCTCGAGCGCGCTCCCCGCGAGGTTCAGCAGCCGCGTCCACGCGGAGAAGACGACGACCTTGTCGCCGCGGCGGGCCCGCGCGCCGCAGATGCCCAACAGCCGCGACAGCTTGCTGCCCCACTCGCCCGCGGCGGCGGCCTCGGCCGCGTCGGAGGACAGCGGCGGCGGCGCGTCCTCGGGCTTCTTCTCGACGCAGGGGTAGAGGAGCTCGACGGTCATGGGCCGCTTGCAGATCGCGCAGGAGCCCTCGCGCGCGACCCAGGCCGCGCAGCACTCGTGGCAGCCGCCGTGGCCGCAGGGCGACACGCACCACGCCGTCTCGGGAGACCGGTCCTCGAGGCAGACGGGGCACTGGGGCTCCGAGGCCTCGACCTCCGCGCCGTCCTTCGCCGCCGCGGCGTTCGCGAGCTCGCGGACGAGGTAGTTCCGCGACGCCTGCTTGTCGCGCCAGGCGGTCCGCGCCTGGTCGGCGACGCGGCGCAGGACGCCGGCGTCGACCTTGTCCAGGACCTTCGCCAACGCTTTGGACGTGAAGGACTTCTTCGTCAGTCGCTTCGGCGGCGTGTCGCGCAGGACTTCCAGATCCTTGACGAGCGCGTCCCAGCGCGAGAAGTCCTCTTCCACGGCCTCCAGGTCCTTGCGCTTCGCGGCGACGTCGTCGAGGATCTCGTCCACGGACTCGCCGCCCGCGCGGTCCGCGTGCAGCGCCCGCGCCTCGAGGTACGCGACGGCCGCGCGCGTCGCGTCCTTCTCCGCCTTCAACGCGAGGCGCCGGAGCACGTCGGACATGGCCAGCGCCTCGCCGTTCTCGTCGACGACGCCCGAGGCCTTGGCCCCGTCGCGCTTCACGTTGACGACGGACGGGTGGCACACGGTCTGGCGGAGCCGCGTCAGGTCGCCGTTGAGCTGCCCCAGGAGCCGCCCCGCGTTCGCCGCGCCGTGCACCGTCCGCGAGAAGGCCGCGTGCGATCTGACCAAGGCGTCGCGCGCGACCCTGTAGGCGCCGCGCTCCGCGGGCGACGGCGCCAGCGTCTCCGTCTCCCAGACCAGCGGCGGCAGCTTCACCTGGGCCGCGACGCCGGGCTTGTCCTTGCCGCGGCGCAGCATCAGGCCCTTGAGCAGGCCCACGAGGCGGCCGCGGCTCCCGGCCTGGCGCCGCTTGTAGGGCTCGAGGTACAACTGGTCGAAGACGTGCTTGTCGCTGAGCGGCGCGACGCCCAGGAACGCCAGCAGGCCGTGGAGCTCGTCCGGCGACCGGTTGATGGGCGTGCCCGTGACGACCCACGCGTGGCGCCGCAGGATCGCCGAGCACATCAAAGCGGCCTTCGACCTACCAAGCATGTCGGTAACGATTTCTCTTCGTTTTCCCGGTCAAAATCTCTCGAAAATCGTCACCGCCACAGGACGCTGCCTTCGACGTCGTCTGGCAGACGAGCTGCGCCTCGTCGAGGACGACGCGCCAGAAGCCCACGGCGCCCAGCGGCGTCGACAGCGGCAGGCCGTCGTCCTCGTCGAAGTGGCACTTGCGGAGCTCGTCGCGGAGCGTCTCGAAGGAGCAAAGCACGACGTCGCAGGCCGCGAGGTCCGGCGCGGCGCCGTCGCCGTCGCCGAAGAGGTGGCGCTTCCGCGCGAGCACCTCGACGCCCGCGTCCGCGGGCGCGGCGGCCGCGGCGGCCTCGCCGCGGCGGCGCCGGCGCCGCGGGCCCTCGTCGTCCTCCTCGGGCTCCGGCGCCGCCGCGAGGCGCATCTTCTTGTTGCCGAGGCCGAGGTACGTGGTCACCGTCAGCGCGCCCTCTTTGACGTGCGTCGCGAGCTCCTGCTCCCACTGCGGCAGGAGCGCCGCCGGGCAGACGAGGAGCGTGCTCTTGACGGCGACGGGCTCCGTCGTCGTCGCGGGCAGCGCGTCCGCGGCCCAGCCCGGCGGCGCGGGGTTCGAGAGGACGAGCCCGATCAACTGGATCGACTTGCCGAGGCCGACGTCGTCGCACAAACACCCCCCGCACGTCGCCGCCAGCGGCGCCGGGAAGAAGGTGCCCGAGCACGCGCCGGCGAAGCGGTGCGCGTACCAGACGTCGCGCCCCGACCGGAGCTGCGTCCACGACGGGTGGAGCGTGAGCGCGTCGGGCCGCGTCTCGCGGCGCACCATCCAGCCGACGCCGCGGTCCTGGAACGGGTGGAGCAGCGACCGCAGCTTGCCCTTGGCGTCGACGGACGCGCCGTGCTCGCAGGGCGACCCGTCGTCGTCGATCGCGACGGCGTCGAGCACGTCGCCGAGCGCGAAGGACGAGCCGAGGCCCGCCTCGAGCGCCGCGGACGATTGGCGCGGCACGCCCAGGAAGCCGTTGAGCGTCGCGTCGCACGCGTCCTCGCCGAGCGCGGGCCCGGCCTCGACGGCCAGCGTGCCCGCGTCGTTCTCCGCGCGGCCGCCCTCGGCGACGCACAAGGACCGCAGGAGGCGGTTGAAGGACCGCCAGCCGGACTGCTGGCCCTGGCCCGCGACGTCGCCCGCGCGCGCGTCGTCGCGGTTCTCCACCGTGCGCCAGGCGGGCTTGAAGCCGCGCTGCCCGGGCTCGAGCTCGAGCTTCGCGTCGAGCGCGAAGGCCTTGGCCGTCGCCGACAGCTCGAGGCGCACGCGGCGCCGGTCGTCGACGCCGACGGCGTCGATCTCGACCAGACCGTGCGCGAGGCAGTCCTCGAGCTGGAACAACGCCCAGAAGGTCGCGGCGTCGCCCTGCGCGGGGCCGGCCGTGCAGACCGCCTCGCTCTTAAAGTCGTGGTAGCGCCCGTCGTCGTCCAAGTAGTAGTTCTTGTCGCCCCACGACGCGTCGCCGAGCATGACGTAGCGCGCGCGCGTCCAGCCGTCCGCGGAATAGTAGGTGCGCTCCCAGCCGTCGACGCCGATCCGCGCGGTCAGGCGCCGCGGCGCGGCGGACCGCGGCACGTTCCACGCGGCCCGGAGCTCCAGGACGCCCAGGGCCGCGCCCGTCGGCGGCCGCGGGGGCCGCGCGGGCGCCGGCCACGCCTCGTCGGGCCGGAGCCGCGACGCGTCGAGCGCGTTGTCGGCGTCGCGGAGGAGCGGGTAGGGCAGGCCGTCGTCGCCGACGAGCGTCGGCCGCGGTTCCCGGTCAGTCTCTTCCGCCGCTACTTCTTCCTCGTCGTCGTCCTCTTCTTCTTCTTCTTCCTCGTCGTCCTCTTCCTCCTCTTGCGGCGGCGCGGGGCGCTTCCGCCGCTTCGGCTCCGTCGACGCCTCGCGCGGGGCCGTCCGCCGCGGCGTCGCGGGCGCCCGGCGCTTCTGCGGGCGCTGCCGCGGCGCCGGCGCCGGAGCCGCCGGCGCCGGAGCCGCGGTGCGCGACGCGCGCTGCCGCGGCGCCGGAGCAGGAGCCGTTGAGCGCGACGCGCGCTGCCGCGGCGCCGGGGCAGGAGCAGGAGCAGGCGCCGCGGCCCGCGACGCGCGCTGCCGCGGCGCCGGCGCCGGAGCAGGAGCAGCCCGGCGCTGCCGGCCCGACGTCGCCACAGACGGGGCGCTATCGGCGACGCCCGACGTGAGGTGATCTGCGAGCTCGCGCAGCAGGCGCGACATGGTGGTTCGATGCGTTTCGATGCGCTCGGAGAGCGCCACGCGCGTGACGAGGAGAGCGCGGCGGCTTCGGCTCGGCGGCCACGCAGGTTTGCATGCAACCAAGCCAACGGTGCAGTCGTTGAAGCACCGCGTCCCAGTTCTATCGCCGTCCTTACGCAAGTTCCGCGCGAGCGAGTTGTCTCGGTCTCCCGGGCTCCTGCATCAGGAGCGCGGGAGACGTCATGGACGCCCGCGGGGCGCGCGAGGTCGCGGCGAAACCGCTAGACGTGCGCGAGCATGTTGTCGACGCAGGACGCGTGCGGGTCGTCGTCGCCGGCCGGGTCGCCCGGCGCCTCGGAGACCTCGAGGGCCTTGAGCACGCCGTCGTCGTAGTAGGCCGCGAAGCGCTTGCAGCGGCCCGGCCCGAGATCGCGCACGGGGTTCTCGTGCGTGAGCTCGAGGTCCAGCGCGCGCGTCAGCGCGCCGGACGTGTCGGCCATGAAGGAGACTTTCTGCTCCGACCGGTTCACGTAGCGCATCGAGTAGCACTTGTCGTTGTCCTCGACGCCCTGGTCTACTGCCCAGAATTTCATCACGGCGCTGTCGTTGACGCAGAAGATGATGACCTCGTCGATCCCCTTGGCCTTGAGCGCGTCGGCCGCGCCGAGGTACCCGGGGACCTGCGTCTCGGATCAGGTGGGCGTGAACGCGCCCGGCAGGCCGACGAGGATGACCTTGCGGCCGGCGAGGCGCTGCTTCAGCGACACCTCTTTCGGCGGGAACTCGACGTCCAGGCTGACGTCGGGAATGGCGTCGCCGACGGCTGCGAAGGCGCGGCCGCCGGGCCGCGCCAGACGCGCGAGCGGGCGCAGCGAGTTGCGCAGCATTGCTCTCTCGACGACGACGTCGATGTGGGCGGTCGAGATGGCTCTGGACTGCTCTGGCAACTACAGCTGTAAAAGTTCAAGCGACTGCAAGTTCGAGGCAGTTGTCGGGGCAGCGTCGGGGAAAAATATGTGGCAACTACAGCTGTAAAAGTTCAAGCGACTGCAAGTTCGAGGCAGTTGTCGGGGCAGCGTCGGGGAAAAATATGGGGCTCACGCCCGCGCTCTTCTTCCGCCTCGCGACCGTCGTCGCCGTCGTCGACGGCGGCGCGGCGCGGGAGAAGCGCACGCTGCGCTTCGTGACCGTCGGCGACTGGGGCGTGCGCCGCGGCGACGGCCGGCGGCCCAGCATGGAGGCCGTGGCGTCGAGCGTCGACCGCTACGCGTCCGAAGCGGACGTCGGGCTGGTCATCGCCCTCGGGGACAACTTCCTGGACGCCGGCGTCGCCAACGCGAGCGACCCGCAGTGGGACGCGTCCTGGCGGCGGCCGTGGATCAACGAGACCGAGACTTCGAGCCTGAAGGGCGTGCCGTGGTACGCGGTGCTCGGCGAGCGCGACTACGCCCGCGGCGCGGGCGGCGCGGCGGCGCAGACGGCCCGGGAGTGGGACGCGTCCGACGACGAGTGGCGCCTGCCGAGCCGGCCCTGCTACGTCATCAAACGGCACCTCGCGGACCACGCGGAGATCGCGTTCGTCTTTCTGGACACGGCCATGTTCGCGCCGGCCTTCCACGCGACGACGGCGGATCTCTATAACGCGTCGGACGTCGCCGCGGCCATGGTCGCTCTCGACGACGCCCTACGATCGGCCGGGGACACCGCGCGGTGGCTGATCGTCGCGGGCCACTGGCCGATGCGGTCCGTGTCCGACTCCGGCGGGTCCCGCGCGCTCCTCGCGCTGCTCCGGCCCCTCTTCCTCGCGCGGGGCGTCGACGCCTACGTCGCGGGCCACGACCGGGCGCTGGAGCACGTCGTCGACGGCCCCCTGCACCACGTCGTCAACGGCAACGCGGCCGCGGGCGGCGGCCGCCTCGACGACGCCTACCTGCTGGGCGCCGTCGACGAGGGCGTCGACGTGGCGCTGGCGACGACGTCCCTCGGCTTCACGGGCCACGTCGTGTCGACGGACGCGATGGCGACGACGTTCTACGACGAGACCGGCGCGCCGCTGCACGCGTACGAGCAGGCGCCGCGGGCCAAGTGCGTCGAGGACGAGGCGTCGCGCTGCCCGGCCTGGCCCCGGGGCGTCGCGCCGCTGCCGGACCTCGCGAAGCGGCCGCCGCGGCGCGACGCGGCCGCGGGCGCGCCCCCGAACGTTCGCTGGTACGCCGCGGCCGCGGCCGTCGTCCTCGCGGCGCTCGGCGGGCTCCACGTCGGCGGCCGCCTCGAGCGGCGCCGCGTGACGCGCCAGAAGGCCCTCGAGGTCGAGCTCCGGACCCTCGTGGACCGCCGCCGCGGCGCGCGGAGCCTGTCGCCCGAGCCGCCGCTGCCGGCGCTCCTCGACATCGCGCCGACGCGGCCGGACTACGGCGACCTGGACCTGTCGCCGACGCGCGCCGCGCGGTCCCTCCCCGTGACGCGCATCGACATCATCTAAGCGTAGCCCGACGGCTGGCACGCGAAGACGCCGCCGGACGAGGACCAGTCCGACGCGAGGCCCACGAAGGCCGCGACGGTGCCGATGACCCAGGTCAGCGGCAACACGACGCCGCCCACGAGCAGGAGCGCCGCCTGCGTCGCCTTGGAGCCCTTCCACGACGACTGCTTCGGGTCGAGCACGTAGAACGCGACCGGAAACCCGAACATGACGGGCGCGCCGAGCATGGAGCCCATGACGTTCTGGAAATCCGAGAACCAGGGGATGAGGTTCGCGATGAGGTAGCTCCAGGCCAAAAAGGCGCCCGTGACGCCCGCCCACTGCCGCGCGGACACCTCGGCCGCCTCGTCGCCCTTCCGCGGCCACAGCGCGTCGCAGACCTTCTTCGTCAGCGGCTGGTTGTTCACGAGGTAGGTGACGACGATGTGGAAATAGAGCAGCACGCCCACGAGCGTCTTCAGCGGCGAGTCGTCGAGCGCGTCCGGCAGGAACGACGGCACCGCGGCGCCGCGGTAGTAGTAGCCGACGGCCAGCGCGCAGGCGTACAGCCCCACCAGGGACCCGCAGGACACCTTGACCGCCTTGCCAAAGTCGCGCGGGTCCTCCATCTCGTCGGCGATCTCCAGCAGCATGCTCTGGCCCTGGTACGCGAACGTCATCATCGACACGCTGTCGAAGCAGTCCCAGACCGACATGTCCGGCGGCGGCAGCCAGACGCTCGGCTCGCCGTCGACCTCGCGGCCCTCGAGGATCAGCGACGCCGCCGTCAACACGAGAACGACGCCGATGGCGCCCACGGACGCGGCCGTCAGCGTCGACAGCGCCTCCAAACTCCGGATCTGCGCGGGCAGCGCGACGCACGCGACGGAGAGCAGCGCCCACTCGTAGTAGCAGACGCCATCCTTCCACCAGAAGGCCACGCTCAGCGCGTGCGCCGACGCCATCAAAAAGTAGGGGAGCACGAGCAGCCAGTTCCAGTTGATCACGCGCGCCGTCCACCGCTCCGCCCTCGGGCCGCAGAACTTGCCCGCGGCCTTCATGTAGGAGTCGACGTCGCCGTGCTCCTTGCGCACCGCCGCCAACAGGAGGCTGGAAAACAGGCTGCAGAGCCCGAAGAAGCACAGGAACGCGAGCGCGAGCGCCCAGCCGACGCGCGCGCCCGCGTACGCGAGGCCCAGCACGCCCGTGCCGACGATCTCCGCCATCATCGTCATGGCGCCGCGCTGCCAGCTCATGCCCGCGTGCTTCATCGACTCGCTCGCCGTCGCGAGCGCCGGGAGCAAGCCCACGACCTCGTGCTCCTTGCTGGGCATCGGCGCGGCCATGGTGCGCGGCGGCGACGCGGTCTCGCGGCGCGTCGTCTTGCGCACGTCGGGAGCGTCGAATGGGGTTGGCGCGGGTGCTGGAGCGGCGCCTCCGACCCGGCGCGGCAGCCCGAAGACGACGCCGTCGGTGACGAGGGGCTCTCGAGGAGCCGCCGCTTCGATGGCACTCCTTCTCGAGCCCATGACGCCCTCGGCGGACCTCCTCGTCGACGTCCCCGGCCGGGGCACGGTCACCGTTCCCGGGGGCCGGGCCATGACGGCGGCGGCGGTCCTGAAATCCGTCGCCCCCGCCGCGATGACGAACAAAGACGGCGCGCCGCGCCTCGAGCTCTGGTTCGGCCGCCGGCGCTACGCGCCGCGGGACCGGCCCGACGCCGGCGAGCTCGCGCGCGTCGTCGTCGCCGGGTGCGGCCTGCGCGGCGGCAAGGGCGGCTTCGGCGCCATGCTGCGGTCCATGGGCAAGGCCGGCGGCGGCACGGCGACGCGCGATTTCGGCGCGTGCCGCGACCTCTCCGGCCGGCGGCTGCGCCACGTCAACGACGAGATCGCCCTCGAGCGCTGGCACGAGGCGCGGGCGCGCAACGAGGCGCGGAAGCGGTCCGGCGGGGCCGCCGTCGAGGAGGACGAGGCGCCCGTCGCCGGATCGCACGGCATCCGCGGCTGGCATCTGGCCGTGCCCGCGTGGGCGGAGCTGCCCAAGGCGCGCAAGCCCAAGAGCGAGGTGCGCAAGGACGCGCGGAACCGCAGCTGGGCCGACGAGGAGCAGGACGTCTTAGCCTCGGGCTGCACGACGAAGGACTTCGAGGCGGACGTGACGATGGTCGACAGCGTGCACCTGGGCTTCTGCATCGCGGGCGGCGACTGCTACGTGCCCGCGTCGGCCAACTGCAACGCCGACGACGACTGGAGCGGCTGCGGCGCCACGCCGAAGCTCCGGGTCGGCGACACGCTGAAGATCTCCGCGGCGCTCCGACCGCACGGTAGAAACGCGTGGAACGCGTACAAGGCGGAGCGCGTCGGCTTCGCGTCGACAAAGGGCAAGCGCGGCACGCGCGAGAAGCGCGTCGACAAGCACATCCGCCAGCCCCGGTACGTCGAGGAAGCTCTGGCGAAGAAGCGCGACGCGCGGGACAAGGAGGCGCGGCGGCGCCGCGACGACAAGGGCGCGGAATTGGAGTACGTCGGCTCCGAGGCCATGGCGTCGTCCGTCGCCGCGGGGCTGCTCGCCGCGGACCGCTCGAAGAAGCAGAAGCGCAAGGACGACGCGGCGAAGGCGTCCGCGTTCCGGCCGGCGAACGCGGGCTCCGCGAGCCTCGTGACCACGTGCCTCGACACCGTCGCGGGCGAAGCCGAGCTTCGCGACGGCGGCGTCGCCCACGGCCGCTCCGAGTTCGCGACCGTCGCCGTCGCGTCCGTGGCGCCCGTCGCGGCGGGCAAGTGGTACTACGAGGCGACGATCCTCACGGGCGGCGTCGTCCAGGTCGGCTGGTGCGCCGGCGGCTTCGAGCACGACGACGCCGAGGGCGACGGCGTCGGCGACGACGCCAGGTCGTGGGCCTTCGACGGCTGCCGGGGCCGCAAGTGGACGGCCGGCGCCGACGAGGCCTACGGCTCCGGCGAGCCCTGGGCCCGGGGCGACGTCGTGGGCTGCGCGCTCGACGCGGACGGCGGCTCGCTGTCCTTCTCGGTCAACGGGAGACGCCGGCGGCTTCTTCGCGGCGCTGAGCCTGGAGGACAACGAGGCCGTGCGCGTCGCCATCGACGCCGCCGACTTCCGCTTCCCGCCGCCGCCGGGCCACGCGGCCCTCGGGCGGCCGGCCGACGCGGCGCCCGAAGCGCCGGCGGCCGCCGACGCGGCGCCCGAAGCGCCGGCGGCCGCCGACGCGGCGCCCGAAGCGCCGGCGGCGGCGCCCGAAGCGCCGGCGGCCGCCGAGGCGGCGCCCGAAGCGCCGGCGGCCGCCGCGCCGCCGGCGCCGCCCGCGCCGGAGGCCGCGCCGGCCCCGGCGCCGGAGCCCGAGGCGGCGCCAAAGCCCGCGTACGTCAAGCGCGCGGCCGTCGCGCCCGCGGCCCTCGACCTCGGCGACCACACGCAGGCGAGCCTCGAGGCCCTGGGCCTCGACCGGCTCAAGGCCGCGCTCCTGGCCCTGGGCCTCAAGTGCGGCGGCACATCGGCGGACCGCGCGTCGCGGCTCCTCTCGACGCGCGGCGTCGACCGGTCGGCGTGGGACAAGAAGCTCCTCGCCAAGCCCGGTAAATGAGACAAAACGAGGATTTATAGTGGCCGGGGAGGGCGCGCGATGGGGGCGGCCTCTCCCGGCGGCGCGCTACTCGTGAGCGCGCGCGCGGTATCCGAATTGAGCCGGACTCGGCCGACGCGTTCCTTGGCGTTTCGGGGGAAGAGGTGAACAGATTTTCGAAAAGTACAGCCGCGAGCTGCGCGCGGTTTCGATGTCACAGCGACCAAACGGCTATTGCTTGCCCTTGGACGACGGCTCGTGCGGCTTGGCCTCGGACCCCGCCGCGTACGTCTCCGTGAGCGCCTAAAAGAAAAACCGTCGAAGGAGAACAAGAGCACGAATGCGACGCGGGAAGACCGCACGGCGAACATGACGTCGTCGTCCGAGGACCGGCTCGCCGACGAGTTGCGCGCGTCCCAGTGGTAGAACCAGATCTCGCGGAGGATCTCGCGCTTGAGCTCGTCCGCGTCGAGGTCCCGCATCTCGAACTGGAACGCGTCCAGCGGGATCTCCGGCCCGCGGGGCTCGTCGTCGGGAAAATGGAGCTGGGCCAGGTAGGGGTGGGCCAGCGCCGCCTCGACGTCGCAGCGCCGCTCCGGCTCGAAAATGAGCAGCTCCCGCAATAGGTCGCACGCGCGCGGGTTCGCGTCCGGGTAGAGGTCGTGGAAGGCCACGGGCCGGTTGTTCGGGATGGACAGCACGAAGTCGCGGATCTCCGGCGTCTGGATGCGGTCGATGGTCTCCGGGCCCGGCTTGCCCACGCACTGGCAGATGAGCTCGAGCTGGTGCTGGCTGTCGGACCCCGGCCAGAGCGGCTTGCGCCCCAGCAGTTCCGCTAAGATGCAGCCCACGGCCCACATGTCCACGGCCTTCGTATACTCGACCCAGCCCGTGATGATCTCCGGCGCGCGGTACCACCGCGTCGCCACGTAGTCCGTCATCGCCTTGACCCGACCCGCCGACTGCTCGTCGAAGTCGACGCGCGCCAGCCCAAAGTCGCAGATCTTCAGGTCGCAGTTGGAGTTGACTAGTAAATTGCGCGGCTTGAGGTCGCGGTGCGTCACGGGCGGCACGGACGAGTGCAGGAATTTCACGCCCCGAAGCACCTGGTAGATGAAGAACTGCACGTGGTCGTCGCTCAACGGCTGCGGCGACTTGATGACCGACGACAGGTCCGTCTCCATCAGGTCGCTGATGATGTAGAGGTCCTTGAAGCCGTCGGACTTGACGGGCGGCAGCAGCGTCCGCAACCGGATGACGTTGTCGTGCTGGAGCAGCCGGAGCAGCCGGATCTCGCGGAGCGTCCGCTTCGTGTACGTCGCGTGCTCGAAGGCGTTGCTGATCTTCTTGATCGCGACGGCCTCGCCCGCGACCTCGTCGTGGGCCGCGCAGACGACGCCGTAGGCGCCCTGGCCCACGACGTCCAAGACGTTGTACCGGACGTCGACGTCGACGTCACGGTCCGCGCGTGCGGGGAAAGTGGGCTCCCGCCCGGGCGGGGGGCGGGCCCACGCCCCGGAAGGGCCCCAGGGGGCGCCGCTTCCGCCGCTTCCGCGGCGGCGGCGGCGCCGCGCGCGCGCGGCGCCGGGCCTCGGCGCGCGCGACGCGGCGCGCGACGTACACGGACGCCGCGGGCGCGCCTGCCGCGGCCGCGCCGGGGTCTCCGCGGACATGGGCTCGGCGCCCCCGGGGCTGTCGGCGCCGTAGCGGTCCACCTCGCCCTTGCGCTCGTCGCCATCCTTCTCGTCGCCCCCGTCCCGCCGCCGCTGCGAGCTCGACGACGTCGAGGCCATGGAGGCCCGCGGGCGGGCGGCGGCCGCGGGAGCCGCCGACAATGTACCGGCAAGGTCGTCACTCGGCTCTGGGCTTTGGCTTTCGCGCCTGCCGCAGCAAAGCTTGAGGTAGGAATTCCTAGTGGCCAAAGGCGTAGTCGCGACGGTTCATGCTGCCGCAGCAAAGCTTGAGGTAAGATGCCGACGCTCCAATTCGCGACGGTTGATGCTGCCCCCGTGGCCGATGAAGCTGCCCGGCGTGAAAATTGCCCGGGAGAAGCATGAGGCTGCCGTCGGCCGTGGCGCTGGCGCTGCCCGCGCTGGGCCTCGGGACCTGCGAGCTCGACTGCGACGCCGCCGGCGCCTGCCGGGCGCGCTCCAGGGCCGGGGGCTGCACCTACGACGTCGTCTGGGCGCCACCGAAGCCGACGCTCGTGGGCGGCCAGGCGGTCACGAGCCTGCGCGTCTTCGTCGGCGACGCCGTCAACTTCGCGCCGAGCCTCGAGGGCTCGTGGCAGAAGCACGACCTGTGGGCCCTCGCGAGCGCCGCGGCCCTGGACCACTGCGACTTCTCGCCGTCGCGCGAGGTCGCGCCCGCGGCCGACGTCCGCGACGGCCGCGTCGTACAAATGGAGGAGCCGGGCATCACCTACTTTGCGTGCGCCCAGGAGCTCCACTGCAAGATGGGGCTGAAGCTCGCCGTGAGCGTGGCGCAGGGCGTCCCGACGTGCCACCGCCACGGCGGCGGCGAGGTCGCCGCGGCGGCGTCGCCGTCGTGCGGCTCCGGGCGCGAGCGCGTGCGCGCCCTGGGCCTCGACGGCGCTTTGCTCGGCGCCGGCGTCGGCCAGTGCGCCGAGGCCTGCGTCGCCAACGGCGAACGCGCGAGCCTGGGGGCCGTGGAGGACGGGAGCTGCGTCGACGCCGGCTACGCTTTGAAGCTCGACTCGGACTTCGCCGCGCCCGCGGAGGCGCGGGACGTCGCGCTCTGGGCGCCCGCCGGCGCCTGCCACTGCCACGAATCGGAAAAGGCCATCAGCTGCGGCCGCGACGGCGACGGCGCGCGCGAGAAGCAGGTCAAAAACATCGACCGCTACTGCGGTTCGACGTGCCCGTCGCAGTGCGCGGACGCCTTCGCCCTGCTCCACCAGCACTACATGACCTGCGACGGCGCCGTGGCCCCGGCGCCCTCCTACGCGGCCGTCGCCGCCGCGGGCGCCTGCGCCGCGCCCGCGGCGCGGCCAAAGAAGTCCGACGACTGCCCGCTGCCCTACACGCTGACGATCGACAGCGGCCACGCGGACAAGGCCGCGTACAACGCCGCCGTCGACGGCGTGAATCTGATCCTCCTGTGCGGCTTCATTTCCGTCGGCCTCGTCGCGCTCCAGTTGGTGCGCGACCGGTTCGGCAAACGCGCGGAGATGGACCGCATCCGCCGGTCGCCGGGCGAGGACGAGGCGGAGGAGCCGCTCGCGGCCGCGGAGCGGGGCAAGGCGCGCCGCGCGTCCTTCGAGCCGGCGCGGCGCGGCTCGTCGAGCCGCGCCGCGGCGCTCGCGCGGCTCGAGGGGCGCGCCGCGCCGCCGCCGCCGGCGCGCGCGCCGCGGCGGCCGTCGACGCTGAACCCCGAGGGCGACCGCGACGTGTCCGTCGACTTCAACGGCAAGACGCTCGGCATCGCGTTCCACGGCGACGGCACGGTCAAGGGCTGCGCGCCGGGCGGCGAGGCCGAGGGCCGCGTCAAGCCCGGCTGGCGCGTCGTCCGCGTGGGCAACGAGCGGACGAGCTCGGACGCGGAGGTCCGCGAGGCCGTCATGGCGCACCCGGAGCGGCCCCTCCGCCTCGTCTTCCGGCCCCCGAAGGCGGCGGCGCCGGCGCCGGGGCCGGCCCCGGCGCCCCGGCCCGCGCCCCGGCCGGCCCCGGCGCCCCGGCCGGCGCCCGCGCCCCGGCCGGCCCCGGCAGCACCCGGGGGCAAGCGGATCTCCTTCGACGGCGCGAGCCTCGGCGTCGGCTTCGACGCCTCCGGCGTCGTCAAGGGCTGCAAGCCCGGCGGCGAGGCGGAGCGAAAAGGCGTCGCCGTCGGCGACCGCATCGTCGCCGTCGGCGCGGCGGCCGTGGGCGACGACCAGGCGATCCGCGCGGCCGTCGCGGCGCACCCGCAGCGGCCCGTCGCGCTGACCTTCGAGCCCGCGCGGGCGCCGCGCCGCGTCGTCTTCGCGGGCCCGACGCTGGGCATCGCCTTCGAGCCCTCGGGCGTCGTCAAGGGCGTCCAGCCGGGCGGCGAGGCGCAGCAGAAGGGCGTCCGGGCCGGGGACCGCGTCGTCAAGGTCGGGGCGGCCGCGGTGACTACGGACGCGTCCATCCGCGCGGCCGTCGTCGCGCACCCCGCGCGGCCCATCGAGCTCACGCTCGCGTGAAGCTCGCCTTAAACGTGGGTGGCTGGCTTGGGGGGGGGCGGTCGCGCGTCGACGACGCGTCGGGCGTCGGGACGGACGACGTCCGACGAGGTCGTCTGCCAGCGGCCATCGATTCAGCCGCTGCATCACGAGCTTGAAGAGCTGCTTCTGAACGATGAAGCTCACCGCGGCCATGCTTTTGCTGGCGTCGAGCCATGCCTTCACGTCGAGCAGCGACGCGGCGGCCGCAGCGCTGCGGCGCGCGCTGGCGAGCGACGCGTCGGCGAGCGCGTCGAGCGCCGAGGCCGCTGCCGAGGCCCTGCGGCAAGTCTCGGCGCCGCGCGTGTCGCGGCGCAACGCGCTGACGGGCGGCGCGCTCGCCGCGGCCGTCTCGGCCTTCGCGGACGTCGCGGTCGTCGACGCGTCCGGCGGCGCGACGGCGGGGGGCGCCTACCTTCTGCGCGCCAAGGAGCGCTACAACGCGCGGGTCGTCGCCGGCGCGAAGGCGTTCAAGGCCGCGGGCGACGACGCGACGCCGGCGCTCTTCGCCGAGGACGGGCCTCTCGCAGACCTCGAAGCCGCCGGCTTCCTCCTCGCCAACGCGTTCCGCATCAACAGCACGCAGAACCCGGACAAGATCCCGCAGGTCAAGCTCTTCAAGGCCTTCAAGGCCGACGCCGACGCCGTCGCCGCGGCGCTCAAGAAGAAGAAGAAGGCCGACGCCAAGGCCGGCATGGAGAAGGCCCAGGCGAGCCTCGACGCGTACCTCGCGGGCGTCGGACTCTAGGAAGCTAACGCGTCGGCTTAGCGCGACCCGCGCGCGGCGGCGGCGCGAACGTGCAGTGCTGCGCAGCGACAAGAGAGAGAGAGAAAGAGGAGCGCGGCCGGCCATGCCACCGCGCCGCTGCGTCAGGACGGGCCGCCCGGCGTCGCCGCCGCGTTCTCCGCGGCGGCGGCGATCTGCGCCGCCTCCTTCGCCTTCGCCTTCGCGCAGCACTCCTTCCAGGCGTCGATGTAGGCCATGCAGTACTTTTCCTGGTGATTGCGCTTCGCCAGGCACCACTGGATGTTGCAGGCCTCCTTCTTGCAGGCCGTCTGCTCCACCGGCGCGCCCTCCTTCTGCTTCTTGCCGCTCCCGGTGTAGACGAAGGCGCCCGTGTGCCGCGACATGGATCAGCGCATGCGCGCGCGCGCCGCTGGCGGCGCGGCGCGGCGCTGGCGGCGCAGAATGTTACGCGCAGCTCTCACGCGCTACGGCGCGCTCTTCGAGGTGGCCCATTTGCTTTAGCTGCTATATAGCTGCAAGTAGCCATGTTTACCTTGCGCCGCGGCAACGTAAAAAGGCATGGGGCAGCCCTAGCGCTCGATCCGTCGGCTCGTACCGTCGCGCGCGAAGCCGCGAACAAACACACAAAAATTAAATGATGGCGCTGCGCGCGCTGCTCTGCGCGCTGGTCGCCGTCCCGGCGTCGCCCCAGCTCCTCGGCGGCCTGCGCAGCTGGGCCGAGGAGGAGAGCAACGAGACGCACTACTGGGACGACGTCCGGCGCATGCTGCTGCCCCGGGGCCGCATGGAGTGCGCCGTCGGCTGGGGCCAGGAGAACGAGGACAACATCCGGCTCTACATCAAGAAGGAGTGGACGCGGGTCTGCTACTACTGCATGTACCTCGAGACGTCGAGCTCGTCCGACATGGAGCTGCTCGTCGCCGGGTCGACGTGGGACGAGCAGCAGTTCTACCGCGTCTTCTACGTCAACGCCTGCGGCGGCATGTTCGGCACGCCCAAGTACATGGAGAACAACAACGGCTGCGGCAAGGGGACGATCGACCTGACGAAGAACAACGAGGGCGACGACATCGCGACGGTGGAGATGTCCCAGCGCGCGTCGAGCGAGTTCATCTGCTGCAACAAGCAGGGCGGCTGCAGCGGCGCCGCGGGCGCCTTCGGCGCGAGGACCCTCGCCGCCGCGGCCGCGAGCGTCCTGGCGGTCGCGCTGCTGTCGTAAGGGGCGCGAGCGAGTGTGTTAGGGCGCGCGGGTCGGCGGCGCCCTTTCGTGCTTCAGAGGCAGAACTTGGAGACGGCGCTGAGCTCGTCCTGCTGCTGCTGGCGGATGCGGTTCGACGCGTGCCTCTGGCGGAGCGCGGCGCGGAGGTCCTTCCGCGACCGCACGGGCCCCATCTTGAGGCGCGCGAGCGCGGTCGCGGTGTGGGGCCGCAGCTTCGCACCGGACCGCGGCGCCTGGAGCAGGGGGAGCGGGTCCGGCACGTCGCCGAGTTTGTGGGAGACGACGGGCAGGCTCAGCAGCGGCTCGACCTCCGGCGGCGGCTCGCGGAAAGAAGGCGGCGCGACGGGGAGGGGCGAAGGGGAAGCGACGGTGCTCGGCCGGGCCACGGCGGCGGGCGCGAGGCCCGGCGGCGGGCCGGCGAAGGCGCGCTCCTCGGGCACGCGCATGGCCTCGAGCTTGGCCTGCAGCGCGAGCGCGCCGACGTCGACGGGCGCCGTCGTCGGCCTTTCCGCGCCGTAGCCGCCCATCTGGAGGCAGACCGTCCCCCCCCTCAACTTGGGCGACGGCGGCAGGTTCGCGCGGCCCATGACGATGGAGATGAAGGCCGGCTCGTGGATGAGGTCGTCGCCGTCGATGTTCATCTTCGCGAAGAGCTCGTCGGAGACCGTCGCGTCGAGCGGCAGCCCGAAGTGCTTGAGCGCGCGCCGCAGGCCGTCCTTGGACACGCCGGCGTGCGTGCCGCCGCCGGCGTAGCGGAACGTCTTCCAGGCGCGCTGGAGGCCGTGGGAGCCGCCCGCGAGGCGCTGCGCGATCTTCGCGCGGAGGAGCTGGAGCGCGGCGTCGCCGCTGAGGTCCATGGTCTTGCCTAAATCGCGGAGCTCCGCGTTCCGCGCGCGGCGCATGCCCTCGTGGGGCAGGGGCTTGTGGGCGCCGCCCGTCAGCGGCGACGTCGGCGGGTCGCTCCGCGGCTCCGCCTCCAACCCTCCCGAGTTCGCGGAAACGGACCACCGGCCCATGACGACGTCGATGAACTCCTTGATGTGGATGTGGCCGTCGTTCGTCACGTCCATCTGGTCGAAGAACTGCTTCGTGCGCTCCTTCGTGAGGGGGATGCCGTAGCAGCGCAGCCCGTGCGCGAACTCGGGCAGCGTGATGCCCTCCTTCGTCGACCCCGCGCGGAGCCGGAACTCGATCCAGCACCGCATGAGGCCGTTGGGCCCGGACTTGAGCCGCTGCGTGATCGACTTGCGGAGCAGCAATAACGCCCGGTCGATGGTCAGGTCCTCGTCGAGCTTCTCGATGACCATCGCCTCGGCGCGCTTCTTGCCCTCGAGGCCGCTGCCCGCGATCTCGTCCTCCTTCTTGCCCCCGAAGTGCGTGTTCGTGTCCGACGCCCAGCGGCCCATGACCTTGTCCACGAACTCCGTGATGTGGATGTGGCCGTCGCCGTTGCTGTCCATCTGCCCGTGGAGCGTCTTCGCCAGACCCGCGCGGAGCGGGATGCCGTACGCGCGCAGTCCCCGTAGGAACTCGGGGTAGGTGATGCCGTCCTTCGTCGACCCGGCGCGCTGGCGGAACTCGATCCAGCACCGGAGCAGGCCGTTGGGCCCGCTCTTGAGGCGCTGGACGATCGCGCGGCGGAGCTGCGTTAAAGCGGCCGCGGACGTCAGCGCGTCGTCGGGCTCGTCGACGACCATGGCCTTGGCCTTCTGCTTGCCCGACACATAAGCCGAGCCCTGGATCTCCTCCTCGGTCTTGGAGCCGTAGTGCGTGTTCGCCACGGGGCTCCAGCGGCCCATGACGTGGTCGATGAACTCCTTGATGTGGATCGTGCCGTCGCCGTTCGCGTCCATGCGGTTGAACAGGTCCCGCGAGATGGCCTCCGGGAGAGGCAGGCCGTAGCACCGCAGGCCCCGGCAGAACTCGGGGAAGGTGATGCCGTCCTTGGACGAGCCCGCGCGCGTGCGGAAGAGCACCCAGCACCGCATCAGGCCGTGCGACCCGCCGGTCATCTGCATGGAGATCTTGCGCCGCAAATGTAGAAGCGCCTCCTCGGCGGTCATGTTCGCGTCCGGCAGGAAGACGGCGCCGGCGCTCTGGCCCCGGGGCCCGCCCTGGCCTAAATGCGCGAGCGACGCGGAGAACTCGTGCTTCTCCTGCCGCGGCGGCGTCGTCGTCGTGATCATCGTCTTCGACGGCCCGCACAAGATGCTCGGGTTCACGTTCTTCGACGTGAGCATGCCGGGCATGGACGCGCTCCGGCCCATGGGCGTCGCGCCGAAGGACGCGCCCGAGATGGACAGCAGGTCGTCGCCCGGGGCGAGGGCCGCCGGCATGGTGCCGGTGCTTCTCGCTGGGGTCGCGTCGTCACCGGCGGCGCGGTGTATCAGCGGGCACGGACGCGGCGGGTTGGCGGCGGCCGCCGACGACGCGTTCAGACACCGGAATGCGCCGCGCGAAGCTAACGCAGCCCGCCGGAGAGTTTGCCAGCTTTTTAGGCATGTATCTTGCACCATGCTTGATGAGGGGCGCTAGGATAGGAAACTAGGGCAATCCGTTGCGTGGTGGGCTCTAAGCAAACCAAACTGCGTTGCCGCGCGTGCGGCCTGTGACAAAACCGACCGCAGCACCTCAAACATGGCTGCGCCCGACCTGCCCATCACGCTCTTCGCCGACGACAGCGCGTCGTCGCTGCAGAAGCTCCGCGACGGCAAGGCGCTCGTGGTCGACTTCTGCGCGCGCGCCGCGTCCCGCCGCCGCCGCGCGACCGCGCCGCGCGCGCGACCGCGCGCGCACAAAACTCACGCTCCGCCCGCGCCGCAGGGACGACGCGCTGCGAGCGGTGCCCCGCGTGCCTGACGAAGCTCGACGGATTCGTCGAGGCGTTCGGCGGCGACGTCGCGTTCGCGTCCGTGTGCCTCGACGACCCCGAGTTCGCCAAGGAGATCGTCGAGGAGCACGAGTGGGAGCGCATGGCCCACGCGGGCATGGACGCCGAGACGAAGGAGCTCGCCAAGGCGCACTGGGGCTTCAAGGCCGTGCCGTACCTCGTCGTGCTGGACGCGACCGGCGAGACGGCCTTCGCCGGCTCCGCGCTCAAGGTCACGGCCGAGACCATCGAGACGGCCCTCGCGGGCAAGGAGAACGCCACCGCCGCCGCGCCGCCGGCGAACGCGCCCGCCGCGCCCGCCGCGCCCGCCTTCGCCGCGCTGTCCCTCGACGACGACGACTTCTGAGCGGCCGCCGCGTAAAAAAGAACAAGCAGACGCCAGAGTTGGTTGTGGGGCGTCTTCTCGGCGTCGGTCGCTGGCCCGCTCATCCGGCCGCGGATCCGGCCGACGCTAGAGGTCGACGCGGCGCGGAAGGCGAGAGCCTCCGCGCGTCGCCGTCGATCGTGTGTCGCTGTCGGCGGCGTTGCTCGTCGCGACGCGCTGCGTCGCGCCGCCGAGGGTCTCCCCGCGCGCGGTCGACCGACAGCCCTATGTTGAATGGCAACGATAACTTCTCGATGAGTGCAACCGCAAGCGCGCTCCGTCAGGGCGACATCCCGTGGACCGTGGACGGCCCCGACTCACCCCCGCATCCTAATCCGGCCGCGCGGGCAGCCCGAGGCATGGCGCTCCTCGGCCCCGCGTCCCTGGGCTCGCAGTGGTCGTGCCTCGGCGGCGGCGCCGTCGACGACGAGGAGACCTGCGCCTGCTTCACCATGAACGCGCCCTTCGAGGACGTCGACGTGGAGTATACACGGGAGCGGCGGCACCGGTCGCGGTCGCGGAGCGCCGAGGACCGGCGGGAGCATCGGGACTTGGCTCGGGCGCGGCGGGCCGCCAGGAGCTCGCAGAAGCGGCCGGTGCGGAAGCGGAGTGAGAAGTGCGTCGAGCTCGAGCACGACATGCCGAGCTTCGACCGGGGGCCGGCCGTGGTCCCCGGGTCGCCGAGCCCCGTCTGCTGGCATCCGTTCCTGACGGACAAGATGCCCGTCGCAATGGGCGGCGAGAGGGACTTCCGGGCCCAGCTCCGCTTCTTCGAGAAGGACGACCTCGAAACCCCCTTGCCCGACGGGAACACGATCCTGCACTACGCGGCGTCCATCGGCGACGCCACGGGCCTGGCGCTGCTGCTGGAGAGCTTCACGAGCGCATTGGACCGCAAGGAGGTCCTGGAGAAACGCAACGGCGCGGGCGTGTCCGTGGTCTCGCTGTCGCAGCGCCTGAGCGTCGGCGACCCGATCCGCGACGAGATCGAGAACCAGGCGGCGATGCACGCCGTCGACGAGGCGGCCTACGTCGACTCGTTCACGCCCGTCGCGCCCAGGGGCGCGACGCCCTACCTCTTCGCGCGGCTCCGGAAGACCTTCGGCCGCAAGCGGAGCAAGTCCCTCGAGTCCGTGGCCTCGTCCCTCTCCGACGCCTCCTCGGGCCCGATCTGAGGCGTGGCCTCTCCGACGCCCGCGCCTTCGCCCGTCGCTTCGTGTGCACATACCAGTTCGTTCCCTTCGCGCGTTACTACCGGCTCCGGTCCGCGGTGAAGCGCGCGAGCTCCGCGCCGTCCGGGAGGTCGTCGTCGAACCAGAGGGACAGCGACACGGCCGGGTCCAGCGCCGTGACCTCGTGCCACCAGCCCCGGGGCACGAAGAGCGCGGCCCCCGGCTCGAGCGCGACCGTCTCGTCGGCGGGCCGCGCGGGCGCGTCGTCCGACGGCGCCCAGAGGTCCCATTTCTTGGCGCCGGCGAACTGGACGAAGAGGTTGTCCGCCGGGTCGTGGTGCGCCGCGGACACGGTGCCCGCGGGCCCGACCCAGACCGACGCGACGCGCCGCCGCGGCGCGAGGTCGAGCACGTCCGCGACGTAGGCCCGGAGCTCCGGGATCTGGTCCAGGAGCCGGTGCTGCGCGAGGTAGGGCGCGTCGCCCCCGCCGCGCTCCGCGGCGTCCGCGACGGCGCCGAAGGGGACGACGCGCGTCAAACGGCCGTCGCCGGTCGCGTCGACGCGGCCGACCTGGGCAGCAAAAGGGTGATTCAACGTCGCTTCAATGTGAGTGTTCCGCGCGCGCGCGTTCCGGAAAAAGCATCCACGCTTCGAGGCCGTTCCGAGAGATGATCGCTCGTCCAAAAATCAGCCAAAACGAGTGGAAAATGGCCGAGATCGGAGCCTTTGAAGTTGGGAATTTCGCTCTCTTTTGCTGCCCTGCGGCCGACCTCCGCGGGCACC
>NW_008705563.1:1027931-1036245 GCF_000186865.1 Aureococcus anophagefferens
CGCGCCGGACGCGGTCGTCCCGCGCGACCTCGTCGCCGCGCCGGGGCCGCTTGCGCGGCGGCGGCCGCGGCGGCGCGAAGCACGCGGCGAGCCGCCGCCGGCGCGCCATGCGATCGGCCGACGCGCCGCGGTCGGACGACGCGCAGACCAAGGCGACGTCCGCGTGCTCGCGCCAGCCGGCGCCGCCGGTCCGCCCCGCGAGCAGCGCGCCGGCGGCGTAGGCGGCCTGGACGCCGTCGGGCACGGCGTCCCAGTACGTCAGCGCGTCCCAGGCCGCCACGGCGTGCAGCAACGCGCGGCATGTGGCGCAGGTGCGCTCCGCGAGGCCGAGGCAGGTTTCGAGGTCGCCGGCCTCGTAGGCGTCGATGGCGACGAGCGCGAGCGACGAGACTTCGTGGTAGGGGTCGGTCGTGACGTAGGGGTTCGACGCGACGTCCGCGCGCAGCGCGGCGGCGAGTTTGGCGTCGATGGAACTGGCTTGAGAAGAGGCTGCCATAGCTCTCTTTTGCCACAGTAAATCGCTTATTTTGAAGTTTTTTACCACTGGGCCAGCTCGATTATGAACGACGTGACGAGCTGAAAAATGACGAGCCTGATCGTGTTCGAGGCGCCGTCCTGGTCCGTGGAGGACGGCGGGCCGCACGCCGTCGACGGCTTCAAACCGCCGCAGCTGCGCAGGGACGACGACCCGGCGCCGGCGCCGTCGGACGAGCTGGTGGTCATACGCGTGTGGTGCGCCGCCGCGTCCTGCACGTCGCGCGACGACGAGTTCGGCGGCGGCGAGGGCGTGCCCCTAGCGACCTTCGGGTCCTGCAGCCGCGTGAGCGTGAACCGGTCGGCGCTGCTCGCGGCGTCGCGCTTCTTCCGCGGCGCCTGTCGGGGCGGCGGCGGCGGCGTCGAGATCAAGGTCCCGAGCCCCGCGTTCGTCGACGCCTTCGTGCTCGCGCTCCACGACGTCGTCCCGCCCGAGCGGCCCGGCGCGTCGCCGCGCGTGGGGACGAGGAAGGTCGTCGCGCCGGGCGAGATCGGCCCGCGCAACGCGTTCGCGATGCTCGCCGTGGCGGAGTTTTGCGGCCTGACGGCGGTGCGCAAGGCCGCGGAGCGCGTCTTGGTGGCGACGCTGTCCGCGCGGACCATGCTGCGTCTCGCCGCGTACGCGTCGACGGCGGCGGACCCGGACGCGCGGCGCATCGTGCTCGGCGCCTGCTACGAGCGGCTGAAGCGGCGCGGCGCGACGGCGGACTCGGAGAAGGCGCGGAGCGACCGCCGCGTCGCGCGGCCTCTAGTCTTCGACGGCTCGGCGCTGCATCTGCACCCCTTCGGGTGCGTGAACCCCGCGCTCTTCGCGGATTTGATCGCCGCGGAACTCGCGCGGAAGCGTCCCTCCTACGCGCGGCCCTTCCTCCGGTCGGCGCCGCCGGCCGCGCCGGGCGCGGCGACGGCGCTCGGCCTCGGCAAGCTCAACTGCCTCGGCGCGGACGTCAACGACCGGCCGCCGCCCGCGCCGCCGCGCGCGTCGCCGGCCGTCGCGCGCGGCGTGTCCCGGCCGCCGCGCCGCGACGCCGCGGACAGGGACCCGGACGACGACGAGGCGCGGGGGAGCTTCCTGGGGCAGGCCGACGAGCCGGAGGAGGACGCGGCGCTCGCGGCGGCGGCGGAGTCGCTCGCGGGCGTGAGCCTGGGCGAGGACGACGACGCGGACCGCGCGCCCCGGGGGCCCGCGGTGTCGGCGCAGGGCACGCGCTTCGCGGAGATGCGGCGCTGCTACCTCGTGCGCCGCCGCGAGGGCGAGGAGGGCAAGACGGCCGGCGGCAAGAAGAAGCTCGTGTCCCACTTCGCGCTCTACGACGACGCGACGCTCGAACTGTTGGCGACGGCGCGGGGCGTGCCCGAGCGGGCGACCTACGACTTCGCGCTGTCGACGGACGACGCGGCCTTCCGCCGGGGCCACGCGGACTACCTCGGCGAGGCGCGGTCCTCGCACGCGGGGTCGCGGTTCCTCCTCCGGGACTGGCGCGTGCCGGAGCTGCCGCCGGGCTGCCTCGAGGCCCTCGGCGCCGAGCACCGCGCGGCCGTGACGTACCGCGCGAACGTCCTGGGCCGCGTGCCCAACTCCATGCGCGTCGCGACGATCGACGGCGACGACGTGCTCCGGTTCCGCACGCGCGCGCCGAAGTGGAGCGACAAGGTCCAGATGTGGACCATGGACTTCCAGGGCCGCGTCAAGCGCGCGTCCAAGAAGAACTTCCAGCTCCACCTCGTCGACGACGACGAGGTCCGCCTCCTCTTCGGGAAGGTGTCCAAAAACCGGTTCAGCCTCGACTTCGCGCCGCCCTTCGCGCCCGCGTCGGCCCTCTTCGTCGCGCTGACGACCTTCGCGTCCAAGCTCGTCGTCGCCTAAGCGGAGCTTATTCCGAGTGCCGCCTAGGGGCCGCGGCGCCGCCTAGCAGCCGCAGGCCCAGGATTTTTTCGGCGCGTCGTCGTCGACGATGGGCTTCGGCTCCTCCTCGCCGTCGTCGTGGAACGAGACCTTGGGCCCGCCGCCGTTCTCGGCGCCGCCCTCGTCGCCGCCGTCGCCGTCGGGCGCGGGTCGCGGCGCGGCGCCGCCGCCCGAGTTTTTCTGTTCGCGGAGCATCGAGAGGCGCTTGTCCCGGTGGAAGAGGCTCTTGCGGAGCTCGCCCATCTTGTCGATCTCCTCGAGGTGGTCGTCCTCCTCCTGCTTGATCTTCTCGTCGAGCGTCGGCTCCGCCTTGGGCGGCGCCGCGGACGCGAGCCACTCGCTCGCCTTCCGGATGGGCTTGCCGAGCGGTTTCGGGAGCGCCTCGGCCGTCTTGCCGCCGATGAGCCGGATCACGGGCGCGACCTTGGGCGCCTCGCAGACCTTCTTCGCCACGCGGCCGGCGATGACGACGGCCGCGGCCGCCGCGAAGATCGTAACGCCCAACAGTTTCTTCGCGACGACCGTCGTGACCGGGAAGAGCGCGCGCAGCACCTTGAGCTTCACCTTGAGCAGGGCGACGGCGGCGGCGAAGAGGTGCTGGAGCAGGAGCACCTTGGCGCGCAGGACGCTCCGCAGGCCCTTCTTCAGCGGCGACACCTCGACGTAGGAGGTTTGGCGCTCCAGGGCGCCGCCGGGGCCGTCGGCCCCGCCGTTGGCCCCGTTGGTCTCGTGGTGCGCCAGCGCCTCGAGCGAGTTCACCTCGTCGTCGGGGCTCGCCGACAGAACCCGCGAGGGCCGCCGCTTTCGGGGCGGGCACATCTCGTTTCGATTCGTGGCTGCCCTCGAGGATTGGCCGTAACCAATTTGCAGTTGCGGTATCTCCTTGCCCTCGTCGTTGACCTCGTATCCGTTGTCGTTGACGCGCGGCGCGCCGGCGGCCGGGGCGCCGGCGGCCGCCGCGGCGACCGGCGGCGGCGCCGGCGTCGGCGGTGGCGTCGGCGGCGGCGCCGCGGGGGGCGCGGCGACGTCCGCGCCGCCGTCGTCGTCCGCCGCCGCGCGCGCGGCCGCGAGCCGCCGCGCTTCCTTCGCCTCCGCGGCCAGCCGCATGGGATTCGTGCGCATCGACGACCGCCGCTTCGGCGCGAAGGGCTCCTCGATGGGCTTCTTGACCGCCTTCTCCGCCGCGGCGACCCGCTCCTCCTCGGCCGCCGCGGCCGCCGCGGCGCGCCGCTCCTCTTCGGCCGCGGCCGCCGCGGCGCGCCGCTCCTGCTCCGCGGCGGCCGCCGCGGCGACCGGCGGCGGCGGCGGCGGCGGCGGCGCGGCGGGAGGCGCGGCGACGTCGGCGCCGTCGTCGCCCGCGAGCCGCTGCGCTTTCGCCTCCGCGGCCAGCCGCATGGGATTCGTCCGCATCGACGACCGCCGCTTCGGCGCGAAGGGCTCCTCGATGGGCTTTTTGACCGCCTTCTCCGCCGCGGCCTCAGCCGCGCGCCGCTCCTCTTCGGCAGCCGCGGCCTCCGCGGCGAGCCGTTCCTCTTCGGCCGCCGCGGCCTCCGCCGCGATTCGCTTTTCCTCGGCCGCCGCGGCCTCCGCGGCGCGCCGCTGCTCCTCGGCAGTGGCCTCGGCGGCGACCCGCTGCTCCTCGGCCGCCGCGGCCTCCGCGGCGCGCCGCTCGTCCCCCGCCGCGGCGGCCTCCGCGGCGAGCCGCTCCTGCTCGGCGGCGGCCTCCGTGGCGAGCCGCAGCTCCTCCTCCGCGGCGAGGCGCAATTGTTCCGCCGCGGCCTCGTCCGCGGCCCGCTTCTCTTCCGCCAGGTCGGCGACGCGCTTCTCCTCCGCGCGCCGCTTCTCTTCCGCCTCCGCGGCGAGTCGCGCGAAGAGCGCCTCGGCCTCCGCGGCGACGCGCGCGCGCTCCGCCTCGACCTCCGCCTCGGCGCGAGCCCGCGCCTCGTCGACCTCGCGCGCGAGGGCCGCGAGCCGCTCGCGCTCCGCGGCCTCGGCCTCGGCCGCGTCGTCCGCCGGCGCCTCGGCCTCCGGGACGTCGAGGGCCCGCGTCAGCACCTCCGGCGTCGTCATGTTCAGGTGCGACGCCCGGGCGACCGTGCCCGCGCCCTCGCAGACCGGCGCGGCCCCGTCGTCGGCGGCGCCGCCGCGCGGCGGCGGGAGCGCGAACCCGTTGGCTGGATGGGCGAAGAGCGCCGCGTCCTCCTCGGCGCTGCCCGCGTCGTCCTCGGCGCGTGCCGCGCCCTCGTCCGCGTCGTCCGGCCGGCGCTCCGCGCTCTCCCGCAGCGCCGCGGCCACCGCCGAGAGCGGTTCGCCGTCCTCCGTCCGCGGCGTGCGCGGCGGCTTCGGGCTGCCGAAGCCGTCGGCGTCGGCCTTCGCCTTCGCCGGGCTCGACAGGATCGCGTCGGCGATGGCCGAGAAAGGCTCCGGGTCCGCGTCTTTCATGTCTTAGGTGTGGATCCTCACGGGCAGCCTCCCATTCGCGTCCCGACGAGACCGAAATTCGGTTTGCGATGGTTGTTGAACTTCAAGCAAAACGCTCATTCTCCTTTGTGAGCCCTCAATGGTGCGCGCACTCACAGCGAAGCTCTGCCTTCTCGCGACCAATGCGCTACAGCCGCAGCTCTACATCGCCGGCGTCGATGCGACGCTGCCGCAGGCGCAGCAGCGCCGCGCGCTGATCGCCGCGCTCGGCGGCGAGAGCGAGGTCGAGGCCGTGGACCTCTTCGCGGACCGGGACTTTGCGTTCGCGACGATGCGCTCCGAGGCCGCGGCCGCCAAGGCGCTCGCGCAGGGCGCGCGGCGGCCGCTCTTCGCCGCGGTCGAGCGGGCGAGGTCGCCGCGGCCGCGGCGGCGGCGCACGCTCGAGAGCGGCGCGCTCCCGGCGCCCGCCGCCGTCGCCTCCGGCCTCGAGGTCGTCGCGGACGGCGTCAAGAGCCCGGAGAACGCGGGCGGGCTCCTGCGGCTCGCGGCGACGCTCGGCGCCGAGTCGCTCGTCCACGTCTTCGCCGACGGCTCGCCGCCTCCGGCGTACCTCGACGCCGCGTCGGCCGTCGGCCGGCGCGCGCGCGCCGTCGCCAAGGGCTGCGACGCCCACGTGCGACCCGCGGCCGCGGCGCGGTCCGAGCTCCTCGCGTACCTCGCCGAGGACGGCCGGCGGCCCGTCGTCGCGCTCGAGACCGCGTCCGACGCCGTTTCCCTGCCGGACTTTTCGTTCCCCGAGCGCTGCGCGATCCTCGTGGGCGGCGAGGGGTGCGGCATCCGGCGGCGCGTCGCGAGCGCGCTGCGGCCGGAGCTCGGCGACGCGTTCGTCGTCATCCCCATGGCCGGCGCGCACCGGTCGCTCAACGTCGCGACGGCCCTCGCGATCGCGGCCTACGAGTACCGGCGCCAGTGGCCCGGCTAAAAATTTACGACGGCGCCTTCTCCGTGAGCCCCTCCCGCGGGTTCGTGAGCGGCGGCTTGCGCCGCTCGATCTCGTCCTTGAAGAGGGGCTCGATGGACTCGGTCTTGCGCATGACCTCGTGGGACGCGTTGACGCGGCAGATCCAGACGAGGCGGCGCATCTCCTCGAGCCTCCGGTCGCGCTCGTGCTTGAGGAAGACGCCCCAGAACTTGTCCACGGCGCACTGGTCCGCCTCCTGGAGCGTCATCCGCGCGCGCTCGTTCTTCTCGCGCGCGCGCTCGTGCTTCTTCGCCTCGCGCGTGGCCCGCAGAGCGCGGCGCGCGTCGGCGGCGCGCGCCGCGCCGTCGACGCGGAGCTCCTCGCGCAGCACCTTCAGCCGCGCCTTCTCCTCTTCCCGCTTTCGGATCCGCTCCTCGCGCAAGATCGCCTCCGCGTTGAGGAGCTTCTCCCGCGCGTCGTCGACCATGAGCGAGTCGTGGCGCCAGGATTCGCAGTCCGCCGCGAACTGGGCCTTGGTGAGCATGGACTCGTGGGACGCGAAGGCCTCGTTCTGCGCCGCGGACCGCGCCTCGTAGTCCGCGGCGCGGTGCCTCTCGCGCGCGACGGCGCCCGAGTCGTCGGCGATGATCAGGGGCGCCGTGCCGAAGATGTAGGCGGCGGCGGCCTCCGTCAGGGGCACGCCGTCGTCAGAAATCTCGCGCTTCTTGCAGGACACGCCGCCGTTCGCGACCTCGTCGCGGCGCCAGAGCGTCGTCGGCGCTTTTCGGTCGCTCCGGTGCTCCTTCTCCGACTGGAGCTTGCAATAGAGCGTGCGCTTGACGAGCATGGCGTCCGTGTTCCGCACGTCGTTGGCCTCCCACTTGCCGAGGAGGCCCGACGTCTCGCGCTCGAGGTCCGCGCGCGCGCGCTTCGCTGCTTCGATCGCCTCCAGCCGGAGCCGCTCGCGCTCCGCGCGCTCCGCGGCGCGCGCGGCGCGGTGCTCGCGGGCCCGCACCTTGCCGGCGATGCCGTGGAGGCACTGGATCGCGCCGTGGAGCACGGACCGGCGCCGCTCCGCGTGCCACCACCGCGCGCGCGCGTCCTCGCTCTTCTGCTTCGCCTCGAGCTGTTTGAGCTTCCGGTTCCCCAAGAGGTGGTGGTACTCGCGGTCGTTCGTGTGGTGGGCCATGAACCCGTAGACCTCCTGGCGGCAGGGCCCGCAGATCGTCGCCGTGTCGATGCGCACGTCGAAGCCCCGCGCGTCCGAGCGGCCGAGGTCGAAGCAGACGCGCGCGCCGCTCTCCTCGAGGCCGAGCCAGGTCAGCAGGCTCGGGTGCGCCGGGTCCTCGACGAGATCCTCGCGGAAGGTGTACAGATCCGCCGCGAAGGGCTGGAGGAGCCGGTCCGCGGGGGCCTCGCCGGACGCGTTCTGCTCCAATAAGAACTGGCGCCGGTGCTCGCCTGTGTGGAATTCAACCAGTGAGCTGGGACGTCGGGGCCAAACTTGAGAATTCTCTAGCTCGGTCAAATCGAAGTCGATTCGGCTGATTTTTGGACGAATCGATCGCTCTCGTCGAGTTCTCGAAGCACAGCCAAAGAGCTCGCGTCAAAACATTCGAATACGCTCACATTGACGTCGGGTTGAAGATTTGATTTGCACACAGGTGCTCGCGCTTGTACGCGCACATGGAGCAGCGGTGGTCCGGCGGCTCGTCGAGGAGCCGCAGGACGCAGGAGAAGGGCAGCAGCTGGCCGCAGGCCCGGCCGACGCGCTTCCGCTCCGCCTGCGTCATCCGCCGGAAATGGGCTATCAACGCGGACCGCTGCTCGCGGCCGAGCCGCGGCAGCTCGCGCCAGCGGTGCTCGGGGAAGGTCCCGTGGAGCAGCACGATGTCCACGCCCTCCGTCGGGTCGTCGGTGAACGCCGAGATGAGCGGCGCCGCCGCCGCGGCCGGGTCCTCGGGCTCGGCCTCGAAGAGCGACTCCAATATCGCGAACGCCTTGAGGCGGATGCTTTCGTCGGGCACGTGCTCCAGGAGCGTCCCGACGAAGACGCGCCGGTCGCTCGGCCGCAGCGTCGCCAGCGTCGCGATGATGTCCTTCTGCTTCTCGATGGGCAGCTCGTCGACGAGCCGGTCCACGAGCTCCATGGCGCTGCCGGACGTCCCGGGCCGGCTGCTCGCGCTCGTGCCCGGGCGACCCGGCGACCCGGACCGGTGCGGCGACCCGGACCGCATGGGCGACCGCGACGCCGGCGACCCGGACCCGCGGGACCCCGGGGTGCCCCGGCGCTGGGGGGACCGGCCCCGGGATGGGCTGCGCGCGGCCATCATGGTGCTAACGCGGCTGCCCGAAGGGAAACTTTGGCAAGGTGCCCTCGGCTCTGTGGCAATGGGCTTGCGCGTGGCGGCGTAGCCGGGTCGCAGCTCACGAGCGACCAGCATGGCTGCACAGTCCGAAGCCGTCCACCTGCTCCTGCAGCGCGCCAGGAC
>NW_008705563.1:1036295-1083101 GCF_000186865.1 Aureococcus anophagefferens
GCGTCGTCGCGTCGCTCGCGCGGACCCGCGGCGCGTTCGACGGCGACGACGTCGCGGCGGCGCTGCGCGAGCGCATGACGGCGCCGGACTACGAGGCGTCGACGGCGACGCGGAACGAGCGGGCGGCGTACCGGGACGACCAGCGCGCGGCCGCGCCGCCGCTCGAGGGGCCCTGGCGCCACGGCACGATCCAGCGCTTCCTCGACGGCGCCGTCGACGACGCCGACGCGTCCGCGGACGCCCTGCTCCGCGCGATCCCCGTCGCCGCGCGCGCGGCCGTCGACGGCAAGGGCGACGACGAGGTCGCGGCCGTCGCGGACGCCGCGGCGCGCGTCACGCAGCGGAGCCCCGTCGCGCGGTCCCACGCCGCGGCCGTCGCCGTCGCCGTCGCCCGGCTCGTCGCCGGCGCGGCGACGACGCCCCGGGCCGCCGTCGCCGCCGCCGCGGCGTCGCCGGCCGTCGACGCCGCCGCGCGGGCGACGCTCGACGACTGCCTCGCCTGCGGCGGCGAGCCGGGCTTCCAATGCGCCGTCGCCGCGCTCCGGGAGCAGCTCGGCTTCGACGGCAAGCCGGCGCGGAAGATGATCGCGTGATACATGCCGCCGTCGTGCGCTTTGCCCGTGCTCCGGGCCGTGCGCGCCGGCGATGGGCCCGACGCCTTCGCGGAGTGCGCGCGCGAGTCGATCCTCCTCGGCGGCTGTTCGTCGAGCCGCGCGGCCGTGGCCTGCGCGCTCGTCGGCGCGGCCGGGGGCGTCGACGCCGTGCCCGAGGCCATGGTCTCCAAGCTCCACGACGCGCCGACGCTGCTGCGGGACGCCCTCGACATGCTCGCCTGAAAGATGGACGCGGCCCGTCATGACGACGCCGCGCGGCCGGTTCCGGCCGCGCGGCGTCCGAACGCCCGCCTTTCTAACCATGCACACTTAGGACGCGCCCTCACCCGAGCATCGCCGACTTTTCCGTCGCGTCCGCGAGCGCGGCGAGGATGGCCGCGTGCTCCTCGCCGAGGGCGTCGAGCAGGCCGTTGCCGCTGGGCGTCGCGCGGATCGCCGCGGCCTGCGCGCTGCAGGCCTTGACGAGGTTCTCGCGCGCCGCGTCCGTGGAGCCGCTGTAGGCGACCGCGGCCTTGGCCGTCGCCTCGTCGAAGCCCGTGCGCGTCACCCGGGCGCCGCGCAGCGGCGGGAAGGGGTAGGCGTCGGGGAAGACGTAGTCGTCGAAGGGGTTGCCCGGCTCGAGGAAGCCGTAGTTCGCGACGAGCTGCGCGTTCGACTTCTTGCCGTAGGACGCGTGGACCTCGTCGCCCGCGTCGTAGTCGCGGTGCGCGTTCACGGCGAAGGCGTCGGCGAAGTACTCGTAGGACGCCGCGGCGTCGTCCTCGGCCGCCGCGCCGACGTGGTTGAGGAAGTCGACGCCCGGCGCCAAGACGTGGCGCTGGAGGTCCAGGCTCTCGTCCTTGGACACGAGGTAGTCCGAGAGCACGGACCCCAGCGACACGGCGACGAAGCCCTGGGCCGCCGTCGACGCGTCGCCGAAGCCGCCGACGACGTAGCCGACGGCCAGCCACGCGGCGAAGCCGATGAGCGCGAAGCGCTGCTTCGGCGACGTGCCCTCGAAGGGGCCCGAGAACGACCGCGTCAGCACCGTCGCGAGGGCCCAGCGCAGGTCCGCGGCGCCGTAGGGGCGCCGCTGGTCTTTCCCGAGGAGCGCCGCCTCCGCCCTGGCCCAGGTGTCGCGCTGGCCCGCGACCGTCTCTCGCAGCGGCGCGTACGCACAGGAAGACACGTCCGCGTCGCTCCAGCCGAACGCGGGCACGTCGTCGTAGGCCTCCGGCAGCGCGGCGACCCAGGGCGCAAGGGTCGCATCCTTCTCCACCTTCGCGCGCAGGAGCAGGAGCGCGAGGCGGCCCTCCCAACCTACCGCCTTCCACTCTTCGTCGTCGCAGTAGCCCAATTTCCGGAGATCGCGCGGCGCGGTCTTCGCCTCGAGGTCCGTCACCTCCACGGATTGCTCGCGCTTCGCGCTCACGAGCGACTCGCCGGCCTTGATGGGTGCCGTCGCCACGAGGCCCCGCAGGCCCGACGTCGTGTCGACCTTCACTTTCGGGGCCTCCACGCCCTCGAGCGAGTCGAGCGTCGCGGCGCGTTGCGGTGCGATGCGGCGTTGCTGGGGCGGCGCCACGAGGGCGAGCGCGGCGCAGGGGAGCAGGACGGCGACGCGCATGGCTTTGTGCTTGGACGACGACGATGGCTTCTGCAACCTCGAGCCGCGCTTCTCGAGCTGTGCTTGGACGACGACGATGGCGTGCTTCTCACGAGGAGCTCTGGGACGACGACGACGGCGCCGGCGTGCTTCACACGAGGAGCTCCGGCTTCTTCAAGCCGAGCTGCTCGCACGGGTCAACATGAGCGTCAACATAGCATCAAGCGTCGGAAGGGCTTTCGAGACTTCTAGAAGTCGCGGTCGCTGCGCCAAAACGCGATGATGTGCGAGAAGACGTCGTCCGGGGCCTGGAAGAAGAGGCGCTCGTGTGCGGGGACGCTCGACGGCGCGGTCGCGCGGCCGCTCTCGCGGAGCGCGGGGAGCTCCCGGCGGAGCGCGAGCAGGGCGGCGCGCGGCGCGTTGATGTAGGCCGACCAGCCGCCAGCGGAGCGCACGTCAGCGATCAAATTCAAGGCCAGCGCAGGAGCGTAAGGACTAAATCGCCCATAGTCCATGGCGTCGTGGCCTTCGGTATCGGTCGCGTCGAACGGCGCGCCGCGACTGAGCAGGAGCTTACACACTGCGAGGAGCTGACCGGACACCCCCGTGCCGAAGAACGCGTAGTGCAGCGCGGTGCGACCGAACACGTCCACAGCATCGATGCGGGCGCCCGTGTCGAGCAGCGTGATAACAGCGTCGAAGCAGCCGCCCGAATTTCGGGCCGAAATGGCCCTGAGCAGCGGCGTCCGGTGATATGATGAATAGGCAAGATTTACGTTTGCCCCGCGGTCGATGAGCCACCGCATGGCCTTGCGCCAAGCGAAATGGCATGCAAGACCAAGGCGCGTCTCTAGAATCTGATCTGGTCCTGTTTCGTAGACACGAACATGCGCATGACGGCTGTACGCATCGAGCAGCTCGACGCGACAGAGACTGTCGATGTCGCGGTCACCAGCGGCATACCACGCACGCGTTTGTGCCAGAAAGGACCGTTCCAGGGCTTCGGCATCGACGACCTCGTCCATTACGACCCGCTCGAGGGCTGGCTACTGGACTTCAACATCTTCGAACATGCACCCAAGGTGCCGCGCCGCGGCAGCATGGCGATCGACAGCTCATAGAAGCAGCATCATGGACATCGAGGACATCGCGAAGCACGGCGACCCGACGGACAGCGGCCGCGCGGCGCGGCCCGCGCAGATCTTCCCGCGCCGCAAGAACCAGCAGAAGGCGCCGTCGTTCCGCCGGAAGCCCTGCGCCGACGGCGGCCCCGCCTTTTTGCCGGAGACGAAGCGCGTCTACGTGCGCACCTTCGGCTGCAGCCACAACGTGAGCGACAGCGAGTACATGTGCGGCCTCCTCGCGTCCGAGGGCTACGAGGTGTCGACGGACAGGGCCGACGCGGACGCCGCGGACGCGTGGGTCGTCAACTCGTGCACGGTCAAGGACCCGAGCCAGGCGGCGTTCATGAAGGAGGTGCGCCGGGGCATGAAGGACGGCAAGGCCGTCGTCGTGTCCGGCTGCATCCCCCAGGGCGAGCGGGGCTTGGTGAAGAAGCAGGGCGGCCGGAAGCCGCCGGAGCTCGACGGCGCGTCGTCCGTGGGCATCAAGCAGATCGGCCGCGTCAACGAGGCCGTGGCCGCGGCGCTGCGCGGCGAGACCTTCCACGCGCTGGGCTCCGGCCCGTTGCCGTCCCTCGAGCTGCCCAAGGTCCGCGCGAACGCGCTCGTCGAGATCGTGCCGCTCTCAAGCGGGTGTCTCGGCGCGTGCGCGTACTGCAAGACGCGCCACGCGCGGGGCGCCCTGGGGTCCTACGCGCTGGCGGACATCGTCGCGCGCGTCGACGGCGCCCTCGCCGACGGCGTCGGCGAGGTCTGGCTCAGCAGCGAGGACACGGGCGCGTACGGCATCGACCTCGGCACGTCGCTCGGCGCGCTGCTCGAGGCGCTGCTGCCCGTGCTGGAGGCGCACCCCCACGGCATGCTGCGCGTGGGCATGACGAACCCGCCCTACGTCCTCGACCAGCTCGAGGTGCTGGGCCGGTGCCTGAACCACGCGCAGGTCTACGCGTTCCTCCACGTGCCCGTGCAATCGGGGTCCGACGCGGTCCTGGCCAAGGACCGCATGAACCGCGAGTACACGGTAGCCGACTTCCGCGCCGTCGTCGACGGCCTCGCGGCGCGCGTCGACGGCGGGCTGAGCCTGATGACGGACGTCATCTGCGGCTTCCCCGGCGAGACGGACGACGACTTCGACGCGACGTACGCGCTGGTGGAGGACTACGCCTTCGGCCTCATCAACATCTCCCAGTTCTACGCGCGGCCGGGCACGCCCGCGGCGTCCATGAAGCGCGTCCACACGGCGACGGTCAAGGACCGGTCGCGGCGCCTCTCGGCTTTGACGCAGACGTTCCGGCCCTACGACGGCCTCGTCGGCACCGTCGTCGCCTGCGCGGCGCACGCGGAGGTCGCCGACGGCGGCGCGCGGCTCGTCTGCCACACGAAGACCTACGCGAAGGTCCTCGTGCCCTTCGACCGGTCGCTCGTCGGTGCCCGCTTCGAGGTGCGAATCGGCGCCGCGCACCGGTGGCACGTCGACGGCGTCGTGTTGCGCGTGCTCCGCGAGGCCGACGCCGCGGGCCGGCCGGCGCTCCGCGACGCCCTCGCCAATCTCGACGGCCGCCTCGCGCGCGACGCGCCGCCGAAGGACGCGACCGCGGCCGCGCCGGCGCCGGCGCCGTCGTCCGCGCGGCGGCCGGGCGTCGCGTCGGTGCTGCTCGCGGTGCTCCCGGCGCTCGCGGCCGCGCTCTGGTGGTCCATCTTCTAACGAGTGTAGCGTCGAAGCGCGGGCGGTCCACCTTGTAACGAGTTTGGGAGGAGGGCGTTTCGTGGCATCTAACTAGTATCGAATTAGTTAGTAGTCCGCCGTCGCGCGCGCGAGGCGCGCCTCCGCCGCCGCGAAGCGCTCGCGGATTTCCTTGTGCCGCTCAGGGCCTCGTGCGCGCGAGGGCCTCGTGCCGCTCGCGCGGGTCCTCGGCGTTTTCGTAGCGTCGGCGCGCGTTCCGCCCGCGCTCGCGCGCGGCGGCGACGCAGGCGCCGTCCGCGCCGTGCCGTTCGAGGTCGTCGGCGAACTTGGCCGCGGCGGCCGCGTAGACGCGCGCGTCCGCGGCGTCGTCCGGCCGCGCGACCTCGTCCGGCGGCGCGTCGGCCGCGCCGGCGTTCGCGCGCGTGTTGAGCGCCTGCGCGCGCTTCGGCCGCGGCAGGCCCAGGACCCGGTGGAAGAGGCACACGGACGCGACCCACTCCTCCGTGAGCCTACGACGGCGCGCGTCTCTCCAGTTTCTCTCGCTCGCGAGCCTCGACGACGACGAACGGACGCCGGCGGCCGCGCCCCGCGAAGCGCATGGTCCGCACGCGTTCCTCCGCGAGTGCCACGTCGCGGTCTCCCACGGGCAGGGGCGACACGCAGTGCGCGCCGTTGAGCATGCGCGCGGCGCAGCCCAACAGCGCGGGCTTCTTCGCGAACGCCGCGAGCGTCGCCGTGCCGTTGTCCAAGAGGTTGTTTCGCTTCATGCCCCCGGGCACGTAGCCCGCGGCCCGGGTGTGCTTGACGAGGCTCTTCAGCCGCGCGACCTATATGGGCGCGGCCATAGGGGGAAATGTCTCGGGAAGGCTCGGGACGCGGCGACGGACCGGTTCGCGGAAGATGCCCGCGTAGGCGCCCGAGGGCCCGCGCGTCGGCAGGGGGTCGTGGCCGACGAAGAGCTTCGCCGCCGCGTCGGCGCAGGCCGGGCTCCGACCGCGGAGGACCTCGAGGAGGCACGCGCGCTGCACGCGGCGGTCCTTCTTCTTCAGCTTCGTCGGGTCGTCGCACGCGCTGCGCGGGGGGCGCGGGTCCGTTTCGAGGGAGCGGGGGGGTGGACGTACCGCATGGCCGCGGCTAGACCCGCGGACGAGACTGTCGCGCAGGCCGCGGGCGTCTGCACCATGGTCACGGCGAAGGAGGAGCCGGCTTTGGGAATATGCAACCATTTGAGCTCGCCGGTCGTCGTCGGTGGGCTCGCGGGCCACGGGCTTTTGTCGAGGCCGCACGGACACTCCAATGGGGCGTCCTCGGCGACGGCGAATGCCAAGGCGGCCGCCAAGAGGGCGGCGCGCATGCCGCGGTCGAGCAAAATTACCACAAGCTAGCGATCAGCTGACTCTCGCATTGCTGGGTCTGTGCTGCGCACTCGAGGCGATGATAAACAAGAGCAAACTCCTCTTCATCGCCGTCGCCATCTGTAGCGTATCGGCCCAACTGCCCCGCTGCATGTCACGGCGCGATGGAACAAACTACATGGTCCTCTCCGGCGGCCACGATCCCCGGCGCCTCGCGCGTCTCGCCGGCGAGTTCGCGAGGATCGGAGCGAACTACACCGTGTTCGACAGCTCCTATCCGTCGCCGGAGACTATGGCGCGATATCCCGCCTTCAACGAAGAAGACTCGCGGACGACGAGCTCGGGCGGGTCCGCGAGCCGTTTGACGGTCGGCCATTTCGCGATGCTCGAGCGCGCGGTGCGCCGCGGCGCCGCGCCCTGCAGCTGCCTCTTCGAGGACGACGTCGTCTTCCACCCGGACTTCAAGGTGCTGTTCCAATGGTATTTACTCCGGCGGCACGCGTCCGCGTCCGCGTGGCAGCTCGGCAGTTTCACGAGAGACCTCGGGGACTGGCACCCGTCGCGCGTGCCCTACTTCCAGCACAAAGGGGGCTGGGTCCCGGGCTTCGAAGTCGGCGCCCACGCGTACTGCGTCTCGGACGTCGCGGCGCGGAAGATTCTGCGCCTCGCGGCCGCGGAGCGCGGGCCGCCCGTCCCGATCGACATCTGGCTCCGGGACAAGGCCGGCCACCTGTTCGAGCGCCTCACGGACAGACCGCCGGAGGGCGTCGGCATGGGCAACAGCATGGGCATCGCCTACCAGCAAGCATGCACGGCCGCGCGCTGCCGATGACGCCGCCACAACACCGCGACCGCGTAACGGTTTCCGAGCGTTATCTCCTCCGCTCCGCCTTGAAGGCGAGGGCGCGCGCGCGGGCGAGGGCGACGAAGGCCGCGACGAGGGCGAGGCCCGTGGCGGCGAGCTGCGGCGGCACGGCGGGCGCCGGGAGGCGCCAGAAGCGGCCGCGGCCGCGGCGCGCGTCGTCCGCGCCCGCGGGCGCGAGGCAGCGGGGCCCGGCGCGGCCCGCGCCGCAGGCGCAGCGCCGCCGGCGGCAGGCGCCCGCCGGCCGGCCGCCGCAGTCGTCGTCGGTCGCGCAGCGCCCGCCGCCCGTCGCGACGCGCTCCAGCGGCGCGCGGCCGGGGCGGTCCGGGTCGACGTAGCGGTGCTCGTGGGCCTCGATGAAGGCCTTCGACGGGTGGCTCGCCGTGTCGCAGCCCAGGCTCGCGGCCCGGTCGCCCCGGTCCTGGTAGACGCGCACGTAGTCGACGAGGAACGACGCGGGCAGCGACGCGCAGAACCCCGGCGCGATGCCGCAGGCGCACTTCTCCTCCGCGCAGTCTTGGCAGTCGCAGGCGCAGCCCGGCGGGCAGGGCGCGGGAAAGCCCCAGGTGCTCGACATGGCCGTGTTCAGCAATAGGTACATGGGCTCGTCGGGCACCTGGCCGCCCGTCAGCGACGAGATCGACGCGTCGTCGATGCCGTAGAGGAACTTGCCGTCCTTGTACCAGTCGATGGACCCCTTGGGCTTCCACTCGAGGCGGTAGGTGTGGAAGTCCTCGAACTCGCTCGCGCCGATGGGCGTGTTGCCGGACACCGCGTCGGCCCAGTAGGACTCCTCGTCGGAGCCGTGGTCGAGGCGCATGCCGTAGAAGAAGACGTTCTGCGACGTGTTCGGGCCGTAGCGCAGATGCTCGTACCACGTGCCCGGCGCGGGCTTGGCCCCGTTGAAGGGGCGGATGGGCGCCGCGGGCGCCAGTTGGAGCGACGTCGAGTAGTACGGCTTCTTCAGGCCCCAGGGCAGCCACCCCTCCCCCGGCATGACTTCCAACAGATCGATCTCCGGCGCGCCGCGGCCCTGGTCCGGGTTCAGCCCGAAGTGGGGCCGCGGCATGCACCCGTTGATCTCCTGGCGGCGCTGGTCCTTGCGCGCGCACGCCTCGTAGCTGAAGGGCCACATGTGGTTCGACGACGCGACGTACGTCGCGCGCGCCAGGTTGCCCATCATCCACATGCCCGGCCAGAGGCCGCCGACGTCGTAGCGGCCCGGCAGCTTGGCGCGGATCTCGAGGATGCCGCCCGTGAAGCAGAACTTGTTCCAGCCCTGGACCATGCCGGACCGGTACGTCTTCTTGACGGTCACGCGGACGTGCTTCTTGTCCTTGATCTGGTGGCTCTCGAACTTCGTGTGCTCCGGCGTCGTCGTAATATTTAGGGACCCGCCGGACGTCGTCACGTAGTCCTCGTGGTAGAACTGGAGCGCCTTGTTCGTGTAGTCGTTCTTGTGGATCGCCGTCCACCGCGGGTCCTCGCCGTCGCGGAACGTCCGGCCCTCGGCCTCGAACCTGCGCGGGAAGGCGGGTCTAAAGGCGCGCGCGCGGCTTTGTGTGGCGGGCGCGGGGCGCGCGCTCGTCGCTGAAGACGAGGTCGTGGGTGCCGTTCAGCGCGTAGCCCTCCGTCGTGCGAGAGGCCTCGGGCGTGTCCTGATCGATCCAGCCGCCGGACGCGACGGCGAGGATCCATGCGCCGAGCCCTGCGAGGCGTCTCATCGTCGCGAGGGCGCCGCCAGCGCCGTGGATGCGACCACGGCGACGCGCGACTTGCACCTCGACTGATGCACCGAGATCAGCACCCTCAAGCGAGATGCAAGGTCGGCTCGATCGCTGAAGCTGCGCGCGTCGGCTCTCAACAAGTCTCTCCGCTGATGCGCGCAGGCTGCACGAAAGAACCACCGTCGGCCGATGGCCGTCGGCGCCCGGAACATGGTCTCACAGTCTTACAGCGTGTCGTCGAGGTAGGCGAGGAGCTTCGCCTTGCCGCCGGCGTCGAGGAGCGCGTCCTCGGCGCCGATGTCGAAGCTGTCGAACTTGAGCTTCTTGCGCACGGCCGGCGGGAAGAGGGGCGTGAAGAGCTTGACGAGGGCCCCGAGGAGGCGCGGCAGGTTGAGGAGCACGGTGGGGCCCGAGAGGCCCGGGAAGATCGCGTCGCCCTGCTTCGACGCCGCGCTCAGCGCGTTGCGGAACGACGCGTCGCCGAAGAGGTCGACGCCCTGGAGGTCGTTGACCGTGACGACCGTCGCCAGCTCGCCGGTCCGCGCCGTGAGCGCCGCGACGACGCGCTCGTTGACCGCCTTGGCGTAGAGGAAGAACGACGATAGGGCGTCCGCGTCGACGTCGGCCATGAGGCCCTTGTCGTCGATGAGACCCGCGCGGATGGCGTACACGAGGCCGCCGGCGCCGCGCATGGTCATGAGCTTGCCCGCGGGCACCCAGGGCTCGATCTTGGCGGAATGAGGGGCGGCGGCGAGCACGGGCCCGTTGTCCCACGATCCCGGCGTCGCGGTGGCCGCCGCGACGGCGTCGCGCGCCGCCTCGACGATGGGTTTGCCTTCGCCCAGGCGCCACGCCACGCTCGCCTCGACGCGCGCCGCGACGGCGTCGAGGTCGACGTCCTCGGCCTCGGCGCAGAATCGGAGCAACCACGCGTCGCGTTCGTCGTCCGTGGCGTAGGGCAGCACGTCCGCCGCGGGCGCGCGGCAGGCCTCCGTGCGCGCCGCGAGGTCCGCGACGACCGCCGCCCGCGTCATCGACGCGTCGCCGACCGCGACCTCGCCCGCGAGGAGCTCGCTGACGGGGGTTGCGGCGACGGCAATGTTCGGGCGCAGCAGGGGCGTCGGTGCGCGGAACGCGTGCAGCGCCGCGGGCAGCGCGATCAATAGAGTGACTGCGCGCATCGTTTGCTGCGGGTATGCGGGTGTGCGCACGTCGCAGCGGCGTCGAGGATCGCGGACGAGGCCGCTGGCGGTCTTCAATATCTCGCTTGCCGCAGATTTGCCGCGGCGCCGCGGCCGTGATGGACCCCCACGACACAGACTTTCTCAACAAGACGCGCGCCTGGTACGCCGCTGGCGAGCGCGACGTCGACAGTCTCTGTCGCGCCGGAAAGAGTGCGCACGGTGTTTACGTCATCGATGAACACGATGAAGGAGTCACTCGCCTGTATTGTGCATCGCTTCTCAGCTGTCGTTCGACCTTGCGGTGGCTTATCGACCACGGCGCCGACATAAATTATCGCGTAGGGGACCGGATTCGTACCAGGCCTGCAGGTGGTAAGTCAGCGCTGCACGCGGCCCTCGCGCACGGCGGGTTTGACGTTGCGAGCATGCTGCTCGATGCGGGCGCTCGCATCGATGCTGTGGATTACAACGGTCGTACCACGCTGCATGAGGCTGTCAACTCCATGTATGTCAGAGACATGCAGCCTATCGCAGCGTGTAAGCGCCTGCTCAGTCTCGGGGCGTCGCTCGACGCGACTGATGTCGCCGGGGAAACCCCCGAGGCCTATGCACGGCGCCGCGGCTACACACAGGCTGCATTTTTTCTCGCTGACGTGCGCTCCGCTGGCAGCTGGGCGGCCTACATCGCTGCGCCGCGCGCCGCGCTGCTCGCGCTCCGCCGGGAGCTCCCCGCGCTCCGCGAGAGCGGCCGCGCGACCGCGCCGTCGAGCGTCCCCGCACACGAGCGCCTCTTCTTCCAGGCCCCGGACGACGTCTTCTCGCACATCATCGCGTTTTGGCGCAGCGACCGCGACCTGTAAGGCTGTGCCGACGCTATGTTGAATAACAGGTTGAAGGAGCAGGGCCTGGCATCGAGGTGGCGGCGCTCTCCGGTGCGTGCTCGAGGTCGCGGTCGACGCCTGCTCGCGCGCGGACGACTGGCAGTCGCGCGCTCACGAAGACGCTGACGAGGCCGTGGCGCGGCGTACGACGCGCAGCTTCACATTTCGCACGAAGCGCGCAATACCACAATGAGGCTGCTGCGCGTGCTCGCCTTCGCGGCCGTCGTCGCCTCGACAGATGAAGTCTACGACTTCACGGCCGCGTCCGCCGACGGCTTCTTCGACGCGTCGGCGCCGTCGGCGGCGGTTGTTGACGGCGCGACGGTGCTGTCCGCCACCACTCCGCTCGCGACGGCGTGCGGCGCCGCGTTCCGCGCGTCCGGCGCCGGCGCGTTTTCCCTCTACTTCAGCGAAGCCATGGACCCGGGCACGCCGTCGCTCGACCACGACGTCGCGTTGGCCGCGGGCGAATCCGACGGCGAGGTCCGCTTCTTCGCGTTCCTGCCGTTCGGGCGCGGCGTCTACGTGTCGGCGACCTACGCGCTCAGCGGCGGCGACGGTTTAGTCAAAACCGACGCCGCGGCCTTCGCGTCGTCCGGCGACGCGGCCAGCGACGCCGCGGACGTCGCGGCGACGGCGACGAGCGACGCCGTCGCGCTGGCGCTGTCCGACATCGGCAGCGCCGTCGTCGCCGCGGCGTTCTTCCACGCGACGCCCGACGACGCGCCCTTCGGCGAGGCCGACTCGTCCGGCGCGCGCCACGGCATCCAGCGGGCCGACGCCGTCGCCGCGGCGCCGTCGGGCGCGCTCGCCGCGGAGCCGGCGACGACCTACGCGATCGGCGCGTCCTGGGTCGACGCGTCGCTGGGCGTGTTTCACGCCGCGGCGACGACGACTACCACCCCCGAGGCCGAGGACGGCTCGGGCGACTGCGCGTCGAACAACGTCGCGCTCGCGTCCGCCGGCGCCTCCGTCGCCGCCGTGTCGTCCAACTACGGCGGCGGCTCGTCGTCGTCGTCCTACGGCGCGGACAAGGCCATCGACGGGTCGGACAGCTCCCAGTGGTCGTCGGACGGCGACGGCGACGGCGCGTCGATCACCATCGCGCTGCCCTCGGCGACGGACGTCGTCGGCGTCGGCTTCTACTCCCGGTCGATGACGAACTCCGCGGTGATTCAGACCTACGAGGTGCGCTCCGCCGACGGCGAGGTGTTGGCGACCTGCGCGCTCCCGGACGCGACCGCGCTCTACGCCTGCGACGTCGTGGCCGACGGCGCCGAGAGCCTGACCTTCGCCGCCGTGTCGACGACGGGCGGCAACACGGGCGCGCGGACCGTCGAGGTCTACGGCTGCGCTTCTACGGGCGACGCCGCCGCGTCCCCCGCGCCGACGCCGAACGAGGGAGAGGACGCGACGCCGGCGCCGACGAAGGAAGGAGAGGCCGACGGCGCGGGACGCGCGCGCTCTTTCGTAGCCGCGGCGACGCTCGCTCTGATCTTCGGCGTCTTCTAGGCGACGAGTGCGCCGACGATGCGGACTGGTTCTTCAAGAAGAAGAAACGCGACTGCGCTTGGGTCTCCAAGAAGCCTGCGGCGCGCTGCAATGAAGACGCGGAAGCGGCGTGCGCCGAGGCGTGCTGCTCCTGCGACGAGGACGACGCCTCTTGGTTCGCGAAGAAGGCGACGCGCGACTGCGCGTGGGTGGCGAAGAAGAAGACGAAGAGCCGCTGCAAGAAGAAGGGCCGCGACGGCGACGGCAAAAAGAAAAAGGCGAAGGTCGCCTGCCCCGTCGCGTGCTGCGGCTGGTAAGGTTCCACATAGATTACTCCCGCTCCGCCTCCTGCGCCTCGTCGGCGAAGAAGGACCCGAGCGCCAACGCGATGGTCACGACGAGGGGCGCCGTGACGATGGCCAGCGAGCAGGCGCCGTTCTCCCAGTCCGCGGGCCGCAGCGCGCCGAGGGACGTGAGGAAGGACGCGTAGGCGAACGCGAAGAGCGCCACGGGCGCGTAGAGCCGGAGGACGTAGGCCTCGCCGCTCGGCGCGCGGCGCAGCACGAGGCGCTGCCAGTCGCGCGGCCTGAGGCGCGGCGGCGACGGCGGCCGGAAGGGCTCGTCGAGCTCGCCGACGGCGCGGACGACCGTCGGCCGCGGCGACTCGGGCAGCGCCAGACTCGCGCGCCTCGCCGCCGTCGCGCCGTCGCGCACGAACTGCAGCGCGAGCTGGGGCCAGGGCACGTCGGAGGCCATGAGCACGGCGAAGTACGCGTCGACGTCGACGGCGGTCTCCAGAATCGGCACGGGCATGTTCGGCCCCAGGTCCGCGGTGATCCTCCGGTGGAAGGCGACGAGTTGGTCGAAGCTCTTCCGCGAGCTCACGTCGACGTCGCCGTCGACGTAGATGACGAGCTCGACGCCGGACGCGTCGGGCTCCCCGTGGCATAAAATCTCGCGCACGCCGCCGACGTCCTCGCGGAGCTCCGGCTGCGCCTCGCAGAAGCCCGGCGCCAGGTATTGGAACGCCGACGCGTAGTGCTCGCCCATCGCCGCCGACAGCCGCTCGTAGCGCGGGTAATCGGTCATGGCCACCCAGAGGCTGCCGCTGGGGCCACCCAGCGGGCCGAGGCCGGGCGCGGGCTGCCGCTGGTGGGCCACCCAGCCCGCGTGGCTGGGGGCAAACATCAAACATTGATTTCATCGCGAGGCCGGCATTGACGATTTGCGAGCGAGCTTCCCGCATGCGCGCATTGCAGTTTTGGCCGCAGCCAAGCTCGTCGTCGGTGCTGCGTGCAGAGGATGATGGCTCTTCGAACGAGCGCGCGCGTCGCCGCAGCCCACGCGCGGCGCCCGATCGTTCGAGCGCTGGCGACCTTCGAGGACTCGGGCCTCCCGGCGATTACGAAGAACGACGACGAGTGAAGCGCCGGCGTCTTTGACGAGAGAGCGCTGCGCGCTACCGGGGACCGAGGCGTCGGCGAGAGGCGCGCGCGAGGCATGCGTCGCGAGCCCTTCGATCGTCGCGCCGCGTCGCTGAATTGCGCCCCGTCCAGGATCATCGTGCGGACGCCGTTCATCGGCGACAACATCTTCCACGCGGAGATGGGCGAGCTCTACGAGTTCACCGTGGCCGTCGGCGACGTCGTCGCGGCCGACGACACCATCGCCGTCGTCGACACGCACAAGGCGTCCATCGACATCCGGACGCCCCACAGCGGCACCGTCGCGCGGCTCCTCGTCGACGCCGGCACGGAGGTCTACGAGTCCCACCCCGTCCTCGCCCTCACGGGGCCCTCCGCCAACCCCCGCGTCCGCATGAAGTGAGTCGTGGCGGCGCCGCCAGCCCCCGAGTAGCATCTTTGGTCCCTTTTTTGGTAGAGCGGCTCGACGGGCTTCAACGGTGCACACAATACAATGTTGCATGGGATGCTGCCCCGCGGTTTTTAGCGCGGCATGCAGACGCCGTCGCAGGTGCTCGAGGCGCAGCAGGAGACGCAGGCGCCGGCCCTGTCGAACCGGCGCGGCCTCGACCCGGAGCCCTTCCCCTACCGCGCGGCCTTCCCCCCGAAGGTCTTCGTCGCGCCGGAGTCGTCCTACGCCCTCACGAAGCGCACGCGCAACGGCTTCGGCGTCACGACGTCGCAGCTGAGCGCGTCCCAGGTGGGCATCCGCGACAAGGCGGAGAACCCGAACACGCGGGCCTTCCGCGACGCGGCGCAGGCCCAGCTCCGCACGGACATCCACTACCCGTCGCGGCGGAGCTGCCACCTCCAGTCCGCCTACCCGGGCACGATCGTCAAGCTCGACCCGTCCTACCCCTTCAAGCCGCCGACGCCCATGGACCCCCACGCCGGCGAGATGACGAAGCGCGCCTTCGTCAAGGACTCGTTCCGCGGCGCGCAGCCGGGCATGGCGTCCAAGTGGGCCGACGAGTACAAGCACACGGCCCGATGCCGCGCGGCCAACTCCGACAAGGCCCACAGGACCCACATCGAGTTCACGTCCTAAGAGCGAAGGGGGTTCGATCGACGGCGCAGACAAGGGGGGAGGATGCGAGACGAAAGACGGAGGTGTTTGAGAGAGCGGCGCGAGGTCCGGCGAGCTTGGTTTCGGGGATGTTTCGTCGACGGGGCTCGCGGCGGGACCTTGGTGGTGGCGAAGCGTCGGATGCGGCGAGCGACGCTAGACGGACCCGCGGCGGGGGCTGTGGAGCGCCGCCCCGTCCGCCGAGGGCGTCTTCCGGAGGGCCGCGCCCGCGGACGCGCGGCGATTCGGCGCCGGCCGCTCCCACTGGCTGACGCCGAGCGCCGGCGACCGGTAGTAGAAGCACTGCGAGGCCGCGTCGTACGCCGATTCCCATCCCGCGGGCAGCCCTTCGGACGCGGCGCCGTCCGCGGGCGGACTGTTTCTGAGGTCGAAGGGCGGCGGGCTCGGGCCCGGGCCGGACGCGCGGGGGTCCGGCGACGCGCGCGGGATGGGCGACTCGCGGGCGAAGCGCCCCGCGCTCCGCGCGTAGATGGCGTTGAACTCGACGACCTTGGCCGACGGCGGCGCGGGCGGCTTCCGGAGCGGCTTCGTGGAGCGGCGGACGGCCTTCGCGACGGCGGACACGCGGCGCCGCACGGACGCGCGCGCGCGCCGCGCCGCGCCCGAGAGGCCCGAGCTCGCGTCGACCTTCAGGCCCAGGAACGCGGCCGTCGCCGCGAGCGCGAGCTCGACGGCCCGCTGGCCGAGCGCGACGCAGAGGAAGGCGCGCCGCGGCGTCGGCGCCGCCTCGGCGACGACGGCGAGGAGCAGCGCCGCGTTCGCGAGGGACCCCGCGCCCGTGACGACGAGCTGCGCGCGGACGCGGTAGGACTGGGACCCGTCGTTCTCGTACAGGACGACGCAGTTGCACGAATAGGCTGCCGACAGCGCGTCCACGTCGCCGTCCCCGTCGACGTCGATGGCGAAGACGGCCATGGGTCCGTCCGCCGAGGCCGAGAGGAGGCGCTCGTAGAAATGGAAGTTGTCGTCCTCGACCTCGTCGCTCTCGTACCACGCGACGTCGCTTTCGGAGTAGGACGCCGCCAGCGCGTCCGTGTCCCCGTCGCCGTCCACGTCGATGGCGAAGATGGAGCGAGCGCCTTCCGCGAGCGTCGTGATGACGTGCTCGTAGAAATGGAAGTTGTCGTCCTCGACCTCGTCGCTCTCGTACCACGCGAACGTGTCGTCGTCCTCGGACGCCGACAGCACGTCGACGTCGCCGTCGCCGTCGACGTCGATGGCGAAGATGGAAACGGCGCCGTCCGCCAGCGTCGTGATGAAGCGCTCGGTGAAGTACTGCGACCCGTCGTTATCGTACCAGGCGACCGTGTCGTCGGTGTAGGACGCCGACAGCGCGTCGACGTCGCCGTCGCCGTCCAGGTCGATCGCGAAGACGGAGCGGGCGGCGCCCGCCGAGATGGTGTGCTCGGTGAAGGACTGGGACCCGTCGTTCTCGTACCACGCAGCCACGGTGCTGCCGCTCGAGAGCGCGTCGACGTCGCCGTCGCCGTCGACGTCGATCGCGAAGACGGAGACGGCGGAGGTCGCCGAGTTCGTGATGATGCGCTTGGTGAAGGACTGGGAGCCGTCGTTCTCGTACCACGCGACCGTGTCGTCGTTGTAAGACGCCGAGAGCGCGTCGACGTCGCCGTCGCCGTCGACGTCGATCGCGAAGACGGAGACGGCGCCGTCGGCCAGCGTCGTGATGATGCGCTCGGAGAACGCGACGCAGCCCCAGCACCCGGGCAGCGCCAGGGCCAGGATCAGGGCGCCGAGGGCGGGCCCCGCCCCCATCGCGCTTCTTCAGCGCGTGGGCGCGGGTGGCTGCCCCGACTCGCGCGGTGCTAGGCTAGGAGAGGTTAACAGCTAGAGGGCCTCCCCCAGGGGGGTTTGCGGCACCAGGCCTTGCGGCACTGGGACTCCAAGCCTAGCCGCGGCTGAACACGAGCAGCCGGGCTGGCATCTAGCTCCGAGGGGCCAGGCGCGCGGGGGCTCACTCGCAGTCCGTGGACTCGCTTCGCGGCCCGCGCGGACATGCCATACTCAGGGCGGGTCCGGTTTTCCATCCAGCATTGGCGCCGGACACGGCCAGAACGCACGAGGTTTCTAGACACCGCGCCGACGCCGCCGTCAGGGTCAGAGAGCTGAGTTCCCCCCGGCGCCCGCCTTTCGCTTGAGCGGCCTTCTCGGTTCGCCGCCACCCAGGGGGGTGTCACCGCCGCAGGGGTCCGTACGCAGCCGGGACCTCGTCCGCGACCTGGGACCGCCATACGACGGCGTCCTGCCCCGGGCAGGAGCTCGTTGACGATGCGGAACCGGATTGACACCGCCCCTTTGTCGACTACAGCCTTGTCCTTTGACACGAGGCTGGGAGGACGGGGCCACCGCACCCCCCGGGAAGAGCTTCCGGAGGACTGGGCGAAAACACGACGCTGAAAAACCCCGCCCCCGGGAAAACCCGACCGGGAGAAAAGCCGGAGGCTGGGAAAAGCGAAGTGCGAAAAAACCCTGGTGTTGTCCGAGTGCCAATCCAGCCCGTAACCACATTCGCAGCAGAGTCCTCGAGAGCAAACAGCGCCAGTCAGTCAGAGTGCCACGCCCCGGCGTCGTCCCAAGTGCCGCACCGGTCCGTGGGAAGAGAGCAAAGCCGCACAGGCGCCAGCCAACCAGAGTGTCACGCCTGAGTAGGTGCGAGCATTCGTTAAAATTCCCAAAAAAAAGTCAGCGGCGTCCGGGCCGCCCCGCGCCCCTACGCGCGAACCCGGCCACCACAGACGCCGGAAAGGGTGTCGGAGCAGCCGCGCGTCGCCGCAGTGACGCTGAAGTCCTCGTCCCGGCGGCCGCCACCGTGTGGCAGCCCTATCGCGCCGCCGCCACCGACGGGCCGACGAGGGCTGCCCCGCGCGCACCGCAGGCCGCGGGCACCGCGCCGAGGCCGCGGCGGCCGCGACCGGGAGCCGGGGCCCGCCACCCGGGGCGCGCGCAGCCCCGACGCCGAGCCATAACATCGGAAAACTCTCGTGCAGCGGTGCTTCCTTGGCAAGAGCAGAGCTTGAAGGACACAAGCATTCCAACGGCAATAGCTCGCATTTGGCGTCGAGGCGCTCGAGGCACTTTTTCAAGGGAGAGCTAGTGGCAATTAATTCTCGCGCTGCACCGTGCGTCGCGCGGCGGCGCAGCCAGCGGCTGTGAGCTCGGCAGCAGCTCTCTCGCGCGCGACGCCACCGGCAGCACACGGCAGCGAGCGCCGTCGCTCGCGCCCATGCCGTCCGTGACGGGCAGCCTGCTGCTCATCCCGCTCTTCTTCCTCGTCTTCGGCCTGAGCGCGACGGTGGACGTGCGCGCGGCGTGGCGCGAGCGCGAGCGCTACAAGCGCGGCGTCGTCTGCGGCCTCTGCTGCCAGTTCGTCCTGCTGCCGTTCATCGGGTTCTGCGTCGTCAAGGCCTTCGACCTCGGCGAGCTCGTGGGCGTGACGCTGTTGGTGGTGACGTCGTCGCCCGGCGGGAGCTACTCGAACTTCTGGTGTTCGATCCTCAACGCGGACCTCGCGCTCTCCGTCGCCATGACCGCGGCGTCGACGGTGCTGAGCGTCGCGTTTCTACCGTTGAACCTGCTCATCTGGGTCAACTTGGCCTACGCGCGCGGCGCGACGTCGGACCTGCGCTGGGAGGGTCTGTTCGCGGGCATCGCCGTCGTCATCCTGGCCGTGGGCGCCGGGCTCCTCGCGTCGTACGCGCTCGAGGACGGCGCGAAGGCGTCGCGCGCGGCGCGCGCGCGGAACGCGTTCAACACGCTCGGGCAGGTCAGCGGCCTCGCGCTCATGGCCGCGTCCGCGCTCGTGAGCTCGCGCGACGAGCCCATCTGGGACAAGAAGCCGTCGTTCTACGTCGCGTGCGCGACGCCCTTCGCGCTCGGCCTCCTGCTCTCGCTCGCGGCGGCGAAGGTCGCGCGGCTCGAGGGGCCGGAGCGCTGCGCCGTCGCCGTGGAGTGCGCGTACCAGAACCCGGGCATCGCGACGACCGTGGCGCTCAACATGTTCGAGGGCGACCGGGCGTCGCGCGCCGTCGGCGTGCCGCTCTACTACGGCATCGTCGAGGCCTTCGGCATCGGCGTCTTCCTGCTGGTCGCCTGGAAGCGCGGCATGACGCACGCGCCGGCGGACGCGCCGCTCCTCGCGGTGCTCCGGAAGAACTGGCAGGAGATCAACAAGCAACAGGCCGCGGCGCGCGACGTCGAGGTGCCGCCGCCGGCGTCCCCCGTCGGCGGCGACGCCGGCGTCGAAGCGGCCGCCGCGGTCGACGACGTCGCGGTCGACGACGTCGCCGTCGAGCCCGCGGCGCCGCTCGTCGCCGCGCCGGACGAGGGGCCGGAGGCCCAGGACGCGTGCGCCGTCGCCTAACAATTTTTCTGAGATTACGCGGCGTCCGCGCCGAGCTCGAGGCGGGCGAGGTCCTCGCTCGCGATTACACGGCGTCCGCGCCGCGCCGCGCGGCGAGGACGAGCTCGAGGCAGGCGCGGTACTGCTGCGCCAAACCCGGTCGCGCCAGTTTGAACTTCTTCGTGCGGTCGCCCGCCGCCTCGACGACGACGCTCCGCGAGCCGAGGAGGCCCACGCGCACGACGTCGCCCAAATCCATGAACGACACCTTGCCCGACGTGTTCCGCGACCAGCGGAGCTGCATGCCGCCGCCCTCGACGGCGAGCCAGAGCGTGCACGCGTAGTGCGCGACGCCGCCGAAGCCCGCCTTGACGAAGGCCGTGCCGGACCGGAGGAACATGAGCGCGTCGTCGTAGTCGCCGATGGCGCTGTTGCCCACGGCGACGACGGGCGCGGTCCCGGGCGGCGCGGCGCCGACGGACGGCCGGGGCAGCTCGGCCTCGGGCGCGGCGCCCGCCGTCGGCGCGACGCGCTCCGCGAGCGCTCGAACGACGTCGTCGTCGGCGCCGCGCGCGGCCTCGAGCGCGCCGGACATGACGTACTCGAGGATCGCCGCCGCGTCGTCCTCGGCGCGCTCCCGGACCTTGGTGTCGGGCTCGGCGACGAGCGCCTTGGCGAGCGCGTCCTTGGCGCGCCGGAGCCGCGCGAGGACGCCCGTCTCCTCCGCGGCCTTTGCGCGCCGCGTCTCGTCCGCGCGGTCGCGCGCCGCGTCCTCGTCCGCGGCGGCGGCGAGGTCGGCCTCGAGGCGCGTCGCGGCCGCGCGCGCGACGCGGCCCGCGAGCGCCTCCGCGCGCGCGGGCGTCCGGAACACGTCCTGGACGCGCTCGACGCGGTTCGCCTTGTCGTTCTCGACGAAGGCGTCCGCGGCGCCGCAGACGAGCAGTGTCGCCCAGCCCGCGAAGGGCAGGCCGCTGTGCTCGCCGAGGAAGGAGATCGCGCTCGTCGCCTGCATGAGCCGCTGCGACGCCTTGCCGCCGCCGGACGCGTCGTTGACCATGCCGGAGGCGATGGCCGCGCACGACGTCGCGACGCCGACGACGCGCATCTTCACGAGGACGTAGTACTCGTGGCCGTGGGGCGTGAAGCCGGCCGGGTCGTCCTCGCCGAGTCGTTCGAAGATGTCGGCGACCTGCGGCGCCAGCGTCTCGACCTTGGCCTCGACGGCCCGCAGCGCCTGCTCGAGACGCACGAGCTTCCGGTGCTCAAAGTCCGGGTCGGAGATGGTCACGGGGACGGCCTCCGCGAGCGTCGCGTCGTCGTCGTCGTCGAGCAGCGCGCGCTCGAGGTCGCCCGACCGGCGCCGGCCCGCGCCCGACGGCGTCCGCGCGGGCCTCGCCCTCTCGAGGGTGAGCACGTGGCGCCCGAGCACGACCGCCGCGGGCACGGTCACGTGGTAGACGACGGCGCTCCGCTTGCGCACGGCGAAGACGCCGTCGAAGGTCGACGCCGCGGCCGACCGGTCGAGCTCGAGCACGCGGTCCGGCCGCGGGTCCGAGAGCGCGTCGAGGCTCACCCTCGGCGGCGCGTAGCCCGCGCGGAACGGCGTCGTCCGCCGGCCGCCGGCGTCGACGAAGTCCACGAGGAGCCGGAGCACGAACGGCTTGTCGGCGTCGGCGTCGTCGGCGTAGGTCTCCAGGTTGAGGTAGAGGCGCCCGCCCTGAGACTCGTTCTCGTCGACGTCGTAGATCTGCTGCTCCGCGGCGCCGTCGGCCGCGCGCCGCGCGAAGATGCGCCGGAGCCGCGGGGTCACGGCGAACTTGCCGTTGCCCAGGGGCCAGACGTAGATGCCGACGCCCTGGAGGGCGAGCACGACGTAGTGCGCGTAGACGACGACGACGAGGTGCCTGTGGCCCGCCGCCGGCATCTCGTAGCCCTCGGCCTCGCCGACGAGGGCCTTGCCCGTCAAGAAGACGACGAAGCCGAAGACGACGATCTGCAACACCCAGAGCAGCGTGTAGGCGCGGTAGAAGGTCACGAACTTGCTCTTCGACTCCGCGGGCGTCGCGTGGATGAGCGCGCGCCAGCGCCGGGGCAGGCAGCAGATGAGGCGCTGGCCGATGTTCACGCGGTCGCTCTTCGGGCTGAACTGGCCGAGCTTGAACATGAGCCAGACCGTGACGGCGCCGACGGCGCCGATGCAGGCCGCGTACCACAAAAACGGCGACACGAGGGTGTGGTAGCGGCATTCCGTGACGTTCGTCCCCTCTCCGCCGGCGCCGGTCTCGCAGATGCACGTGTTCAGCCCCCCCTGGACGTCGCAGGAAACCGTCCGGTCGCCGCAGGCGTTGAGCACGATCAAGTTCCACTCGCCCCGGTTGTAGACGTCGTGCCAGTCGTCGCCGCCGCAATCGTAGCTGCAGAGGCACCTGGAGACGAAGGATCACACACACAGAAAACCAGAAAGAGAAGACGCCGCGCTACGCATGTCGAGCGCGTCGAAGATCTTCCAGTAGATGGCCACGTAGAGGATGCCCAGGTTCCCCACGTCCAAGAGCGTCGCCCAGAAGATCAAGGTGAGCGCGAAGCGGCGCCAGATCACGAAGAAGGGCGTCGCCGTCTCGTAGCGCTGCGCCGACGCGAGGATCTGCCGCGCGAGCAGTTGCCGCGCGCGCCGGGTGATGCGCGTCGGGCCCGAAGTGATGCGGAGCGCGTCGCGCAGCGTCGACGCTTCTCGATCCGACTGCCGGTCCTGGAAGAAGTCGTCGACGATGGACGTTTCTCGCTCCATCATCTCCATCGGCGCGGGCATCGGGCAGCCTTCAGCCTTCCCGGTTCGTCTCCATCGGGCAGCCAATGAAAAAATTCTTCCGAGGCTCGGCCGATCGATTGACGGAAACATGCCGCATGGCTGCACTGACCAAATCAAGCGCAGGCCGCAGCGCCGACACCGCCGCCGCTAATGATAAAAAGTCTCCTTACGGCCACACACACATGCGCCGCCCTAGTTGATGGCCTTGTCGTCGTTCATGTCGCCCGCGGTGTTGCCCACCAAGCCCGTGAGCGCGACCTCGACGGGGTCGTCGAAGGGGCCGATGAAGTTGGAGTTGAGGCCCGCCCAGGCGCTGTAGGCGAGGTCGTAGTTCGAGTTGCGGTAGGCCGGGCTCACCATCGTCGCCTCGTAGCCCGCGAGCTTCGCCTCGAGGGTCGAGACGAGCTGCGGGTGCACCGTCGACAGGTCCACGAGCTCGCTCGGGTCCGCGGTGATGTTGTACAGGTACTTCTGGTCGCCGTACTCGTAGGAGCAGTCCTCCGTCGACTCGTAGGAGGGCATGCAGTAGCCGATGCCCTCGGGGCACGTCGTCTCCGTCGGCGAGTAGTGCGTCGACGCGTCCTGGCCCATGACCAGCTTCATGTCGCCGACGCGGATGGCCTGGATGGGCGTCCTCAGCTTCGTGACGTTGCCGTAGATCTCCAGCGACCAGAGGTCGATGTTGTGGAGGATCTCCGTCCGCGGGTACGCCGCCGGCGCGCCGCGGCCGCTGCCCAGAATCGCGTGCCACTGGTCCACGCCGTCGAGGTCCGCCGGGAGCATCGTCGGCTCCGTCTTCATGGCGCCCGTCACGAGCGTCGGCAGCCAGTCGGAGACGTGGAAGAGGCCCTGGTAGCTCGTGCCGCGCGCGCTCTTCGGGATCAGCGGGCTGTGGATGAACGCGTTGACGTGGATGCCGCCCTCGTAGAGGTACTGCTTGCCGCCGCGGTAGGGGTAGTTGTAGCCGCCCGAGCCCGAGCAGCCGCCGTTGTCGGACGCCACGACTAGAATCGAGTTGTCGTAGAAGCCCGACTTCTTCATGGCCCCGACGACCTTCTTCATCGCGTTGTCGAGCACGATGGTGATCGACGCGAAGGTCCGCCGGTGCGGGTCCTCGATGGAGTTGACGAGCGACAGCTCCGTCTTCGTGTAGAACGACGCCGGCGGCGGGTCGAGCGGCGCGTGCACGTTCTGCCAGCTCAGGTACATGAAGAGCGGAGTCGAGGCATCCTCGTTCTCCAGCACGTCCGTGAAGGCGTCGACGAAGAGGAACGTCGAGTAGACGCCGATGGAGTCCTCCGCGATCGCGCCGTTCCGCTGCATGTCGTAGTAGCAGTTCGAGCCGTCGCACGCGTGGGGCGACTTGTGGTTGTAGTACCAGAGCTGGTCGCTGAGGTAGCCATAGAACTCGTCGAAGCCGCGCTTGTGGGGCAGGTACTTGGACTGGTAGTGGCCCAGGTGCCACTTGCCGATCATGTGCGTCCGGTAGCCCGGCGAACTCCTTGAGGAACGAGGGCATGAGCTTGTGGCCCGCGGGCATGCCGAACATGGACTCGGGCTGGATGACGTCGTGCTGCATGCCCGTGTGGATCGGGTAGTAGCCGCTGAGCAGCGCGGACCGCGACGGCGTGCAGAGCTGCTGGCTGTAGTACTTGTCGAGCTTGATGCCGTCGTCCGCGAGGAGGTCCATGAAGGGCGTCGCCTCGGCGAGCTGGTCGAGGCCGTCGTTGCCGTAGCCCATGTCCGCCTTGCCCTGGTCGTCGATGAGGCTCAGGAAGATGTGCGGGTACTCGGACGCGTCGGCCTTGCTCGTCTCCTTGGCGATCCACGGCTGCACGGCCTCGTCCACGGCGAGCCAGGCCGCGGCGTGGGGGTCCGTCGGGCCGTCGCCGCTCTCGGCGGAGTAGACGGCCTGCTTGTCCGCCTCCATGGACGACGCCATGGACGTGAGCTGCGTCGCGCTCATGCCCAAAGCGAAGCACGCGACGCCGCCGACGACCGTCGCGGCGCGCGACGCCCAGGGCGACTTCTTCTCCGCGGGGCGCGCCTCGGACCCGAAGGCCCGGTCGTCGTACTGGTAGCCCATCTCGGCCTGGTACGCCATGTGTCCGGGCCGACGTCCGACGCCCAGACGCGGGCAGCCCGACCTCGCGTCGTCGAATTTGAGAGTTACCGGTGCACGGTGCCGGAAGCATCCACTTCGATCCGACCGACCTGCTCGAGCAGGCTCGGCGCGCGCGCGCGTCTTGGTCGTCGCCTGCAGCCCGGGCGTCTTCGTCAGCCACAGCGATTACCGTGCGTCGCGGGTGCGTGCGCAAGTCTCGGCGCGCGCCATCTGAGCGATGGCCGCCCTCGCGCGCGTGAGCAACGATGTGGTCGTCGAGATCCTCGCTTTTCTCGACGTCGAATCCGTGCTACAAGTCGGCGCTGCATCTACATCGCTCCGGACGGCGACGCTGCTGGACCGCATCTGGGCGCCGCGCCTCGCCACGTGCGGCCTCGGCCGCTTCGCTGTCGATGCGGGCGCGCTCGCGGAACTCTCGACGATCAAGGTAGACGCTCGGCGCCTCTGCCTGCAGTGCCTCCCGTGGCGCCCGCGGCGCGGCACGGGCCCGGACGCCGTGTCGATATGGCAAAGCTCTTGGAGCTGGCGACCGCTGTCAGTCATGCCTGAATGGCTCCACCAGCCAACGTCGTCGGGAGACTGGATCTTCGTCGAGGTCTACGAAGCTCATCTTGTACCGGGAGAAGATCGACAACCTGAGCATGTGTGTCAACCTGGCATGTATCCCATGGAATCTTGCATCAAGCGTATGGTGGCGCAAAAATTCATCAGTGTGAAGGACTGTGGCGTGGACAATTTCCCGGAGATAATTCGAGTGCCGCTGGATGTCGACCCTGGCGTGGATTATAGTGATTATCAGCAGCAGGACTCTTCATTGATATTCGAGGTCCGTGTATTGATGCAGCTCGACGGGATCATGGTGCCTCTCTTAGAATCTTGCTGTATGGAAGGAGATGGGGATGATGAGCGTCACCACATTTCGTCACAGTGCGGATTTGAAGGTCACCCTCTAGAAATCAATTTAGTGATGGACATCAGCTACCCTGATACCGACGCTGTTTGTCGTTTCAATTTTCTGGACATAAAATGGATGGTCTACGATCCTGAGACAGGTGATGATATCCCAAATGCTATCGGAATGGGAAAGGGCGAGCAGGTGATGCGTGACTTCCACAAAGCCAATGCGACACGACTCATCTCAAAAATAGATGATATCAATGGACCCTATAGATATTCCTTCGCGTGCGACTACGAGCGCGACACTCAAAACCCGAACCTCTTCGATTTCACGCGCAAGAAAGCGGACCACATTGTCTACAAGCGCCCGGCGCGCCCGGCTAGCTAGCTTCCAGGCACCTAAGGAATCTTAGGTTCCGAATCTCACCACACCTCGAACGGGGAGCCGTCGCGCCGGAAGGAGAGCTGGACCTTGCCCGCCTCGAAGAGCTGGGTGGCCGCGGCGTTGAAGACGGCGTCGGGCGCCTCGTCCTTGGTCCAGCCGTGCTCGCGGAGGTACTTGATGACCTTCTTGAAGCCCGCGGGGAGCCAGTCCATCGCGCGGAGCGCGAGGATGATGTCGCGCTTCAGCTTCGACTCGAGGGGCTCCGCGCCGTCGTCGTCGGGCCCGACGGCGTAGGACGCCACGTCGAAGGAGAAGCCCGAGAGCGTGTCGACGTAGGTGCTCTGGCCGTCGCGGAGCAGGCGCTTCTTCAGGTGGTCGACCTGGTCGTCGTCGTCGTCGTCGTCGTCCGCCGCGGGCGGCGGCGGCGCGGCCTCGACGACGACCGCCGCCGCGGCCGCGGCCGCGGGCGGCGGCCGCGGGCTGTCGTCCTCGGGCGCGTCGGCCTCGGCGACGTCGGCCAGCGGCTCGAAGGCGTAGACCTGGGGGTGCTCGATGCGGTACTCGATCTGCTCCACGTACTTCGTCGGAAACCCGTTCGCGACCATGATGAGCCCCCCGAACAGCAGCTCGAGCTCGTCGATGGGGAGGCAGATGAGGTGCGCCGCGAGGAGGTCGGGCCGGCTCTTCATGATGGACTCGACGAGGAAGGGCCGGTACCAGCCGTCGAGCTCCTCGAGCGACTCCGGGTCGCCGTCGCCGTCGGACGCGATGGGCGCGAGGAGCACCTCCTTGATGACGGCGACCTGGAGCCGCCGCGACAGCTCGGGCCCGCCGCCGTAGAGCACGGCCTCGGACGCGTCGCGCTCGAGCTCGACGGCCTCGGCCATGGCCGCCTGCCGCGACTCGCGCGACGACCCGACGCCGAGCGCCGCGGACCGCTCGAGGGCCTCCAAGGCGGCCGTCACGGGCGGCGGCGGCGCGGCTTTTTTGTGCTTCGGCGGCGCCGCGGCCTCGGGCGCCGCCGCGGCGGCGGCGGGCGCCGCGGCCGCGTTCTCGAAGAAGGCCGCGCGCGCCGCGGACCGCATCTGCGCCTTGGCCAGGGGGCTCGGCGCGTCGCGCTGGCCCTTGCTCGGCCGCCGCTTCGAGAAGGGCGAGCTCGGCTGGGAATTCTTCGTCGGCACGCCGAGGTAGAGCGCGTTCGTCAGCGACGGGCCCGCCGCGAGCGGCGGCGGCCGCGCGCGGCCCGGGAGGCTCTCCTCCGCGCGCGCGCGCTTCGCCTCGTCCCGGAGGCGCTTCTTCTCCGCCTTGCGCGCGGCCCGGCGCTCCGCGCGGCGCCGCTCCTTCGCCTCGTCGACGACGGCGTCGCCCGACGCGTCGCCGTCGCTCGACGCGTCGTCGTCGTCCTCCGCGTCGTCGTCGTCCTCCTCCTCGTCCGCGGCGGCGTCCGCGGCGGCCGGCGCCTCGGCCGTCGCCCCCGCGGCCTCGGCCGTCGCCTCCGCGTCCTCCGCGGCCTCGAGCTGCGCGTTGGCGAACAGGGCCTCGACGCGGCTCAGCCCCGCGGGCCCGCCCATGAGCAACCGCGGATCCGCCGCGAGCTCGGCGTCAATCGCCGCCGGGTCCGAGCACCGCGACCGCAGGTACTGGATGCGCGCGCGGATGCCCGCGGCCCCGGCGGCCTTCTCCTCGTCCGTGCGCTCGCGCTGGGCGCCGTCGTGGCGCAGGTCGTCGACGATGGCGTCCAAATGGTGCGCCGCGGTCTTGGCGTCGTCGCCGCCGCGGCCGACGGCGCCGACCAGACTCTCCCGCGCGCGCGACGCGCGGCCGCCCGCGGCGTCGACGAGCACGGCGAGGGCCGACGCGGGCGTCTTCGCGGCGCGGACGTCGCGCGCGCCGGGCCAGAGCGCGCGGCTCGCCGTCTTCGCCCAGCCCCGGCCGAACTTGCCGATCTTCGCCGCGTCGAACGCGGCCTTGGTCCGCTTCTGCGCCCGCTTCGCGCGCGCGCGCGCCTTGACCATGGTCGGCGCCACGCGGAAGGCCGTCTGGATGCGGTCCGACGCCGTCTCGCGCTTCCGGCGCAGCTTCCGCGCGCGGCGCCGCGCGGGCGCGAACGCCTTACTCCCGGACCGCGCGGACTTGCCCGCGCCGCGGTACCAGTCCGCCAGCGCGGCCTGCGACTCGCGCTCGGCGGGCGTGTGGTCCGTGCGCAGCGCGGACCGCGGGCACCAGCGCGCGTGGAGCTGGAGCAGCTCGCGGCGCCGGCTCTTGACGACGGCGTCGTTCTTCCCCGCGCGCAGCGCGTCCAGCAAATTCCGCAGCACGCGTTCGACCTCGACGTCGCCGGGCTCCGTGACGGCCCGGAGCTCCTCGAGGGCCGACGCGCAGGTCGCGTCGAGCTGGGGCCCCTTCTGCCGCTTCCGGCCGCCCGTCGCGGCGCCGCGGCCGTAGTCCGCGCGGCGCGTCGCCTTGGCCGCGTCGCGCCTCCGCCGCGCGCGGAGCGCGTCCTCGCGCGCGCGCTTGAGGGACGCCTCCGTCTCCCGATAGAGCGCGCCGCTGGACCCGTAGACCTGGTGGAACTCGTCGAGCTGGCCGCCCGGCCCCTTGAGCCACGTCGCGACGACTTTCACGTGCTTGTGCCTGGGCAGGCAAAGAGTGATTCAACGTCGCTTCAACGTAAGTGTTTTGCGTGCGAACGTTCCAAGAAAAGTGTTCGCGCTTCGAGAGCGCTCCGAGGGATGATCGCTCGTCCAAGAATCAGCCGAAACGAGTGGACGTCGGCCGAGATAGGAGCCTTTGAAGTTGGGAATGTCGCACTCTTTTCCTGCCCTGGCTTGTGCCGGCCGCGGACCGCGGCGAGGTCGCCGAGCTCCGCGCGCGCGGGCCCGTCGACCAAGACGCCGCCGGGCGTCGCGCGGCCCGCGAGCTCGTGGCAGAGCCGCGCGGCGACGGCGACGCAGGCGCCCGTCGTCGCGCCGGGCGCCGCGACGAGCTCGCCCGCGGCGATGCCGAAGCCCGTCGCCGCGACGTCCACGAGCGCCTGGGCGACGAACTTGTCGAGGGCGGCCTTGGCGTCGAGGGCCGCCAACAGCCCCGCCGCGACGCTGTCGAAGACGTAGAGCGCGTCCGAGCCCGGCGCGCGTTCGCCGCCGCCGCAGCCGAGCGCGGTCTGGAGCACGGCGACGGCGCGGCGCCGCTGGACGAAGAGCCGCGCGGAGCCCGCCTCCCGGGCGAGCTTCGCGTCAAACGCCAACGTGGCCATGACCACGGTCTTCCGGTCGCCCCGGAGGGGCGCGGGCCTCGACCCCTCGGCCCACCGCGTCTCCGGCAGGAACGTCCACGCGAACCCCGACTGCGCGAAGAGGCCCAACGGCGGCGCCACGGCCTCGCCGTCCAGGCGCTGCTTCGCCGCGGCGGAGACGGCGATGCCCGCGTCGCCGAGGAGCTCGAGCTCGTCCGCGACGACCGCGAGGGCGGCCGAGTGCGGCCGGCCCTCGGCGCCCGCCTCGACCGCGACGGCCTCCCCGGTCCAGTGGAGCGCGGCGCGCGTGGGCCGCGCCCCCGTGACGCGCGCCGCGAGCTCCAGGGCGCCGCCGACGGTGCGGAAGACGGCCCGGCACGCGTCCGCCTCCCAGTGCGCGAAGAGCGGCGCCTCCGCGTCGCCCGCGTCCGCGGCGCGCCGGATCTCCGCGACGACGGCGCAGGCCTCGCCGCAGCCCGACCGCAGCGCGTCGCTCACGGCCTTCTTCGCGTCCAGCCGCAACACGCAGCAGGGCTCGCCCAACACCGCCGCGAACCACTCGGACCCGTGCGCCGCGACCTCGAGCTCCGCCTGGGCAGGACAAGGGTGATTCAACGTCGCTTCAACGTGAGTGTTCCGCGCGCGCGCGTTACAAAAGAAACATCCACGCTTCGAGACCGTTCCGAGAGATGATCGCTCGTCCAAAAATCAGCCGAAACGAGTGGAAAATGGCCGAGATATGAGCCTTTGAAGTTGGGAATTTCGCACCCTTTTGCTGCCCTGAGCTCCGCGGCGTCCTCGACGCCGTCGTCGTCGTCGTCGTCGTCGTCGTCCCGGCCACGGTGGCCGCCGCTCGCCCCGCCGCTCCCGAGGCGCCGCAGGAGCCGCGGCGCGAGGTCCAGCGCGGAGCCGCGCCACGGGTGGTGGTGGAAGTACGCCGAGTAGTCGTCCGCGCGCGGCGGCCTCGGGCCCCGGCCGCTGTCCTTGCCGCCCGCGGACCTGCTCTTCCGCTTGCCCTTGCGCCCGGACTCGCGCGCGCTCGTCCGCTCGACGAAGAGGGAGAAGGCCTCGTCGCGCCGGTCCGGCTCGTCGGCGGGCAGGGCCAGCGCCGGCAGCTGCAGCTTCGACGGCGACGGCTCCGCCTCGGGCGCGACGAGCTGGCGGCCGCTCTCGAGCCGCGGCAGGAGCGGGCCGGGGTGCTTCGGGGGCCTGGACGCCATGTCGTTGGGGCTGGGTTTATATGCGCCGCATCGTTGGCAAGGTTCAAGGTCTAGGATACTTGACGTACAACGTTGTGATTTGTCCAGTGCGGGGGCAGCCGAGCATGGGCGCCGTCGCGTGGGCGCTGGCCGCGTGGCTCGCGGCGTCGGCGCGGGGCGGGGACGAGCCGCTGCTCCGGGGCGAGGCGGCGCAGCGGGGGCCGCTGCGGATCGAGCTCCACCATCCGGACCTCGACTTCAAGCACTTCACGGAGCCCGGCTGGTCCGACGACGGCTTCTTCTGGCCGCCGGACCACGACCCGCGGCGCTTCCCCCACCTGAACCTGACGGAGCGGCGGCGGCGCCTCGAGGAGAACAAGTGCCAGGACCCGGACGGCGTCTGCTGCAGCCTCTGCAAGAACGACCTCGTCTACTGCAGCAAGCTCGCGGGCTACCTCGTCGAGGACACGTACTACCCGTCCGTCGCGTCGGTGACGGGCTCCTGCGACGACATCGACAAGCGCGCGGGCCTCCTCGACGTCTTCGGGCCGTCGAAGACCTTCCGGGACAACGAGGACTGCCGCGAGATCGTCCGCGAGTACGTCTGCCTCTGGTGGTCCACGGAGTCGTCGGCCTACGAGAACAACTGCAAGGAGAAGGGCGCCGTGCTCGTGCCCCCCTGCCGGTCCTACTGCACCCAGGTCTCCATCCAGTGCGCCAACAACCTCGAGTACGCGGACCTCTGCAAGAAGATCGCCTGCCCGCCGACGGACGAGTTCTGCACGCCGGGCCGCTACGACGTCGGCACGGGCTTCGCCTGCAGCGTCTACCGCTACAACACGCCCGCCAAGTCCGGCGCGAGGGCCGGGCCGCGACCGCCCGCGGCCGCGCTGCTCGCGGCCGCGGCGGTCGCGTGGCGCGTCGTCGCGCCATGACACGTAAGCAGCGGCGAGCGATGCGAGTGGAACTTAGGAGCGGGCGTCGCGCGGAAGCGCGGCGCCGCGCGCTTCGACGGCGGCGCCCGCCGCCGCCGCGCGCGGCCGCGCTTAGGCGTCCTCGTCGTCGTCGCCGCGCTTCGCCTGGCGCTTGTCGGCGAGCAGGCCCTCCTTGAACTCCTAAAAGGGGACGCGCGGGTTCGTGTCGCCGTCGCCGTCGCGCGGGGCGCGGAGCGGCGTGGCTGCGCAGCGGCGATGCGGCAAACGGGAGGACGCGGGGAAACGCGCGCGCTGGAGGAGGAAGTGGTGGTCGAGCTTCTGGCGCTGCTTCGTGGTGATCTTGCCCGTGCGCTCGTGGCGGTCCATGATCTCCTGGACGCGCGGGGGAACGACTCCGAGACCCAGCTTGCCCATGGTAGACGTCGAGTGCCGAAATGAAAAGCGAGGAGCGCCTCGCCAACAAGCGGGGCAGCGTCCAGGCGGCATCATCAATCAGGCCGACGCTGAAGATTGGCCGGCGCCGCATTGTCCCGATGGAGCTCTCCTCGAGAGCGCCGGCGTGATGTGGCGCCCCCCGCGGCGCCTCGGTGCGCTGCTGGTCGTCGTCGGGCTGGAGGCGCACAGCCCGACGCCGGCGCCGACGGCGGGCTGCCTCTACGGCTCGTCGGACTGGTACGGCGGCTCCGCGGGCGAGGACTGCACGACGGTCTGCGGCAACGTCGGGCTCACGTGCTCGACGTCCGAGCTCGTGGCGCGGAACGACGAGGTCGACAGCGCCGCCGAGGTCGAGGCCCTCGTGGCGTCCATCTACGGCGAGACCTGCGCGTCCAACGTCGAGGCGACGAACATCGCGCCGCCGTACGCCAAGACGAACGGCGACTGCGCGTACAAGGACCCCTCGGGCAACTTCGACTGCACCCAGGACGGCGTCGGCAACAAGCGCCGCCTCTGCGTCTGCTGCGTCGCCGCGCCGACGCCGCGGCCGACCGTGAGCTGCCAGAGCGGCACCGTCTCGTTCACGACGTTCGTCATCACGACGACGGCGAACGCCGCGCGGTCCGTGGACACGGCGGACGTCGACGGCGACGGCGACCTGGATCCCATCGTGGCGTCGTTCCGGGACAACATGGTCGCCTGGTACGAGAACGACGGGTCTCAGTCGTTTGCGGAGCGCATCGTCGCGACCGCGTCCGGCGCGTCGTCCGCGGTGGCCGCGGACGTCGACGGCGACGGCGACGTGGACCTCGCGTCGACGTCCGTCAAGGACGACACGGTCGCGTGGTACGAGAACGACGGGTCCCAGTCGTTCACGGAGAAAATCGTCACGGCGCTCGCGGACGCGGCGTGGATGGTCGTCGCCGACGACGTCGACGGCGACGGCGACGTGGACCTCCTCTCGGCCTCGGAGACCGAGAACACGATCGCGTGGTACGAGAACGACGGCTCCGCGTCCCTGACGCGGCGCGTCATCACCTCGACGGCGACGAACGCCCGCTCGGTCTTCGCGGCCGACGTCGACGGCGACGGCGACGTCGACGCGCTCGGCAGGGCAGGACAAGAGAGCGAAATTCCAAACTTCAAAGCCTCATATCTCGGCCGTTTTCCACTCGTTTTGGCTGATTTTTGGACGAGCGATCATCTCTCGGAACGGTCTCGAAGCGTAGATGCTTTTTTCGGGACGCGCGCGCGCGGAACACTCACGTTGAAGCGACGTTGAATCTCTCTTGGCCTGCCCAGGTGCTCGGCACCGCGTCCGCGATCGACGTCGTGGCCTGGTACGAGAACGACGGGTCCCAGTCCTTCACGGAGCGCGTCGTCGACGCCAGCGCCAACGGCCCCTACAATTCCGCGGCGATGGACGTCGACGGCGACGGCGACGTCGACTTCGTCACCGCGCTCTGCGCCGGCGACGAGGGCGTCTGGCACGAGAACGACGGGTCGCAGTCCTTCGCGACGCGCGTCTTCGCGACGTCGCAGGACTGCCTGCGGTCCGTGCTCCCCTACGACATCGACGGCGACGGCGACGTCGACGTCGCCGTCGCCGTCGAGAACGACGACACCGTCGCCTGGTACGAGAACGACGGCTCGCAGTCGTTCACGGAGCGCGTGCTCACGACGACCGCCGCGGGCGCCGCCTGGGTCAACGCGGCGGACCTGGACAGCGACGGCGACGTCGACCTCCTCTCGACGGCGATCACCGACGACACCGTCGCCTGGTACGAGAACGGCTGCGTCGCGAACCCGTCGCCGACGCCCCGGCCGACGGCGGCGACGGGCGCGAGCTTCGCCGAGCGCGTCGTCTCGACGCTCGCGGACGAGGCCTACGCCGTCTTCGCCGTCGACGTCGACGGCGACGGCGACGTCGACGTCGTCGCGGCGGGCTACGCCGACGACACGGTCGCGTGGTACGAGAACGACGGCTCGGAGTCCTTCGCGGAGCGCGTCGTCACGACGATGGCGGAGAACGCCGCCTCGGTCTTCGCCGTCGACGTCGACGGCGACGGCGACGTGGATGTTTTGTCGGGGTCCTACCTCGACGACACGGTCGCGTGGTACGAGAACGACGGCTCCGAGTCGTTCACCGAACGCATCATCACGACGGCGGTGAACCAACCCTGGTCCGTCTACGCGATCGACGTCGACGGCGACGGCGACGTGGACCCGCTGGCGGCGTACCGCGGCGCCAACGTGGTCGCCTGGTACGAGAACGACGGCTCGGAATCGTTCGCGCAGCGCGTCGTCTCGGACACCGCGAACGGCGCCCGGTCCGTCTTCCCCGTCGACGTCGACGGCGACGCCGACGTCGACTTGTTCTCCGGGGACTACTCGGAGGACACGGTCGCCTGGTACGAGAACGACGGCTCCCAGTCCCCCACGGGGCGCGTCATCACGACGCTGGCGGACGGCATCAGAACGGTCTTCGCGATCGACGTCGACGGCGACGGCGACGTCGACGCGCTGTCGGCGTCCGAGCGCGACGACACGGTCGCGTGGTACGAGAACGACGGGTCAGAGTCCTTCACCGAGCGCGTCCTCACGACGACGGCGGACTACGCCGTATCCGTCTTCGCGATCGACGTCGACGGCGACGGCGACGCGGACGTCCTGTCGGCGGCGTCCGTCGACGACACGGTCGCGTGGTACGAGAACGACGGGTCCCAGTCCTTCACGGCGGACGTCGTCACGGCGACGGCGGACGGCGCCAACGCCGTCTTCGCGACGGACGTCGACGGCGACGGCGACGTCGACGTTCTGTCGGCGTCGACCGACGACGACACGGTCGCGTGGTACGAGAATCAGACGCCCAGCCCGACGCCCCGGCCGACGGTGCCCGCGCCGACGCCCCGGCCCACGGTCCTCTGCGCGAGCGCGACCTTCTCCGAGCGCGTGCTGACGACGCTCGCGGACGCCGCCCAGTCCGTCTTCGCCGTCGACGTCGACGGCGACGGCGACGTCGACGTCGTCTCGGGGGCCTACTCCGACGGCGACGTCTCGTGGTGGGAAAACGACGGGTCCCAGTCCTTCGCGGAGCGCGTCGTCGACTCCGCCGGAGTCTACGCGGCTTACGCGTCCGACGTCGACGGCGACGGCGACGTCGACGTCCTTGCCGCGTGCAAGGAGTGCGACACGGGCGCCTGGTACGAGAACGACGGCTCCCAGTCCTTCACCAAGCGCGTCTTCTCCGACGCGCGACGGCGCGCGCCGCGGACCCGTCGCGGCCGCCGCCCTCCGTCTTCCGGGCCAGGGCCGCGCGGCTCATCCGCACCATGTCCATGAAGGTCGCGCGCGTCGCGCCCGTCGCGTCGCCCCTGCCGGCGTCGCGGTCCCTCGGCGCGCCCGCGCGCGTCCGGCTCCGCCGCGCGTCGGCCGAGGCCGTCGAGGCCGTCGCGGTCGAGGTCCAGGAGACGCTCCGCTCCTACGCGTCCCGCGGCGACCTCCACTCGCGCGCGCTCGACGTCTACGAGCACCTCGACCGCCTCGAGGACCGCGACGGCGAGGCCGCGGCCGCCGCCAAGGCCGGCGGCGGCAAGTTCGACAAGATGAAGGTCCGCTTCATCGCGTCCGCGAAGCAGCAGATGAAGCTCGGCGCCCGCGAGATCCGCCGGAGCATGATGAGCTGAGCCGCCCCCAATTAGAAGAATTCCGAACCATCGAATTCCGAGAAAACCAAACACACACGCCCCCGACGACGGGAGCCGCGCTACCCAACCCACCCCGGGGTATCGAGCGCGCGCCGCCCACCGGTGCAATTCGACGTAACTCGCATGCTACCTAGACGCAGCAGGGCGGGTCGACGTCGCAGCGGAACTCGCATGCTACCTAGACGCAGCGGGAGTAGCATGCTACCCGACGCAGCGGGAGTGCACCATTAGTCGCCCGCGCAGCGGCGCGGGTCGAGGTCGCAGAGGCGCGGGTCGAGCGCCGCGCCGCGCGTCGGGCCGGTCGCGTCGAAGAAGCCGACGGCGTCGAGCATGGCGTAGTCCGCGGCGTAGGCGCCGCGCACGCGCGCGAGCAGCGCGCCGTCGGCGTAGGCCTCGGTGAACGCGTCCTTCGCCTTCGCCGCGTGCGCCGCGGCGTCCGCGAAGATGGGCGTCTGACTTCGATGCTCGCCCCAGCCCTTGCGGCCGTACGCGTCCCAGGCGCCGAGGCGCCGGAGGAGCGCCTCGGCGTCGGCCGCGAGGCGCTCGAAGGACCCGATGAAGTCGTAGCGATGGAGCAGCAGGTCGTTGTTGCCTACGAAGTTCTCGTTCGAAATCGCGCGACGCTCGCGACGCCGGTCGCGGACACAAGAACCGCTGCGGCCGCCAGTGCGGGTTCGTCCAGGGATGGAGGCCCGTCGGCGACCCGCGCGTCGCGTTCGAGCCGTCGGCGACGGCGTCGACGAAGTCCGCGAAGGTCATGGACTCGCGGCCGAACTCGCGCAGCGCGTACCGCTTGTTCGCGACGACGCCCGCGCGGAACTTGTCGCGGTACGCGGAGAGGAGCCGCGCGGCGGGGTCCCGGAAGAAGACGGCCCAGGTCCAGTTGCCGTCGTCGAGGCAGCGCCGCGCGTCGCGCGCCTTGAGGCGGCTGAAGAGCGGCGCGTCGCGGCGGAAGTGCGGGTCGCGGCGCCACCGCGCGTCGTCGCCGAGGCGGTGCACGAGCTTGATGAGCTCCGTGCTCGCGACCTTGGGGATGGCGCAGAGCACGAGCCGGAAGCGCTCGTTCACGAGCAGGTGGTGCGCGAAGGACTTGCGCAGCGCGGTGGTGAGGGGCGGGAACCGCGTTTGTGGGTTCGGTACCGCCGCCGTCTCGCCGCCGCTCGGCTGCAGCTGCGGCGCTGCCACCGTCTCGCCGCCGCCGCTCTGCCGCGCCGCCAGGAGCGCGCAGGCGAGCGCAGCGACGACCAACGAGCGCCGCAGCCGCGACGCGCGGCATTTCATCGGCCCATGCTGCCCCCTTCAAAGCCGTTTTGTTGACGTTCAATCGGGCAGCTATGGGGCTGCGCGCGTTTTAGCATCTCGTTTTAGCTAGGTAGCAGCGCGCTTTCGACGATGGACTGCCGCGCATCGACGGTCGCAGCCGCGATGCGCGGTCCTCTGTCCATGGCCGACGTCGAGGCCTTTCAGCGCGACGGCGTCGTGGTCCTGCGCCGCGCCTTCGACCCGGCGCCGTACGCCGGCGCCGCGGTCGACGAACTGAATTGGAACATGGAGCAGGAGCCGGGGAAGCGGCGCTACCATCTCATCCGCGCCGGCAGCGCGCGCTTCGACGTGAAGCGGGAGTGCCCGCGCGTCCACGCGGCCGTCGCCCAACTCGTCGGCGGCGACGCGCGCCTCGCGGCGCCGCTCCGCGGCTTCCGCGCCTGCGTGGCGCGCACGGCGGGCGGCGAGGAGACCAAGGAGGAGGACCACCGCGATTGGCACGTCGACGGCTGGCACGAGCCGCACTCGCGGCGGTCCGGCGCCGTCGGCCTCGTCGTCTTCTGGCTGCTGACGGACGCGCCGCCCGGCGCCGGCGGCACGGAGTTCGCCCTCGGGTCGCACCGGGCCGTCGCGCGCCTGCTGGAGCAGGGCGACCTGCCGGCGCGCGCGCTCCACGGCTTTGACGCCGTCGGCGACGAGCGCGAGCTCGTGCCCGCGCTCCTGCGCCGCGCGGAGACGCGCTCGCTCGTCGGCGCGGCCGGCGACGTCGCGCTCGCCTCTCCCCTGCTGCTCCACCGCGGCGGCGCGAACGCGCTCCCGGGGCACGCGCGCGTCCTCGCGATCTCGTGCTGCCCGGTGGACGAGCTGCGGCCGGGCGGCCGCGCGCCCGTCGAGGCGAGCCTCGCGCCGCGGCGCGCGCGATGCGCCGTGTCTTAGGGGGCATTCAGAGAAATGCGTGATTTTTATGGTTCTTCTACGCGGAACTCCTTTTTGCATCGCGCTCCTTTGGGCGCGGGGTTGCCGCAGCACTTGCAGCGTGCGACTCGGCTCGACTCGGACTCGGAGTCAGTGCCAGTGTCAGAGTCTAGGTATGTATCGCAGGTCATCGTCACCGGCATTCTCTGGGAGAGATTTGGCTGGCGGCACATCCAATGATAGAGCGCGCGATGCGGCTCCGCTGGCCCGTCGCTAGGTATACCTTGCCAAAGGAGCCCGCCGCTTTCTGCGACGTGGCGACAATATCGTGGAAACAAACAATACCCGGGATCCGTGCGTCCAGCAGAGTCGCATTCAGGAAACATTACCCGAAGTAAAAATTCAGGGTAAAAAGGCCTTTTGGTGCATCGACCGACACCGAAGACCTGGTGTGAAGCTGGGCACAGATCACAGCTCATCATTTCTCGCGCGTGCCTATCAAACCATCGCATGTAGCCATGGCTAATCAGCTCCTCCCTGTCCATCGCATCGCGCTCCTTCGCTTCGCGCTTCCGCTCCTCAATCTCCCGCTTCTTCAGTAGCGACTCGAGCGCGAAGTCGGACAGGAGCAAACCAGGGAAGTCGCGCGCCAGCACGGCCTCAGGGAGGACGTCGACGAAGCTCTCCTCGATCGCCGTGCGGCAAGTGAACATGCGCAGCTCTTTCCCGTAGCGAGCGTCGACACGTCGGAAGAGCGTCGCGCGGTCGTCGACGGGGAGGGCCTTCGCGAGTCGCGCGAGCAGGCGCGCGGCTCCCGCCCGGACGAGCTGCGTCCGGTCGTTCTCAAACGCGGCCAGGAGCGCGTCCTGCGCCTCGCGTCCGATGACTTGAATGCACGAGCGCAGCGCCACGAGGCGTTTCTGCGGCTTCTTCGCCGCGACCCGGCTGAGAAGTGCGCGCTTGCCGAGAGAGTAGAGCGGCGACGCCGCTGCATTGCTGCTGAGCAGACGCAGCGCCGAGATGTCTGCCGCGGCCAGGAACTCGGCGACGCGCTCTATGCCGCGTCCGAAGGTGAGCAATTGGACCGCCATCGCGCCGATGGATTCGCGTGCTGAACAAGACGTTGAGCTCAACTTGAAATGAGCTTTCCCAGCGACGCCTAGAGCGGCTTCCAAGCGACGCCTTCAATTATCCCTCATGCCTCCGGCGCGGGATCCGAAGGGGGCTCCGCCGCGGGCTCCGAAGGAGCCTCCGCCGCGGGCTCCGAAGGAGCCTCCGCCGCCGCCTTCCGCGCCCGGTGCGCCTGGAAGATGCGGTCGACCGTCTCCTCGAAGGCGATGTCGGCGACGAAGCCCAGGTCCGCGATGGCCTCGGCCTGGCCGAGGCGGTCGGGCCAGAGCGCCGCGAAGGCCGCCGCGGCCGGGTCGAGGGCGACGGTGTGCGAGAAGCCCGGCGCGAGCGTCGCCAGATGCGCGAAGAGCTCGGACGCCGCGAAGGAGAAGCCCGCGAGCGCGTAGCCCGCCTCCGGGTTCGTCAGGCGCTCCCGCGGCGCGTCCATGAGCGCCAGGAGCCCCGCGACGAGGTCGTCGGCGTGGATCATGGGCAGGCGCGCGTCCACGGGCACGGGGCACGCGAAGGGCGCGCCCTCCGCGGCGCACCGGATCGCGTCGAGCGCGTACTCCGTCGTGCCGCCGCCCCAGGTCGCGTCCTCGTGGAGCACGCCCGGGATCACGGCCCAGCGGCAGTCGAAGCCGTGGGCCGTCGCGTACTCCTTCATGAGCTCGCGGCAGCCCCGCTTCTGGCGGCCGTAGTCGGAGCCGGGGTCTTGCTCGGGGTGCTCCGCGAGCCACCGCGCCGTCGCGTCCTCGCGCGGCGCCGCGCCCCCGAAGGAGCCGATGCTGTCGCTGAAGAGCATGCGGGTGGCCGACGATTCCTCCTTCATGGCGCGGAGGAGCCGCTCCATGCCGCCGACGGTGACGTCGCGCGCGACGGAGGGGTCCCTGGCCGTGTCGACGCTCAGCGGCGCCGCGAGGTTCCACACGGTCGTGAGCGTGGCCTTGTACTTGCGCACGACGGCCCGGATCGTCGCCTCGTCGCGCACGTCGACGCCGAACTCGCAGGTCACCTTGGACGCGAGCGGCTCGTCGAGCGGCGTGCGCCGGAGGGCGCAGACGACGCAGCCGGGCTCGTAGTCCGCGAGCGCGGCGACGAGCCGCCGCCCGATGGCGCCGGCCGCGCCGATGACGAGGATCGTGTGGGGCGCGGGCGGCGGCGGCGGCGGGCGCTGCGTCACGTCCTCGAAGAGCGGCGGCACGGCGGGCGCGCCGTCCTTCCAGGCCTCCATCGTGTAGTTCTCCTCGTCCTGCGCGAACGGCAGCTGGGGCGTCGTCTTCAGGTCATACGCGGGCTCCTGCTGTTTCAACTCGTAGCGCAGGCGCTCCTCAAGGTACTCCGGCGTGTGCATCGTCGCGCGACTTCCGGTCGCACTCGTCGCGCTTCTTCTCGATCCAGCAGTTGAGCTGCGCGCAGGCCGGGATGCCGACGACGAAGGCGACCAGGAACCAGATCCACAGCTCCAGGTTTTTGGGCCGCGCGGCGACGTCGGCGGAGCAGCTCGAGAGCTGCGGCAAACTCGGGTTCAAAAAGCCGTCGATGCCGTTCGCCCTCGGCCGATCGCGTCTGCGTCGACGCCGGTGTGCAAAGTTTGGCCGCGCGCGACGCGCCGCCGCCTCCGGGGACGGACATGCGCATGGTGCCAGAAGAGGTCATGGACCGCCCGCCGACGGACAACGAGGCGGAGATGTCCTACTTTACGGAGTTCACGACCTACTTCGCCTACATGCTCCTCATCGTCGTGGGCCACTTCCGCGACTTCTGGGGCCGCGCGTCGGGCCGCACGCGCTGGAAGACGCTGCTGCCCTCCGGCGCGGGGCGCGCCAAGCTCGCGCCGCTCTTCAAGTCGTGGGAGAACTTCTACACGCGGCGGCTCTACGACCGGATCATCGACGTCTTCAACCGGCCCATCTGCAGCAGCCCGTCGGCGTGGATCACGGTCCAGAGCCGGGCGACGGACCCGGCGACGAAGGAATTGGAGAAGACGGGCAAGACGCAGCGGTGCCTGAACCTCGGGTCCTACAACTACCTCGGCTTCGCGGACGATTGGATGGCGACGTGCGGGCCCCCCGTGCTCCGGACCGTCGACGACTGGCCCATCTCCTGCGGGTCGTCGCGGTCGGACCTGGGGACCACGGCGCTCCACCGCACGCTCGAGGAGCGCGTCGCGGCCTTCGTGGGCAAGGAGGACGCGGTCGTCTTCAACATGGGCTACGGCACGAACAGCACGACGGTGCCGGCGCTCGTCGGCAAGGGCGACCTCGTCGTCTCCGACGAGCTCAACCACGCGTCCATCGTCAACGGCTGCCGCGCGTCCGGCGCTCTGATCCGCTCCTTCAAGCACAACGACGCCGAGGCGCTCGAGGCCGTGCTCCGGGAGGCCGTCTCCATGGGCGCGCCGCGGACGCGGCGGCCCTGGAAGAAGATCCTGGTCATGGTCGAGGGCATCTATTCCATGGAGGGCGAGATCTGCAATCTGAAGGCCATCGCCGCCGTCGCGAAGCGCTACAAGGCCTACCTCTACCTCGACGAGGCGCACTCGATCGGCGCGCTCGGCGCGAACGGCCGCGGCGCGTGCGAGCACTGCGGCGTGGACCCGAAAGACGTCGACATCCTCATGGGCACCTTCACCAAGTCCTTCGGGGGCATGGGCGGCTACGTCGCGGCGTCCAAGGCCGTCGTCGACCACCTGCGCGTCGCGTGCCCGGGCATCCTGAACCACGACGCGATGTCGCCCGCCGTGTGCAAATCAAATCTTCAACCCGACTTCAATGTGTGTGTGTGTGCGGACGTTTCGATGCAAGCACTTCGGCTGTGCTTCGAGAACTCGACGAGAGCAATCGATTCGTCCAAAAATCAGCCGAATCGACTTCGATTTGAGCGAGAGAGAGAGGTTTGAAGTTTTTGCCGGACAGGGCGTTCCACCGGTTGATTTCCACACAGGTCGCCGGTCATGTGCGCGCAGGTGCTCCGGGCCACGGAGATCATCATGGGCGACGGCACGGACCTGGGGGCGTCGAAGATCCAGGACCTCAAGGACAACTCGAACTACTTCCGCAAGGAGCTCGTCAACGCGGGGCTCCACGTCTACGGCGACTACGACAGCCCCATCATCCCCGTGCTCCTCTACAACCCGACGAAGATCGCCGCCTTCTCCCGCGAGTGCCTCAAGCGCGACCTCGCCGTCGTCGTCGTGGGCTTCCCGGCGACGACGCTCGTGAAATCGCGCGCGCGGTTCTGCGTCTCCGCGGGCCACACGCGCGCGGACCTCGAGGACGCGGTCGCGAAGATCAAGGAGGTCGCGGCCCTCATCAAGATCCAGTACAAGATCACGCCCTTCGGCTAGGGCGCCGCGCCCGCGCGGGATCCTAAAATGTCAACAGTGCTGCTTATTAAAGCAGGGGCCGCCGGCCGCAGTGGCGCGGGGGCTTCGGGGGCGGCGTCGCGGACGGCGACGCGCGGTCGCGGCGGCGCTCGCGGTCGCGGCGCCGCGCCGCGGCCTTGTAGACGCGCGCGGCGGCGTCGCGCTCCGCGCGCGCCGCGTCCGCGGCCGCGTGCTGCAGCGCCTCGTCGCGCGCCGCCGAGGACCGCAGCGACCGCAGGCGCCGCTCGCGCGACTTGCGGCGCTCCGCGGCGTCTTCCACCGCCAGGAGCATGAACTCGATGCACTCGTCGACGGGGTCCTCGTCCTCCTCCCCCCCGGAGCTCGCCGGCGCCGCATCCAGTAAATCCAGGGGCTCGAGGTCCGGGTCGTCGTTGCGCTTCGCGACGTAGAGGGGCCGCAGGTAGATCTCGACGGCGCGGATCAACGAAAGGTCGAAGCGGGCCAGGTGCGCGTTCTTCGCGACGTCGGGCACGAAGACGCCGTGGGACCCGAAGGGCAGGATCAGCAGCATCTGGCCCGGCCCCACCGTCGCGACCTCGCCGACGCGGCGCCGCTCGAGGTCCCGGAGCAGGCCCGCGAGCGCCGCGGGGCCGGAGTTGACGCCGACGTGGTGCGCGTAGAGCCCGACCAGCAGCGGCAGGAAGTGGAAGACGGAGAAGCCCGACACCTGGTTGTAGAGCGTGAAGTGGGGCGGCACGTGGACGTCCTGGTGGTGGGGCGTGCAGTAGCGCGGCTGCTTGAAGATGAGGTAGGCCTTGGGGTTGAGCCGGACGACGTCGCCGTCGTCGTCGAAGTCGAAGAGCGTCTCCGACACGCGGTCGTAGTACTCGTCGAGCAGCCGCACGCCGCTCCGGGGGCCCGACGCGCCGTAGTCCCAGGTCGTGTCCAGCGACCCGTGGCCGCCTTCCCGGTCCCGGAGCCTCCCCGCGACGTCCGATGTGGGAATGGTGGCGTCGCCCTCGCAGACGAACCGGTTCTCCCGCTTCACCTTGAACAGGCTCGTCGCGTCGGGCGAGAGCTTCTCGACCATGCGCGCGACCTCCGTCACCGACACGTCGCGCCCCGTGGCCAGGCCCGCGACGAGCTCGCCGCTCAGGACGACGCCGCTGCCGAGCGACCCGTGGCCGAGCGCCGCGCTCCGCCGCAGCACGTCGTCCAACCCGCGGGTCTCGAACCAGGCGTCGACGATCTCGCTCGCCAGCGCCTCGTTGGCGCTCCAGCGCGTGAGGAAGGCCTCGTCGCGGCGGCCCGACGCGGAGGTCGACTCGCCGTCGCCGCCGTCGCCGGGCGCCTCGCACGTCGCGCGGACCTCCGCGGCCGTCTTCGCGTCGAGCTCGCCGTAGAGCTCGCGGATCCAGGGCGACCGCGGGCAGCGGCACCAGCGCTCCTCGCTCTCCGCCGCGCGCTCGCTCAGGGACCGCAGGAGGGCCTCGAACTGGACGGAAGAGTCGACGCGCGCCACGGGGGCGTGCTTCAGCTTGAAGGTCGCGTCGTAGCCGCCGCCGAGGTCCACCGTGGGGGATCCGGGCGTCTGGGAAGTGCGCGCGGGCGCGCCGCGCTTCTTCTTTCGCTTCCGCCGGTTACCGCCCGCGGCGCCCGCGGCGCCCGCCGCGGCCGACGACGCGGCCGACGAGGCGAACCCCTGGCTCGCGGCGGCGACGGCCGCGCGGTCCCGGGGCCGCCGGCCCACACGAACCACTTCGGCCATGTCGTCGCGTGCCAGTGGCAGAAATGATTGCCCGTGCCCTGCACCGTCGGTTGTATCGGCAGGCATTCGCGGTCGTCGTCTGGGGCTGCTCCGAGACGGCTGTCGCCGCCATGGCGGAGGACGCGACCCTCCTCGAGGGGCGGAAAACGAAGCTCGAGCTGTCCAAGGACGCGACGCTCTGCGGCACGCCGAAACAGCAGCGGAACTTCATCTGGGTCGCGTTCTATGCCTTAGCCATCACATGCGGCCTCGTGCTGCGGCGGGCGTCGATCCTCGAGCGGGAGGCGACGCTGGACGCGGCCATGGACCCGAGCGCCTGGGAGATTAAAGTATTGAACTGCGCGAACCTGCGGTGCCACCTGTCCGTCAAGACGTCCGTCGCGTTCCCGAAAGCCGCGAGCTTCGTCGTGTCGTACTGGCCGCTCGACGCGGCCGAGTACGCGGTCTACTCGCGGGAGCACGAGGTGTCGTCGGCGGCGACGGAGGTCGAGCTCTACCGGTTGCGGCCCCACACGCAGTACGTCGCGCGCGTGCGGCTCAAGGCCGAGGGCTTCGATAAGATCGTGGTGGTCGCGGAGCAGACCTTCGAGTCGAACGCGGTCGGCTGCAACAAGTTCGACAACGGGCCCATGGTGCGCATCGAGGGCGATCCGTCGTTCGAGCTGCTCTTGTTCCCCTACATGGACGGCGAGACGGACTCGTTCCGGGGTTTGGTCGCGGTGGACCGCGCGGGCTACGCGGTGTGGTACTTCAACCGGACGATCTCGGCGCCGGGCGCCCACGTCGAGGCCTTCTCCCAGTTCACGTCCATGCGGGACACGGCCCACTTCTGCGTCAACGACCAGAACACGGTGTCCGTCTTCGTCGCCGACGCGGCGGGCTCCGTCGGGGCTACTTTATTACCGGAGCACGTGTCGAACCGCACGAAGAACGGGACGGCGTTGGAGTCGTGGACCTTCATGGGCCACGAGTGCCGCGCGACGCGCGGCGGGCAGATCGTGACGACGGGCTTCGCGCTCGCGGACGTGGGCTCGCAGAAATTGGAAGTCGAGGACGAGTCGATCCACTACCTCGCGGAGGAGTTCTTCCTGCTGTGGGACCCGTTTGTGGAAGACGAGCCCGTGACGGAGTTGGTCTGGGTCTCGGACTACGTGTCGCTGGAGGACGCGGTGAAGGCGTTGGACGGCGAGGGCGACAACGAGAAGGTCATCATGGAGATCGTCGACGTCGACGGCGCGGTGGCGGCGACGGGGAGCTACCTCATGTACTTCCACGTGTCGTCCGTGTCCCTCGCGCCGGACGAGGATCTGTACGTCGTCACGCTGCGGAACCTGCACACGGTCATCGCGATCAACCGGACGTCTTTGGAGCTCGTGTGGCAGTTCAGCTCCGTGCTCGAGCGCAACGACTTTTCCTTCGCGAGCCCGAGCGACCGCTTCTGGGACCCCCACGACGCCGTGCTCGACACGGTCAACGGCACTCAGCGCCTCTGCTTGATGGACGAGGGCTACTTCCGCGACGCCTGCGAGGAGCAGTCCGAGTCCGTGGACTACTACTGCTACAGCCGCGGCGTCTGCTACGTCCTCGACGCGGCGAGCGGCTCCGCGTCCAAGGCCTACGACTACTCCTTCCCGAACAACGGCGTCCTCTCCAGCCTCCACCTCGAGGCCATGGACGTCTTCAACAAGAACGGCGGCGACGTCGTCCCCGTGCCGGACACGCGCCACATGCTCACGGCCTTCACGTCCGTCTACAAGACGCAGTTCGCCTCCAACTCCTACGCCTTCGAGACCGACGCCGACGGCGGCGAGACCAAGGCCATCATCAAACTCCCCCACATCGAGGACTGGACGTCCGCCTCGGGCGGCACGTCGGGCCTCTACCGCGTCCTGCCCATCACCTCCGTCAACGGCGAGGGCGCCCACGCGCCCGAGGCCTGGCTCTCGCACACGTCATAATTATCGCGTCTCGACTCCGGCGGCGGCGCGCGCGCGCGCGACGTCCGGCATCGCGGCCGGGGCGCGCGCGGAGGCGGCGCGGCGCGAGAAGCGGCTGGCTTCTACCGAGGCCGTTCTGTCGAGCGCGGCGAGCATCCGTCGAGCGCGTCGCCGCGAGTCTCGCGGGGGGCGCGCCCGCGCCGCCGCCGTCACGCGTCGCGCGCGTCGCTATTCTTTCTCCGTCTCGTCCGGCAGTTTCCAGAGGGGCAGGCCGTGCTCCTCGCGCCACTTGTTCGCCTTCTTGTAGTTGATCTTCTTCTTCGGCTTCTCGAGCTCCTCGTTGGCCGCGGCGTCGGTCCACTGCCAGTGGTTGAAGCGGCCCTCGAGGTCCTTCGACGTCTGCACCTGGGGCATCGGCGGGCCCGAGTGCATCGTCGCCATGGCGGCGCGCGGGCTGCTGAGTTTTTTTGAACGGGCTGATCTCCTTACAAAGGCACGGCTTTCAGAAGAAGAGCTGCCTCATCATCATCGGGCTGCCAAGCCGAAGCTGAAGAAACTCGATTCTTGAATGTAGGAATGCCTAGAGATTGCCGCACTGAACTACAGGCTGCCGAGAAAATGGTCGGCTTTCAACAGCCCAAAGCAGAGGTCCGCTGCCAACGCGAACCATCAGCAAGCCGCGACCAGCGAGCACCACCGCAAGGCCACCACCACAGGCCACCACCACCATGCAGCAGCACGCCCTCGCCATCGTCGCCCTGTTCGCCTCGGCCCAGGCGCAGCCCGGCGGCGGCGGCGGCCCTCCGCCCGGCGGCGGCCCGCCCGGCGGCGGCCCGCCCGGCGGCGGCGGCGGCGGCGGCGGCGGCGGCGGCGCCGTCTCGGGCCACGCGGCGCCGCTCGTCGGCGCCGTCGCCTACACGACGGTGGACGTGCTCCCCCACAAGGAGTGGATGAGCTCCGCGCCCGGCCACGCGGGCGAGGAGATCTACGGCCTCTTCGAGGCGGGCTTCGGCGACGCCCAGAGCAACATCCTCGAAGCTTTGGGCTGCAGCGACGGGTCCCTGGGCCACGTCGCCGGCGGCATCGACACGGTCACGGCGGAGTCGATGATCGCGCACCAGTGCGGCATCGAGCTGCCGCGCTTCGACGGCGACGACTACGTGTCGCTCCTCGACCTCTGCGGCGGACACACGCACGAATACCACTTCCACGAGCGCCTGAGCTGCCTCTACGACGTCGACGACGGCCACTCGCCCCAGGTGGCCGTGGGCAACGACGTCGCGGCGACGCCGATCTTCGGCATGTGGGAGGACACGGGCGCGCTGGCCGTCCTCGACGCTTGCGGCG